>NW_024429184.1:96024161-96128135 GCF_017639785.1 Mesocricetus auratus
TAATAGATGTCCCTTTTTTCCCCCAAATGAACATGTTAAAAAATTGGGTACTAAAATTATTTTTATTTCTTTGTGGACCCTTCTCTGGACATTCACATGTTTTAAGATTGGAGATGTTTCTAGTGGCTATTCTATAATTCAGCGTCCAAACATGGGTATGGTTTTAGAACAAATGATTCTGCTGCAACTTTGTTGTGGCCCCAAGAAATGGGAATGATACTGCTTTCCAAACACACCACACTAACATCGCCAAAGAGATCTTATTTTCATGAAGGTCTGTCTTGTCAAATACTAAAAGTAATCCCCCAGAGTGTACATGCATTGTATTTTGTTCTGTCTGTAAAATAGCATATTTACTTCATCTTCTTTTGTAAATGGAAACACCAATTCTTCCACAGACATCTAATACTTTAAAAGCAACTTAGGGAAAGATGGGCATTCAAAACATTATTTCCCCTGCTAATTTACTTTTGTTAAAACACACACACACACACACACACACACACACACACACACACACACACACAGAGGTTACTTCTCCAGCACCTTGCCTGTATGGTTCCCACCATTATGGTTATGGACATACCCTCTGAAACTGTCAACAAGCCCCCAATTAAATGATTTCTTCTACAAGTTGCCTTAGTCATGGTATCTCTTAATAGCTATAGAACCATAATTAACATAGCCAAATACTCAGATTCATGCAATGTTCGTGATCAAACCTAAGGTTTGTACATAGTAGCTGAGTGGTCTACCAACTTAGCTGAATCCCAAAGCCTATAATGAATTTCATTAAGCTAATTTAATGTTTTCAATCTGAAATCATGAAATCCACGCCACACTTTCATGCTTTATCCTGTATACCAGGAAGTATATATGCTTTATACCCAAGTCAGTGTTTAAAACTATTGTCACATTTTGATAATTGTAGATACTTATTTGGATTAATGACATTCTAGGACTCTGTTCAAGAAAGTCCCTTAGCTTTGGTCAGTCTGAGTTTTTATTATCTATTCTACATTTTTTCTAGTTCTGAGGTATTTGTCAAACTATTTGATACGATGAAGTCATGATTTCAACACCTATACAATAGGAGTAATAAGATATATTTCACAGTTATTGTGGAACTCTGGTAAAAATGAGTTTGTGGAATATCTACACAGCAAGAGAGCTGGGGATACTTTCTGAGTGAAAAGTGAAAAGAAGACACTTTTCTTGGCTACCTACATGTTGTTTATGGCCAGTACACTTACTTGAAGAATGGCTCTGAAAGCCAGGCTAAGGGTCACAGTCCTATGCACAGATACAGTGTTTTGATATGTACAATAGATTTGACCAGAACAGTGTATTTTGGAAGATGATGTCAGGAGGCCTCTTTGAGAATTCCTTGTGAGATAATGCTGTTTGTCTCAGATGTTAGCAGTAATAGAAATATGTCCTTGGATTTCCCTTTAAATAGTAGCCAAGGACTGGACTCCTTGTCAGTCAAGACTTGATTTTTGGATTGCTGGACTCCCTTGTTACTTTGGATTTAGGATAATGTTATGAATTAATATACATTCTGTTACGTTTATGCAATTATAACCATTGCTAAGGAAATGCTCAACATCATATCTGGCTCAGGAGTCTAGCTTGTGAATTAATGTATAATTCTAGGTATCTTAGAAAACATTTTACGAGAATTTGAATCTTTAAATAATGGACGTTTCTCTTGGAAGGGGTGGCTCACACCTTTGATACCAGTACTTGGGAGACAGAGGGAGGCAGATCTCTGAGATTTAGGCCAGCCTGGTCTACAGAGTGAGTTTTTGGACAGCCAGGGATACAGAGAAACCCAGTCTTCAAAAAAAAAGGGGGATATTTCATACATATGAATAGTAAACGTTACTATGATCTCAATTTCCTTTCTGAGTAAAATTCATAACCTTTCAAATGTATGTACATACATATACTTATATATATACATATATATATATATATATATATATACATTTATGGCAAATGATGTCAGACTTGCATAAAATGCATGACTAGGCTGAGACTAAGACGTGGGAAATGTCGACTTATGAAAGGGGGAGTTTGAAATTAACAGTCTCAAAATACTAATTCATGTTTTTTTTAATGAAAAAGTTATGGAATCAGATGTCTTACAAAAGAATGTCATAGAAGTAACACAAATGTGGTTTACTTATGAGGGGGAATTCATTTATAGGTTCATAGCTAGAGCTCAATGACCAGAGAATGTGTTATCCATTTCAAAATTTGAATTGAAGTTAGAGAAATTAGTGGCATTGCTAACAGTGAGCCCAGAGAGAAGGACATGGTCTAGGACATACTGAGGAATGTGTGCTTAATTATAAGTGCTTAATTGTCATTTGTGGGCTCTTATTTTCCATTCAAGTTTTTCAAAACCTCTACATTGGGGTTTTAAAATAAAAGCATTAACAGTACTTTATCTCCCCCTGAATATGCAAAGTTAAATTATAGTTTTTGTCTGAAATTGAGACATATTTAGGAATACATTAACATGTAACAAAGTTCTAATTATTAAATTCAGTTGGGCAAAGTACATCACATTCCTTTTCTTAAATGAACTCAAATGAATTGATAATTCAGTATGTCCTTACAATGGAAAGCTAAGGCAACAAATGACTTTGTACACTCATATACATATATGTGACACCTTCAATCAATCAATCACAGTTAAAAATTTATGAAGTTTATAGAATGCTGAAGACATGGGAAGAAGATAGAAATGAGGTGCTGGTTCAATGGTCTTTCACACTTATCACAGTTTCTCTTCTCAACTGTGTTCTGCTTGATTGTATTATTATTATTATTAATAATATTATTATTATGTGTATTCCTCTGAATAAACCAAATCTACATCATCATGTTCATTTTCTCTCAACAAGAGGGCCCTACCAGTTGTATGCTTTTTGGTTTTATTCATGGGTAGAATTCTTATTTGTATTTAACAAATAGAAACATTTGTTTACTGATCTAGGTTGACAATATGAAACATGGCAGGACAAACAAACATCTCAAACCCTTGACGTTTCTAATGAGGTCAGTAAGCTTGTGAAACAGTGACAAGGGCCTGGTTAGCAAGACTCCAGGTCAAAAAGCTGGAATCTAAGGAAAACAACTCTGCTGAGAAGATGTATTTTCCCCTGGCTCAAAGAAATCTTAAGGCATCCACAGATGCTACAGCATCCTTATTTGTTGTTATCAGAGGGGTGAATTAAAAAGCAACAATATTACTTCCTAGTAACATAGCCCTTTATCTGGATGCCTACAGGGACTGCTGGCTGCTCACTACACCCTTCCATTCAAATAGTTTTCAAATAGATACTTAAAAGAACATCTACTTCTATAAATTTCATAGAAACAATAACTAAAGAAATACTATACTACTATGAGAACACACAGGAAAAATGTTAGGTCTAAAAAGTTGTGTTAAACTTTAAGAAAGAAAACTAAAACATTACATGCAATTATGTATATTGTTCTCAGGGCTAGGGTTACAATTGATCTTAAAACATTCAAAAGTGTTTGACTGTGTTGAAAATAACAATTCAGACATTCAATCAGGCTCCTATGGATACGAAAACATCAGGGATGGAAAAGATGAATGCAACCTGGAAGTCTTTTATACACAAGTCAAGTCAGTGCAAGATAAAAACCTTTAAAATTCAGCAAAATTAAGCAGATCTTATGTTTCTATTTCTTAGGAAGAAAAACATCAAAACATCCATATGTTGTGAACTTTCAGGGCCAACTGTTTCTCTTTAAAATAATGAAAATATCTGGAGCGTTCTATATTTGCACTGAAGTATAGAATGCTGATTCTCCTGAGATTGTTTTCTCATGTGTAAAATCTAACCCTTATGTAGCTGTGAAGAAGACATGTAGCAGTGCTGGTGGAACTTCAAACTCTGGAGACAGAAGATTCAGATTCTTTCTACTTCTCTATTAGTTATATGAACCCTGACGGTAAGTAAGCTTGTAAAAACTTCAATATTTTTATCTGTAAGTTACAGTTAATGGCATCTATCCTATGCACTATGCTGTAGTGTAGAGATGAAATAACTGGAAATTAAACTAGTGCTAACTGATACCTAGCCCGTCTTAGTTATTCTTAGAAGAAGCAGCCACAGAAAATAATTCTCTATGATTTCTTGAGATAGTTACTCGTGTACCTTGGGAAAACGTTCTGACTGTATCCATCTAACCTAACCTAAATTGTACTTAAAGTGCCCATCAAAACCTTCTGTGTAGAAGATACAATATAACACTTTCAGGATGCTACTTAGGGCAGGATCACAGGTACCTTAAGACTTTTACTTCATCTCTACAATTTCAGTATCTTTTCTCAGGTCCATTCTTTGAAGTTATGTTATACTCCACACAAATGTAAGTGCTATCTGTCATTCATGCACTATTAACTCAGAACAGCCTACATGCTGTAAATGCACATTGCATCTACCTCATTATGGTTTGTAATATGTTTACATATACTTTTTCCATTGAGCTGAAAAGGAAGAGATGTGGGTACACGCTTATATTTCAAAGGTCCTCTGGGCATTCCATGTTTACCATGTTAAAATAAACATCACTTCTCTTATACATTTTTCTTATTTCTAATTAAAAAAAGATAAAACTCACTCACAAACTCACACATACTAAAAAGAAAAGTAGCTTTTTTATGTTTCTGGAACACAGTCACTGTACAATGTAGATGTCAGTGACAATCCTCCTTGAAGGAACTTAATGCATCCCTATGGATAGCTCTCAGGGCATGCACAGATCTTATTACTTCTTGCTGTCTCCTACTAAGTGGTTTTCTGCGAATGTCTGTGGACATCTGGGAACATGAGTGTGTGAATCTGTGAAGATCTATGGAACTCTATAATGTCAATGTGGATTTCTGTCAGGATTGAAAGTTATGTGTGATTTCTGCATTGGGGAACACTGTGAATGTGTCTACTTGGATCTCTGGGAAGGATTTTGGGGGTTTCTTTCCATGGAGTTCTGCAAAGGACTCTGTAGCAATCACCTTCTGTGGAGTAATCTGTTTAAGTCTCTGTAGAGATGTTTGCAGCTCTTATGTTTTGATCCATGAATGACTCTGGAATTCTGAGATGGTTTTCACTGGGACTTACTTTGTGGAGATTTTTGGTATCAGTGAGAATTACTGTAGAGGAGTCTGTGAGGTTCTCCAGGTCCATGGAATATCCACTATACTTGGCAGATATCCCCATTCCTCTTGCTGCCTGATCTGTTGATGCCACTTTCTCTAGCACTTGTCCACTAAGGAAGCAAGGACCCATTCCCAAGTCTTACTGAAGCCAAATGTGCCCATTGGGTTCATGATAGCACCCAGACATGGCATCCTTATGTTGCTGGCTTTACTCTGGTTTCTGAGACAACTAAGGAGTGTGTGGTCATTGATAAAGTGCCCACTCATGAGAGAAATGAGGGTTCCATATCCACTCCTAAAGAGATGCTGAGTTTCATATGTGGACTCTCACGAAGTGTGCTAGAACAGGCCCCAACTCCATATCCTTTACTTTGGTGGTACCTTATGGAAGAAAGTTTTCAGCCAGGGAATAAGTGACACTGTTAGAGCTGTATACTGTCAGGATTTGGTGAGCAGTAGTGCAGGGACCGTGAATTGGCGGCTCTTGTGTGCAGTTATCCCTGCTTGTTTCTTAAGAGAAGAGAGAGTAGGGCAAGCAAACTAGGGAGGAAGCTGAGTGAGTCCCAGGAAGGGACCCTTTTTGCCCTGCCCAGAGACCCAAAGAACACACTTATCCAAAGTCCCTTTCTTTGTGTGAGGCAGCCCTGTGAGATGGTGTGAGACAGTCCTGTGAGAAGGCCTGTGCTGCTCTCATGGGAAAGCAAGGGATGAAAGCCTAGAATGATGTGAGCATGCCCACAGTGCATCCCTTCAACCATTTTCAGGTGTCCTTTGCTGTGGCACTAAGATTGACATGAGTCTTAAAAGACCACCAGGCTGTAAGTGACATTCAGAATCCATAAATTCTGAAATTTCCAGCAGTTTACCTCTAGAATGGAGAAAGTAAGAGCATGCAGATTACTAGACCTGCTGTGAGGAAGCTGATCTTCATTCCTTGGATTTGTTTCAACTCCTTTAAAGCTAAAAGGCTCCTCCAGTCCAAGCTCAAGGGCCTGGGGTTAAGTCAAGGTGAATGACACAGACACTGATGTCCACAATCTAAACAGGGAGGGCAGGGGCTTCACATGAGTGGAAAGGTTTAGGGCATCCTCATGTTAAGCAGCCTCATGCTTGGCTCTAACCTTTTTGTTTCTACCTCCCTCCTTGGGCTAATCATGCAGAGGGGCGCTGCATATTGAGTGGACCAGAAGGAAGTACAAATGACCAGGCATCATGAGACCCTCAGCACGCATTCTCGCTGCCACACTCATGAAAGTTGTCAGTTCAATGCTGGCCACCATTCTGGCATTGAACGCTGACACATGACAGGGTGACACTGCTTTGTCATCCAGGCTGAGCTGGGAGGCCTGGAGAACTCATTTGGGTGGCAGCCACATTGAGTTGGTAGGGGCTCCTGAAAGTCCCCAGGTCCTTTCTTTCTTGGGAGGATATCCAGGGGTTATGGTTTTCCTACTTTGAAAAATGTAATCCCTGTACCTACTTGGTGACATTGGGCTGCTTCTTGTGAGTCTCTGTACACAGCTACATAATTTCATGTTAGAGCAAATCAGGAGAAAGAAATGGTAAAAGCTGGCCCTAAGGGTGTTATCTGACAGTGTTAATTTAGCACTCCCCAATCCTCAAGGCTTGTATGGGTCTTATCGTTTTGATTTATTATGTCCACATCACTCCTAAGTACTTCTTGTTTGTGTCTTGTAGGGTTGACAACCCCTAACCCCCCAAAACCTTTACTTCTGCTTCCATAATTACAGTATAATTAACAGTTGCTACAATGATGGAACCAGGAGATGGTGAGACATCAACTGCCACCGTCTCCTCTTAGAGGAGCCTATCCCCTCCAGAAACAGTACTGAGGTAGACCAGATGTAGCCATTTCCCTGTGGCCTAGAACTGTAGACACAACCTCCAGATAAAACACACAGAAAGTAATGAATGACTGAAAGTTTAATTACTTCACATTTAGAAAAGTACTTCTTTTCAATAATGTCCACTTCTACAGCGGGAGTGCCTAGGACAGTGAATAGGGGTCCCAGGGATACGTGGTGTCTGTTTTATTCCATGATAGATGGCGGCTTGCGACAAAGGTTGTCTCAACATCTGAACCCCGTTGCAAACTTAGGGCATCCATTTGTCTGCGGATGCTTGTCTGTGCACCTTGGGGATAACTTGTTGAACACAGCTAGTTTTTCCTTGTGTTATGTTTGATTGGAGAGTAGGAATTCTATGATGGCAGAAATGCCTACACACTGAAGCTATATTGGACCAGGTAGGGCCTGAGACTGGCCTGTTGGAGTGGTCAATGGATGGGGTAATTGAGATAGGCTTATTTGAGTAGTTAAGCTTGATGTTGTTGAGGTAGTCTTGCATGAGTGGTTAAGGCCTAGACTACTTAAGATAGGCCTGCTTGAGTGGTAAAGGATGCCAGATATTGAAGGTAGGCCTACTTGAATTTTCAAGGCCCGGAGTTGTAGAAGTAGTTCTGCTTGTGTTCTTAAGGCCTGGATTGTTAGAGGTAGGCCTGTTTGAGCCCTCATGACCTGCAGCTTTTAAGGCCTCCAGGGGTGTAGGTAGGTCTGCATGTGTTGTTAATGTCTAATGTGTTTGAGGAAGGCGTGTTTGTGTGGTCTATGCCTAGAGTTCTTTCAGTAGGCATCGTTGAGGTATTAAGGCCTGGAGTGATACAGGTGGGCCTATTTGAGTACTCATGACCTGGCATGCTTGAGGTAGGCTTGCCTGAGTTTTCTGGACCGGTAGAGGTGTAGGTAGGTCTGCATGTGTTATTAAGTTCTACTGTGGTTGAACAAGGCCTGTTTGTGTTGAGGCCTTGAATTGTGGAGGTAGGCCTGCATGAGTTGTTAAGGCCTGGGATGATCAAGGCAGAAATGTTTTTGTGGTTAATTTTTGGTGGGATAAAGTTAGACTGTTCTGCATGGTTAATGCGTGATGTGTTTGGCATGGGAGATGGCAATCCTGGCAGAGGTATGCTCTGTGGGGTCCCCAGTCCTTTTCAGTCACACTGAAGAGCCACTGTCTGTCTATATGGCATGGATGGAGCATATGCCACAGGATCAGGAGGATGAGATAGGTGGGAAGGTACCAGTGGTGGTGAACAGCATCTCCCTAGAGTCAAGGACTCTGGTGGTTGAGAGGCACTCCCAGGCATCTGTGACTCAATAGAAGCTGGGGGATTCAGAAGGACAGTTGACAAGATTTTAGAATCTTTGGACAGCAGTTGTTCCTTGAGAGGAACAGAGTACTCTGCTATGGATAAATCTGTGACCACAGATTCATCTATGGGCTGCCGAGGTGGCTGGTCAGATCTGGCAACTTCAGGGTTGGACACTTCAACTGAGGAATCTTGTCTTAAAAGCTGGCAAAAGCTGATAGTATTGACAAGCCTCCTTATGGTGCTGTAGGAGACAGGAAATGTAAATGCATCCAGGAGCATATGGGTCTGGAGTTTGGGCAAGCTAAGAGGGGAAGAACCCTGAAAGCCTATCAGTTTTCTGTTCCAACTCTGCTTTGTATAAGACTCTGTTGACTTAACCTCCAGGAATGTACCCATATCCCACCCATGCAGAGGTCCCTATTCCCTTGATAACCTTATGTCCTGGTTGGGGGTGATCACATAACTGGCAAGTAGTAAGTGGCCCCAAGTAATGGAGATGGCTCACCTGTGCAGAAGTGAAACCATTGCCTTGTCTTCCTTTGGTTTCTTCTGCTGCCTCTGTAAGCTGGAAATGGACACTGGGTTATGGTGGACTAAGGAGCGACCTGGTTTCTTACCAGACACTGAATGAAATGTCCCTTCAGAAGAAAAGAAAAGGGAAACAGGGGCTCAGGCAAAACAGGGCCTTCAGAGCAAAGCCTGGGTGGGCAGGAAAATGCCACAGGCCAGGTGCTTCCACTTCTAATGAATTCCATGGATGTCTTAACCTCCCTGTGGAGTGGTGGGAAGGACCAATGTTGGGAGAGAGGAGAATGTCTCTCAGAGAACTTTAACAACAACTTTGCCCTGAAATCCAGACAATGTACCACTTCCTTCCACACTGCCCCTCCCAGGCATCACCCAATCCTGGCCATCCAAGGCTTCATTCTGTGCACAGAACCTGGGAAGAGTCTTCAATTCTTGGTTCTTTCCAAGGATCTGCCTCCTCCATGGTTCTGCATCTCATTTGGTGTTATCACTCAGGCACAGGGGGATGAGACACCTTTTCAGGGCAAAAAATCAGCCTACATTTCTTGATCCTGATTTTCTTCCTGGTATTGCTGTGAGCCCTCCTCTCCAACTGACAGCGAGAGAGAGACAGCACATGCAGCTCCATCCTCTTATCCACAATGTGGGCGAATATGTGTTCATTTCCTCTTAGAAAAATCAAATTGGGAATATCTCTGTGAGAGCCACCATGAGTGTCACTGGTCAGGGTTCTGCAGAGGAAGCAAAGGATCACTCATGTCCTGGAGCTCATCACCCCTTCATGTCAGCTCCATGGACCCTATAAGGTTGTATGTTAAAGGGGGACATATGAACCTTTCTCAGAACCTTTCTCTTCTCAGAGGTCCCTAACCGTCCCAGGCACACCACCCATGACCACAGTCTCACAGGGCTTCTCCCAAGCATGGATGGTGAGAGAGCAGATGTCTTGAAGTCCGCTGTCTCCATGCCCCACCTGCCAGTTCTGAGGCGATGGGATTCTACTGTTGGCTGCAATCCCATTTCAGCTACCACCCTATTTGATTTGGAAAGTGGAGCCTATAAAGGGAAAGAGGGGGAACTCTTCTCTGTTGTTTGGGGCTAAGCCATTCTTACCTTTTTGGCAGTGATCCTTTCTGCCTCTGTAGTTGAAAGTGCATTAGGGGGAAGGAAGGGTAATAAGAGATGAAAGATCCCCAACCCACACACAAAAGCTAGGATCATGTCCATTGCCAAAGTGATGAAGCTGGGTGTCAGCCATGAAGTATCAAAGCTTTCCAGAAGAGAGAGAAAATTCTCCATCTGAATTGTACTGTTTCTCTCAAGCAACTGAACCCCTAGAGTTCCTTCTGGGAGTGGGTAGCTGGGCCCATGCCTGCATCACAGAGCTCTTGTCTCCATGTCACAATGGCTTCAGAATGTGGGGTGGGGAGGTAGGAAGAGGTGACAGAGCAATCATTTTCCTAACCTGTCATCCTGTAAAGCCTATGTGTATGTTTTGAATTCCACCTGCATGTGCTGTCAGAAATCGAGTCCTGTCCATTTTCAGTCCTTCCCTTACCCACAGAGCAGGCCTTGTCCATGTTCTATGGGCTTTTGATACCTCAGATTAGTTTCCAGTGACATGCCTCTTCCAAAATACCACACCACGTGATCCCTCCTAAAATCGAGGCCAAGCATTCAAACATATGCACCTATGGGGTTTTATTCATACCACTGCATTCCATTCTCTCTGTATCAGAAAGCAAATTCACTTAGTCAAACTTTAAAAGTCCCCATAGTTTTTCAGTCTCAACCTTATTCCAAAGTCCAAAATCCCTTCTCAGATCCATACAATCTTTCAATTGTAACCTCACATGAAAGCAAAACTCAAGTTTCAACATACCATGTTACAAAATTCACATTCCCATTTGAAAAGAGAGAAAAGTGTAAGGTTTAGTGAGGAAATAGTGTAGTACAGCACAACAAACCCAGGAAGGCAAACTCCAAACTCCTCATTTTCCTGTTTTATGTCAAAGGCTCTTTACCTCTCCTGTTCCTGTCTGCCTTTTTTACTTCAATGGACTTCTTTCTCTTGAGATGGTGCTATTCTCTCTTAGCAGCTTTCATTGGCAGATATCCTGTGACTCTGGCATCTTCATTACCTTTGGGTCTCCAGTGAAATCCAGGCTTCACCTTCACAGCCTCACTAATGGCATCCCTATGATTCTATGCAAGGTACATCCCTGACAGATGCTGGCCTCAGCAGCTTTCCTTAACCACAGAGGATGATTCCACAACCCCTTCACACATGTTTCCTTCATGAATGTAATGCCAGAACCATATGACCAATGTTTTCAAGTTCTGCTGCCTGCTTAGGATTAAACCTGGAATCAGCGACCCTACTTGAATTGTATTGGCATAAGCCTGGATTTGCTGTTGCTCTTTAGGGACAAGTCATCCCTCAAGGACATTTCTTCTCACAAATTGCAGGATTAGGAGGGTAGGATCTGCCCCGAGTGTACCACTACTTTTATTCCTTTTCTCTTTTTGTTTTCAGTACCAATTAAGGCTCCAACATTAAATGTTTGTGCTGTTTTTCTCCTCAACCTGTAAATTTGTATTTTCTTTTGCCCTGCCTGCTCTTTTTTATTGTAGATCTACAGAGCATTGATCTATAAGTACCACATAGTGGAGTCAATGTTTTGAAATATTCTCTGCCTAGTAAAATTTATGAAATCAGTTCAAAGCCTTTAAATTTAACTTCAGGCAGATTCTTTGGGCAAGGACAGAAAGCACCCATGGTTTTGCCAAAATATCACAAGAACCATCTCTATCCTGGAAGCTGATACCATTTCCTCTGGATTCTATTGACCTGGGCCTCTATAGTGCACATTGCACTCAGCACTACTGTCTTTGAAGTTCATACTAGGACTTCCCTTAAAGTTTACAGCATTCAGCCACTTTCCTAGTGCAAAGTCCAAAAATCTTACACATGCCTCAAAAAAACCCATCATGGTCAAGTGTGTACCAACTGCTGCCTTAATTACTATTCTATTGCTTTGAGGAGACACCATGACCAAGGCAACTTACAAAAAGAAGAGTTCATTGAAGGTTGTAATTTTAGATGGTGAGTCCATGTCCATCATAATGGGGAGCATGGCAGCAGGCAGGCAAGCATGGTGCTGAATTGGTTGTTGAGAGATTACATGTGATGGAAAAGCAAGGGGCCAAGGAGAGTGGACCCCAGGAGAGGGAATGGTGTGAGCTTTAGAAACTTCTAAGCCCAACCCCAAAGACACACCTCCTCCAACAAGGCCACACCTCCTAGTCCTTCCCAAACAGTTCCTCCTAACTGAGGAACAAGCATTCAAATACATGAGACTATGGGGCTGTTCTCATTTGTAGCATCACAACAGTGATATTTTTGACACTGAGACTACATAGCAAGTAGGGAAGAGCTGCCATCTTCCTAATGTGAGTCTTCTTATCTTTTTAACATGAGGCAGTTTCCTCTGACTCTTTCAGTCACAGTTTTCTGTCATTCCTCACATGGTCCTGAGTGTATTTTTAGATTTTTATCTGAATGCTGAATTTGGGGTTTATTATCATCTATGTTTTGAATTTCTTTATTTCAAATGTTCATAGAAGGAGAAGACCATTTTTATACATTAAACTTTCAAATTTATAGCTTTGGTGTGGTCACTTATTCCTTCAAGATGTTTTCTAGTTAATTGTATTAGATTCTTGCTAGACAATTTTGTTGTCTGCAAAAGAGAAATCTTCTTTTCTCCTTTACAAATCTGTGTGACTTTTCTTTCATTTTCACTTCCTTGGTTCACCAACTCTGGGTTCCAGTGTGATGTTGAAGGAGAGTTTCTTTTTTCTCTCTTTTCTTTTTCAGTGAGAGATTTTTTTATTACTTTAATTTTAAATAGCTTGCTTCACAAGTCAATCCCAGTTCCTTCTCCCTCCCCTCTTCCCACATCCCCTCCACCATCCCCCCAGCCTCCCAACCTATCGCCATTTCCTTCCACATAGGAGATATCTAGAGTCTGTCATTTCACTCAGGGCAAGGGTCCAGGCACTCCCCTCAGAGTCCAGGCTGAGAGAGCGTCCCTCTTTGTGTTATGGACACATGAAGTCCATTTGTATGCCAGGGATAAACACTGATCTACTGCCAAGAGCCCCAAAGGTTGCCCAGGCCTCTTCACTGACTGCTCACACTCAGGGAGTCTGGATCAGTCCCATTCTGACTTCCTAGCTATTTGTCTGGGGTCCAGGAGCTCCCCTTTGTTCAGATATGTTGTCTCTGCTGGTTTTGCCAGCCCAGTCTTTGCCAATTTGCTCATCACTCCTCTCTTTCTGTCACTGTGTTCCATGGGTTCAGTTCAGTGTTTAACTGTGATTGTTTGCCTCTGCTTCCATCAATCACTGGATGAAGGTTCTAGGATGGCATATAGTGTAGACATCAAGTTCATTATCAGGAATGGGCATTTAAGGTGGTCTCTCCACTATTGCTTAGCTTGCCAGTTGGTGTCATCCCTTTAGATCACTAGAGGTCTCAGTGGTGCCAGATCTGTCTTCTAACCTATGACTCTCTCTTTTATGGTATTTCTCATCCTGTTCTCCTCCTATTCTATCCCCCACTCAAACTTCCTGTTCCCCCATGACCTACTCTCTCTTCCTCTTCTTCGCCTCTCTTCTTCCCAGCTCCCACTCCCCCCCCCACCTCTTGCCGTGTTACCAATCTGTTCAGGAGATCTTGCCTCATTCCTCTTCTCTTGGCTACCATGCATATCTCTCTTAGGTTCTTTCCTGTTTCCCAGACTGAAAGAGTTAAGTCAACATTTTGAGATTTCAAAAGGCATAGATAACACACTATTTCAAATGAGTATAGAACATCTAAGGGGAAGAAAGTTTCAGTCAGTTTTCTAATGGTCTTAGTGACCCAGCCCCCGTGAAAGGGTCATTTGACCCCCTCAGTGGGGTCATGACCCACAGGTAGAGAAACCATTTTACTGGACTGTCAAGTTGACACTTAAAATAGTCTGGTGTAGGAAGAATTCAGGTCAGTTTCCGTTCAGGTGTCTCTGAGCTTTGTTCTGAATGCATGGTCTCTTTAGCAATTGGGACTTACCTTCCACCCCTGGGAGTATGTTTGGGTAGCTGGGGCAACGGCAGTAGTCTATGTTTGAGGAGTCTCTTGGACACCTCTGCCTAGTAATTCAAAAGAGGGCTTCTAATGTTTCATTTTCAGATTTTTGTTAGATGGTCTTTGAGTCCTGGAGGGAGCATCACCAGCCCCAGTGAGAAAAATTCATTACAACCATATACGTATATTCATACACAGAATTACACATTATCTTTTTTAGGTAAATCATTAATAGTATCATTACTGGTGCCTTTTTCAGACATCCTTGTTATTTACCTCCCTCTCTCCTTCTTCTATATTTACCACTCTAAAGAGTCCCCTTTTCTTTATTTCTCCTGTCAGATCACTTGTATCATGCATGCTTACAAAGGAGGGAGGCATCCAACAGTCCTACATATCTATGATGCCCATGAATCACATCAATAGCAAGCAAGGGTGTGCATACTTTGGTGGTAACCGACAGCTCTGCAATTGGACTCAAGACCCTCCCAACAAGAGAGAAACCATACCAGGTACTAGAAACCTAGGCAATTATGTATTACAAGTGAAGTAATGGTGATTGGAGGAGAATCTATAACCACTAATTAGTAAACCAGCATAGTCCCTGACAACTATCTGTAAATGTTTGTCCATATACTCAAAGGTGTGTTACCCTCATCAAGGAAACTTCTCTTTGCAAGAAATGGAGACAACTGTGGAAAATCACAATCAATCAAAATGCAGAGTTGTAGAGCTCAGGGCCAATGGATATATCTACAAAATATCCCACATTTAAGGCTCAAGAAACGTTGCAGAAAGATTGCAAGAGTCAGAGGATCAGAGAGTTTTCTGTGAGACTGTGTCTCCTAGAATGTGAGAACCAACACTCAACAAAAAGTCTCACCAACATTAGTGCCTAAACATGAGCTGAACAACGATGACACCAATGAACATGCCAAAGTAGATGGGGAAAAGCCCATTAGGTCTCAATCCTACATAAAGAACCATAGGCAACAGAGGAAAGTTGGGGGAAGGAGAGGTGGTCTTCTCCAGGAAAGAGCACACTACTTGGTTCTCAAATGCCAAATGGTCATCTGCCCAAAAAACACGGACACTAAGCATCATATAGACTGAACGGGTTACATTTAGGAATATAGATACATTTACAGATGCATATATGCATGTGATACCTGTAAAAAAATAGTGCCTGTGGATTTGAAGGAGAGCAGGTAGGCCATGTTTTAGAGGGAGACAAGGTGGAAAAGTAAATATATTTTAGTAAAAAATGAAAAAAGAGAATTTTGCTTGTATAGAAATAGTAGGATCTTTGAAAGAAATGACTGTTTCCAAAGCCAATCTTTGGATGCTAATAAAGTAGGTAATTAAAGTAGAAAAATAGAAGAACCAGTCTATCAACCAGCACAATAATGGAGATTACCCTGACTGGCTTGTGAGTTTAGAACCAGCCTTTCACCCCTGTGTCAGGCCAGACTTCTGCTTGCCATTGTTGGGATCTCCTGGCCTGGGGACTGCAGTCAGGTCAACTCGCCCCAGGGGGACCAAAGTATTCAGAGTCTGCTGACATCACAGTGCTATTCCCACCTCTACTCACCAGAAGAGGGAGTATCTGGGAGCTGCCTGCAACCATCCTGAGACCTATGTGAACATCTATGCCCCAAATACAAAAGCAACCACATTAGTGAAAGAAAGATTATTAAAACTTAAATCACACATAAAACCTCACACACTTATAGTGGAAGATTTCAACACCCCACTCTCACCACTAGACAGGACCATCAGACAGAAATTTAACAAAAAACAAAAGAACAAACAGAAGTTATGACCCAATTGGGTTTAACAGATATCTATAGAACATTCCATCCAAACAGAAAAGAATATACCTTCTTCCCGGTGCCACATGGAACCTTCTCTATAATTGACCACATATTCAGCAACATGGCAAACCTGAACAGATTAAAAATTAGATTGGAATAACCCTTTATCTTATCAGACCACCATGCTTTACAGTTAGAATTCAACAACAACACAAATTGCAGAAACCCTACAAAATCATGGAAATTGAACAATGTGCAATTGTACCATTCCTGGGCCAAGGAAGGGATTAAAAAAAAAAGAAATTAAAGACTTCCAAGAATTCAATGAGAATGAAGACACAACTTACCCAAACTTATGGGACACTTTGAAAGCAATACTAAGAGGAAAGTTCAGAGCACTCAGTACCCACATGAAGAAACTGGAGAATAGTCACATGAGAGAATTAACAGCATGGCTAGGTGGTGGTGGCACATGCCTTTCATCCCAGTATTCAGAAGGCAGAGGCAGGCAGATCTCAGTGAGTTTGAGACCAGCCTGGTCTACAAGAGCTAGTTCCAGGACAGTCTTCAAAGCCACACAGAGAAACTCACCCTGGCATCTATTCCATGGAGGAGTAGATGCCAGGGAATAATAAAGTAGAAACAAAGGAAACAATACACAGAATCAATAAAACAAAATGTTGGTTCTTTGAGAAAATCAGCAAGATAGACCAACCTTAATCCAAACTAACCAAAAGGCAGAGAGAGAACATGCAAATTAGCAAAATCAGAAATGAAAAGGGGGACACAACAACAGACACTGGGGAAATCCAATTCAAAATTTTTAGGAAACAGATTATTTTCTGAATAGATATCACTTACCTAAATCAAGAACAGATAAGCAATGTAAACAGACCTATAACCCCTAATGAAATAGAAGCAATCATTTAAAGTCTCCCGACAAAAAAAAAAAAAAAAGCTCGGGGCCAGATGGTTTCAGCACAGAATTCTAGCAGAAATTCAAGGAAGACATAATATCAATACGCCTCAAATTGTTTCACACAATAGAATCAGAAGGTTCACTGCCAAACTCTTTTTATGAGGCTATAATCACCTTGGTACCCAAGCCACACAAAGACACAACTAGGAAAGAGAGCCACAGACCAATTTTCCTCATAAATATTGCTGCAAAAATACTCAATAAAATACTGGAAAATTGAATCCAAGAATACATCAGAGAAATCATCCATCATGGACAAGTAAAGTTCATCCCAGGGATGCGGGCCTGGTTCAACATATGAAAATCCATGAATATAATCCACCATATAAACAACCTGAAAAGGGAAATCACTAGATGCTGAAAAAACCTTTAACAAAATCCAACACCACTTCATGATAAAGGTCTTGGAGAGATCAGGGATAACAGGAACATAACTAAACATAACAAAAGCAATATACAGTAAACCAACAGCCATCCTCAAACTAAATGGAGAGAAACTCAATGTAATTCCTCTAAAATCAGGAATAAGAAAAGGCTGCCCACTTTCTCCATATCTTTTATATATTGTATTGGAAGTTATAGCTAGAGCAATAAGACAACAAAAGGAGATCAAAGGGATACAAACTGAAATGGAAGAAGTCAAACTTTCACTATTTGAAGATTATATGATAGTTTACATTAAGTGACCTGAAAACTTTACCAGGGAATGCCTACAGCTGAAAAACACCTTCAGCAAAGTGGTATTATACAAGGTTAACTCAAAAAAGCAGTAGCCCTATTATATACAGAAAATAAATGGGCTGAGAAAGAAATCAGGGAAACATTACCCTTTACAATAGCCAAAAATAACATAGAATAGCTTGGGGTAAGGCTAACCAAACAAGTGAAAGTCCTGTATAGCAAGAACTTTGAGTCTTTAAAGAAAGAAATTAAAAAGATACCACAAAATGGAAAGATCACCCATGCCCTTAGATAGGAAGGATCAACATAGTAAAAATGGTAATATTGCCAGAAGCAATCTAGAGATTAAAAAATACCCATCACAATTCCGGGACAATTCTTCACCGACATTGAAAGAATGATACTGACCTGTATATGGAAAAATAAAAGACCCAGGATAGCCAAAACAACCCTGTACAATAAAGGAACTTCCTGAGGCATGACCATCCCTGACATCAAGCTTTATTACAAACCTGTATACCTTAAAACTGCTTGGTATTGGCACAAAGATAGAGCTGTAGGTCAATAGATTTTAATTGAAAACCCTGATATTAATACACACACTTATGAATACCTGATTTTTGACAAAGAGGATAAAATTATACAATGGAAAAAGAAAGCATCTTCAACAGATTGTGCTGGCATAACTGAATGCTGGCATGCAGAAGACTGCAAATAGATCCATATTTATCACCATGCATAACACTTAAGTCCAAATGGACCTCAACATAAACCCAGCCATATTGAACCTCTTAGAAGAGAAAGTGGGAGGTACCCTTAAACAAATTGGTATAGGAGACTACTTCCTGAACATAATAACAGTCACCGAGACACTGAGCTCAACAACTGATAAATTGGAACACTTGTAACTGAGAAGCTTCAGTAAGGCAAAGGACACAGTCAACAAAACAAAACAGCAGTCCACAGAATTCGAAAAGGCATTCAACTAACCCCACATCTGACAGAGGGTAGATTTCCAAAATTTACAAAGAACTCAAGAAGCAAGTATCCAAAACACCAAAGGATCCAATTAAAGAGTGGCGTACAGACCTAAATTGAGAATTATCAGTAGAGGAGCCTAAAATGGCTGAGAGACACTTAAGAAAGTGCTCAACATCCTTAGCCATTAGGTAAATGCAAATCAAAACAACTCTGAGATACCATTTTGCACCTGTCAGAATGACTAAAATCAAAAATACCAGTTCAAGCTGAAGAGTATGTGGAGAAAGGGGAATACTCCTGCACTGCTGGTGGGTGTGCAAACTCATACAGCCACTTTGGAAATCAATATTCAGCAATTCCATTCTTAGGCATATATCTAAAAGATGCACATTTGTACAACAAGACATATGTTCCACTATGTTCATAGCAGCATTATTTGCAATAGTCAGAACCTTGAAACAAACTAGATGGCCCTCAACTGAAGAGTGGATAAAGAAAATGTGGTACATTTACACCATGGAGTACTATTCAGTGGGAAAAGAAAAACAATGGGATCTTTAAATATGAAGGCAAATGGATGGAACTAGAAGAAACCATTCTGAATGAGGTAACATAGTCACAAAAAGACAAACATGGTATGAACTCACTCATATATGGATTTTAGACATAGACCAAAGGATTAACAGCCTACAATCCATACTTCCTGAGGATCCTAAAAGAGACATACATGGTCCCCTGGAGAAGGGGAAAGAGACAAGATCTCCTCAGTAAATTGGGAGCATGAGGAAAGGGAAGAGGGAATTAGTAAAAAGAGGTGAGAAGAGGAGGTCGGAGGAAGACATGAAGGAGCAGGAAGACTGAGTAGGGGGAAGAATAGAGGAGAGAAAGAAAAGAGATACCATAATAGAGGGAGCCATTATAGGTTTAAAGAGAAATCTGGCACTAGGGAAATATCCAGAGGTCTACAAGGATAACCCCAAGTAACAATTTAAGTAATAGTGGAGAGGTTACCTTAAACACATTTGAATATCCTGTGATTGATGACTACATTGTATGCCATCCTAGAGCCTTCATCCAGTAGCTGATGGAAGTAGAAGCAGACACCCACAGCTAAACACTAAGCTGAACTCCTGGAATCCAGTGGAAGAGAGGGAGGAGTGATGAGCAAAGCAGTCAAGACCAGGCTGGATAAACCCACAGAAACAGCTGACCTGGACAAGAGGGTGCTCATGGACCCCAGACTGATAGTTGGGAAACAAGTATAGAACTGACCCAGACCCCCTGAACATGGGTGTCATTTAGGAGGCCTCAGTAATCTTTGGGGTCTCTTAGTAGATCAGTATTTATCCCTAGGGTATGAATGGACTTCCAGAGCACATTCCACATAGAGGGATACTGTCTCCTCGTAGACACATAGGGGAGGACCTACGCCTTGCATCAAATGATGTGACAGACTTTGAAGATACCCAGTGTAAGGCCTCACCATCTCTGGGGAGCAGAAAGAGGATAGGATAGGGGTTGGCCATGGGAAGAGGAGAAGGAAAGGGGGAGGGAACTGGGATTGACATGTAAAACAAGCTTGTTTCTATTTTAAAGTAAAAAAGGAAAAAAAAGAGCCAGCCTTTCCCACTGATAAATCCCTTTTGCTTGTTCCATATAATACTTACTTTTAGATAATCTCTAATATTTTATTGAGGTTTTTATCTATCCCCAGCTTTCTTGATTATGTTTATGTCCAGATTTGGTATGGGGCAATGCTGACTCCATAGAATGAGCTAGGAGGTTACATCTTATTTTGTCTTCTGCACAGAGCTAAGTTTCCTCCTTAGTTGTACTGTCATGTTCATTAGAAGTGTACCTGGGTCTAGTGCTTTCTGTTTCTGTTTCTGTTTCTGTTATGGGCATACTTCTATTCAGGCTGTCATGTTAATTCTTGCATACTGGTCTTTCCAAACTGTTGATCCATGTCATGTAGTTTTCTTAATTTGGGGCATGGGGTAGTTCACAGATTGCTTTCTTATTCCTGCCATGCCCACAATATCAGCACTGGTATCCCTTGCTTAATCAGTGATCTGGGTCTTCTTGGAGCTGGAGTAGTTAACTGAACCATGATGTTTGTTTCTGTGAGTTATGACTTCAGCAATGGTAATTTGAGTATCACTCAATGTCTTGGTTATGTATTCTATTGCTGTGAAAAACCATCATGACCATGACAAACAGTTCTTATAAGGGAAACATTTAATTCGGTTGGCTCACTTAAGGTTTCAGAGGTTCAGTCCATTATCATGATGGCTTGCAGGCAGACTTGATGCTGGAATGTTGACTGGGAGTTCTATATCTTGCAGACAACAGGAAGTCAGCTGAGACCACTGGGCAGTATCCTGACCATAGGAACCCTCAAAGTCTGCCCAACAATGACACACTTCCTCTAATAAGGCCATACTCACTCCAACAAAGCCACACCCCCTAAGAGTGCCACTTCCTCTGAGATTATGGGGGCAAATTACATTTAAAGTGCCACACATGATATACCACATTCAAAGTAAAAATTTTCTTTGATTTTTTTGAGACAGGGCTTCTCTCTGTAGCTTTATAGACCTCGAACTTACCGAGCTCCTCCTAATTCTGCCTCCCGAGTGCTATGATTCATGGCATGTGCCACCACATCCCGGCATCAAAGTAAAATAATGTATTATTAAATATAATATTACTTGACATTTTATTTAAATACCTTTCCTAAAATATGATACTTTTATTTTCATTGTTTGTTGCTTATATAATAGGTTAGTTGTGAATTTAAAATATCTTGTCTTAACATTTACAGTTGTCTTGTAAAAATATTTACATGATTATTTATGTGTGTGTGTGTGTATATATGTGTGTCAGCTTATGTGCATCACTTACGTGGAGTCCCCAAAAGAGTTCAGAAGAGGGCATCCGATCCTCTGCAACTGGTGTTACAAGCAGTTTGAGTCTCCATGTGGGTGCTGGGAACCAAACTTGAATCCTCTATAAGAGCAGTAAATGCTGTTAACCACCAGGGGCTCTTTCTAGTCCCTTTTTAAAACAGGTATGGGTGCTGAGGATGTAGTTCTGCTAGTTGAATGTTTGCCTCGTGTGCATGAAGCTTTAGTGTTCCATCCACAGTGATGCATAAAACTTGGTGAGGCAGTGCACATTTGGGTTACCTAGTAGGTAGGAAGATCAGAAGTTTGAGATCATTTTCTGCTACACAGCATTGGCTATATGAATCCCTGCCTAAATAAAGTCTTCCACATTCTAGTACTGCTCCAGTAATGGGAAGACCTCCACCTCCAAGAGATAATGGACTGAGGATGCTGAACTGTACTGCCTCCTTTTGGGCACCAGAGGGCGACGATAAAGACGGAGAAATCCAACTCATAATGGGAAGACTGCCCTGTTGTGTGATATTTTCTTTGTGTTCTCACAAACAAAGCTTGCTTGGAGATCGAAGGATGGAGCTAGTCTCTAGTTAAGCATCAACACAAATTCATGAATAGCCGTGGCTTTGCCGCCCCAGGCCCTTACCACAGTTTCACACTGAGGGAACTGTACCCAGCAGAGTCGCTGCACCACTGGCTGCCTTTCTCTTTCTTCCCCAAGCTCTGACACACTATCCCTGTCAGCTGTCCTCAGCCTGGCTGTTCACTGCCTGTGTTCTTTGCTGCAGCTTGCTATTCCTCACATTTCACTATCATCTTCAGATGATTTGGTGAGATAATTGGGAATTCTTAAAGGGGGGGCAGTTAGTTTTTTAAAAGTGAGAGTTTTTCCCACATTAAAAAACAGGAAACTTGCCAGGCAGTGGTTACACATGCCTTAGTCCCAGAACTAGGAACCAAAGGCAAACACATCTCTGTGAGTTTGAGGTCAGCCTGATCTATAAAGTGAGTTCCAAAACAGCCAGGAATATTACACAGAAAAACCCTGTCTCAAAAAAACAAAAAAAGGGGGGGGCATTATTATGATGGAGGGAGTTAGGTCTTTGTGTTATTATACAATGAATGATTTAAAAATGGAACAATTAAATGAGGGGATTATTAACTTAGATGGGATTTATATAATTTCAGTTATTAACAATATTGACTTGATAATTCCCTAAAAAAGTTGGTTGATATAAGTGCCAAGTTAGTTGATATGAAGGCTAAAATATAGACCTTAGAAAAAGTTGCTACAGAGAATATGACATTTCGATGAGTTACAAGCTTTAAGAGATATTCAGACAAAGACAGGAATTTAGAAGGAGAAGCAATCTCAACAATGCATTATAAAGTTAGAGAGGAATAGCCCAAAGTTTTCAAACAACCTACTGTAATTTCTCCAGTCACCTTGTACAAACTGCCAAATGACATATCTTCAAGACTGTATAAGTGCTGACTGGATTTCTGTGGAAATATTAGATTTGAGGAGAGGCTAATTTCATGGTCAACTAGTAAGAGAACTGTCCCACAAGACTGGAAAGACTTGGTACAGCAGTATTGGAGCCTGGTCCTCAATTATAGTGGAGAACCTGGTGGAAAGATGAGAGAGACAAATAAGAATTGAATCTCTTGCTTTGAAAATGCTGATTCACAATGCAAATGGATAATAAGGTCTTTAAAGGCAAGATTGGCAGCCTTAGAGGAATGGATTTATGATATAGTCAATATTGAATCTCATAACCATGATGATGCTTGGATATCAGAGGTGATTTCCAGAGGCTTGAAGAAGAATAAAAATGTCAGGTGTTTTAATTGTGGCAAACAAGGTCACCTAAAAAGAGATTATAGACAGGGTACTCCTAGAAAGAATGTTTCTTCTAGGAATGATCAAAAGAGAAGGCCCTTGCCTTCTGGAGTATGTAAAAGATGTGGCAAAGTCTGACATTGGACCAACGAATACAGATGAACAAGGGGCAAAGTAAAGTTTTGCCATTGAGAAACACCTTGTGTGTGGAGGTTGCTTTTGAAGACCCCATGTGTCTAATTTGTTTCAATTGATCTCTGTCACCATTGAGGAAACTCTTTCCCAGAACAATTTAAGCACCTAATGCCTATTGTAAAAAAAACAAAACAACAAAAACCATATTGCTCTGGATGATATAACAGTTTTAGAAGTAAAATTTTAAAGGAAAAAACACAACAAGAGAGACCTACTAATTAGGAGAGGTTCATCAAATAGCATGGCTGTTCGATCTAAATATCTTGTAAAACTAACAAATGCTTTCCATTTGATCAGTTATAACTTTCCAAAAGGGAACCTCCCCAAAATGAGAGTTGGGGAAAGGTTTCTTTTTCTTTTTTTTCTTGTCTTTTTAGAATAAACACATCCAGCTAAGGAAACTGATTATCACTGAACAAATGGAGACACCTGAAACAAAAGGAGGAGTCATTCAGAGAAAATGTCCCAAGAGAGTAAATTGGCCTACTGCTATATCATATTTCCAGCAGGATAAAATTTCATTTGTCTTCCCAAATGATTGTTTCTGCTGTTCTCTGCAGATATATAATGCAAATGATCTTTTTGTGGTCCCAGTTCAATTAAAAATTAAAACTGGCTTTGGAATTGGAGAATGTTTCTCTCTGTCTCTAAACCCAAGCACACTTGTTAAAGGAGAATCCAAGATCTCTGTTTCATGTCAGAACAGCCACCTGATATGCGACAGAAGAAAAAACAATATTAAGGGACTATTTTATTGCCACTAGTCTCATAATTCTTTGGTTTTATTTTGACTCTTTAAATTTTTTTGTTTCATTGATTCTTTGCATTGTTCTCTTTGCTTCAGTTTTATTGATTTCAGCCCTGAGTTTGAATATTTCTTGCCATCTACACCTCCTGGGTGAGTTTTCTTCTTTTTGTTCTAGAACTTTCAGGTGTTCTGTTAAGTCACTAGTGTGGGATTTCTCCAAATTCATTATGTATGCACTTAGTGCTATGAACTTTACTCTTAGCACTACTTTCATTGTGTTCAGTATATTTGGGTGTACTGTGGATTCATTTTCATTGAGTTCTAGAAATTCTTTAATTTTTCTTATTTCTTCCTTGACTCAGTGATGATTCAGTTGAGAGTTGTTCAGTTTCCACAAGTTTGTAGGCTTTCTGCAGTTTGTGTTATTGAACTTTAACTTTAACCCATAGTGGTCTGATAAGATACAACCTTTTGCAACGTTTAGGTTTTCTTTATTACCAAGTGTGTGGTAATTTTAGAGAAGGTTCCATGAGGTTCTAGGAAAGTATATTTTTTGTGATTGGGTCAAATGTTCTTTGTATATTAAGTCCATTTGAGTCATAATATCGGTTAGTTCCCCTGTTTCCCTGTTACGTTTCTGTCTGGCAGACCTGCCCATTGGTGAGAGTGGGGTATTGAGGGCCCCACTATTAATGTGTGGATTTTGATGTGTGATTTAGCTTTAGTAATGGTTTCTTTTACAAATGTGGGTACCCTAGTATTTGGGACATGGATGCTCATAATTGAGACCTTAGCTTGATGGATTTTTCCTTTGATAAATATGAAATGTTCTCTTTTTTGACTAATTTAATTTGAAGTCTATTTTGTTAGATATTTGCATAGCTACACCAACTGTTTTCTTAGGTCCATTTGATTGGAAAATATTTTCCTAACCCTTTACTATGTGATAATGTCTGTCTTTGAAATTGAGGTGTTTATTGTATGCAATAGGACATCTCATGTTTTTGTATTCATTTTGTTACCCTGTGTTTTTATAGGCAAATTGATTCCATTGATATTAAGAGATGTTATTGACCAGTGATTGTTAATTCCTGTTATTTTTTGGTTTTGATGGTGGTGGGTATACTGTGTGTGTTTTCTTTCTTTGGGTTTTGCTGTTGTGAGATTATCCATTTCCTGTGTTTTTGTGGATGTAACTGAGTTTCTTGGGTTGGAGTTTTCCTTCTAGTACTTTCTGTAGTATAGAATTTATGGATAGTATGGTTTAAATCTGCTTAATTTTTTAAATTGTCATGGAATATCTTGTTTTCTCCATCTCTGTCAGTTGAAAGCTTTGCTGGGTAGAGTAGTCTCTGCTTGCATCCATGGCATCTTAGTGTCTGTTTGGGACCTTCTGGCTTTCATTGTTTCCATTGAAAAGTCAGGTGTAGTTCTGATAGATCTCCCTTTATATGTTACTTGGCTTTTTTCCTTTGCGATTCTTAAAATTCTTTCTTCATTCTCTATGTCTAGTGTTTTGATTATTATGTGGCAAGGGGACAACTTTTGGCAGTGATACATTTTAGATTAGATTATTAAAAAATTCATGTGCAATGACAGAGTTGATGATCAATACATTTGAGCAATGTGGCAACTGCAATGGACATTGAAAGCCACAGCCACAGAAACAACTATGATTGAACTACAAACTGAATTCTTCTGTTTATGAACAAAACCCATGAAGGAATGTGACAAACATAAAATCCCTAGGATAGAAGTGTGCCCTGATTTTAACGCAGAACAATGGGTTGTACTTATAAACATCTTGATGTTATATTTGAATAAATGGCATCTTGCACACTAAAGTTTTCAATTTTACTTTGTAAGCATGCATATTATTTGGTACTTGTCTTTTGAGTTCTTTCATACAACAGCCTTTTTTCTTGGCTTGAAAATTAGTCTTGTAGTATTTATCTCCCTGTCACCTGTGAAACATTACCCTGTCACCACACTTTTAAAAAGCAAAGTACTGAATGTGAGTGCAATTTGATTGTTTTGTCACCAATTGATGAACAGGATTGATTCAGCTGAGCTGACTTGGGTGTGTATCCCATCCCCTTACACTCTCCCTGCTCCATGTCTGTCCTTACTGAAGATATTCTCCTTTAAGGAGGACAACTTCCTCCTAGAGTACCGAAAGAGATCAAAGTTTCTTCCTTGCTCCACACTCCTGCTACAACATCCACACCAGATCTGTAAAAAGCAAGCACTATTTTCTATCCCTCACAGAGAGAAGGAAATGTTCAAGACATCCATTGAATTTTCACATTCTTTTCTGAATTGCTCTACAAAGGTTACAAGAAAACCTTTGTAAAAGTTAGTATTTTCAATGTGTGTGAAAGAGAGGGATGGCAAGTTTGTAGATACATGGTGTGCATATAAAGGTCTGTATTGTCTTTCCTTCTTTCTTCCCTTCTTTCCTTTCCTCCTTTCTTACTTTCCTGTATTCCTCCCTCCTCTCTCCCCCTCATTTTCCTCTCTTTCCTCCCTCTCCCTCTCAACAGACTGTGCTGGACTGAACATGTATCGGAAAATAACCTTTAATTTCTGATCCTCCTGAACCTAACTTTCCAGTTCTAGGATTATAGATGCATGACACTGTGGTATGAATGGGAAAGGCTCCCGTATGGTCATATGTATGAATGCTTGCTTCCAGATAGTGGAAGTGTTTGTAAGGATTAGGAGGTGTGGCCTTGTTAGATGAGGTGTGTCACTGGGACTTGAGGTCCCAAAAGGTGAGACCAGGCTTAGTTTCTCTTCTCCCCCCCCCTCTCACACACAAACACACACACACATACACACACACACACAAAACACTCACACACACACACACACATACAGAGGTTACTTCTCTGGTTCCCACCATTATGGTTATGGACATGCCCTCTGAATCTGTCAACAAGCCCCCAATTAAATGATTTCTTCTACAAGTTGCCTTAGTCATGGTATGTCTTAATAGCTATAGAACCGTAATTAACATAGCCAAATACTCAGCTTCATGCAATGTTCGTGATCTAACCTAAGGTTTGTACATAGTAGCTGAGTGGTCTACCAACTTAGCTGAATCCCAAAGCCTATAATGAATTTCATTAAGCTAATTTAATGTTTTCAATCTGAAATCATAAAATCCACGCCACACTTTCATGCTTTATCATGTGTACCAGGAAGTATATGCTTTATACCCAAGTCAGTGTTTAAAAGTATTGTCACATTTTGGTAATTATGGATACTTATTTGGATTAATGACATTCTAGGACTATGTTCAAGAAAGCCTCTTAGCTTTGGTCAGTATGAGTTTTCATTGTCTATTCTACATTTTTTCTAGTTCTGAGGTTTGTCAAACTATTTGATACAATGAAGTCATGATTTCAACACCTATACAATAGGAGTAATAATATATCTTTCACAGTTATTGTGGAACTCTGGTAAAAATGAGTTTGTGGAATATCTACACAGCAAGAGAGCTGGGGATACTTTCTGAGTGAAAAGTGAAAAGAAGACACTTTTCTTGGCTACCTACATGTCGTTTTTGGCCAGTACCCTTACTTGAGGAATTGTTCTGAAAGCCAGGCTAAGGGTCACAGTCCTATGCACAGATACAGTGTTTTGATATGTACAATAGATTTGACCAGAACAGTGTATTTTGGAAGATGATGTCAGGAGGCCTCTTTGAGAATTCCTTGTGAGATAATGCTGTTTGTCTCAGATGTTAGCAGTAATAGAAATTTGTCCTTAGATTTCCCTTTAAATAGTAGCCAAGGCCTGGACTCCTTGTCAGTCAAGACTTGATCTTTGGATTGCTGGACTCCCTTGTTACTTTGGATTTAGGATAATTTTATGATTTAATATATATTCTGTTATGTTTATGAAATTATAACCATTACTAAGGATATGCTCTACATTGCATCTGGCTTAGTAGTCTAGCTTGTGAATTAATTTATAATTCTAGGTATCTTAGAGAACATTTTACAAGAATTTGAATCTTTAAATAATGGATGTTTTTCTTGGCAGTGGTGATTCACACCTTTGATCCCAGGACATGGGAGACAGAGGGAGGCAGATCTCTGAGTTTGAGGCCAGCCTGGTCTACAGAGTGAGTTTTTGGACAGCCAGGGATACAGAGAAACCCAGTCTTGAAAAGAAGGGGGGGATACCAGTCTTGAAAAGAAGGGGGGATATTCATACACATATATAGTGAATGTTACAATGATCTCAAATTCCTTTCTTAGTAAAATTCATAGCCTTTCATATGTATGTACATACGTATATATATATACACACACACACACATATATATATGGCAAATGATGTCATACTTGTAAAAAATGCATGACTAGGCTGAGACTAAGATGTGGGTAATGTTGACTTATAAAAGGGGGGAGTTTGATATTAACAGTCTCAAAATAATTATTCATTATGCTTTTCTTAAATGAAAAAGTTATGGAATCAGATATCTTACAAAACATGTCATAGAAATTACACAAATGTGGTTTAGTTAGGAGGGGGAATTCATTTATAGGTTCATAGCTGGAGTTCAATGACCAGAGAATATGTTATCCATTCCAAAATTTGAATTGAAGTTAGAGAAATTAGTGGCATTGCTAACAGTGAGCCCAGAGAGAAGGACATGGTGTAGGACATACTGAGGAATGTGTGCTTAATTATAAGTGCTTAATTGTCATTTGTGGGCTCTTATTTTCCATTCAAGTTTTTCAAAACCTCTACATTGGGGTTTTAAAATAAAAGCATTAACAGTACTTTATCTCCCCCTGAATATGCAAAGTTAAATTATAGTTTTTGTCTGAAATTGAGACATATTTAGGAATACATTAACATGTAACAAAGTTCTAATTATTAAATTCAGTTGGGCAAAGTACATCACATTCCTTTTCTTAAATGAACTCAAATGAATTGATAATTCAGTATGTCCTTACAATGGAAAGCTAAGGCAACAAATGACTTTGTACACTCATATACATATATGTGACACCTTCAATCAATCAATCACAGTTAAAAATTTATGAAGTTTATAGAATGCTGAAGACATGGGAAGAAGATAGAAATGAGGTGCTGGTTCAATGGTCTTTCACACTTATCACAGTTTCTCTCTCAACTGTGTTCTGCTTGATTGTATTATTATTATTATTATTATTATTACTATTATTATTATGCATATTCCTCTGAATAAACCAAATCTACATCATTATGTTCATTTTCTCTCAACAAGAGGGCCCTACCAGTTGTATGCTTTTTGGTTTTATTTATGGGTAGAATTCTTATTTGTATTTAACAAATAGAAACGTTTGTTTACTGATCTAGGTTGACATTATGAAACATGGCAGGACAAACAAACATCTCAAACCCTTGAGGTTTATAATGAGGTCAGTATGCTTGTGAAACAGTTACAAGGGCCTGGTTAGCAAGACTCCAGGTCAAACAGCTGGAATCTAAGGAAAACAACTCTGCTGAGAAGATGTACTTTTCCCCTGGCTCAAAGAAATCTTAAGGCATCCACAGATGCTGCAGCATCCTTATTTGTTGTTATCAGAGGGGTGAATTAAAAAGCAACAATAGTACTTCCTAGTAACATAGCCCTTTATCTGGATGCCTACAGGGACAGCTGGCTGCTCACTACACCCTTCCATTCAAATAGTTTTCAAATAGATACTTATAAGAACATCTACTTCTATAAATTTCACACACAAACAATAACTAAAGAAATACTATTACTATGAGAATACACAGGAAAAATGTGTAGGTCTAAAAAGTTGTGTTAAACTATAAGACAGAAAACTAAACATTACATGCAAATATGTATATTGTTCTCAGGGCTAGGGTTACAATTGACCTTAAAACATTCAAAAGTGTTTGACTGTGTTGAAAATAACAATTCAGACATTCAATCATGCTTCTATGGATAGGAAATCATCAGGAATGGAAAAGATGAATGCAACTTGGAAGCCTTTCTTTTATACATAAGTCAAGTCAATGCAAGATAAAAACCTTTAAAATTCAGCAAAATTAAGTAGATCTTATTTTTCTATTTCTTAGTAAGAAAAACATCAAAACATCCATATGTTATGAACTTTCAGGGCCAACTGTTTCTCTTAAAAATAATGAAAATATCTGGAGTGTTCTATATTTGCAGTGAAGTATAGAATGCTGATTCTCCTGCAATTGTTTTCTCATGTGAAAATCTAACTCTTATGTAGCTATGAAGAAGACATGTAGCCATGTAGCGGTGCTGGTGGAACTTCAAACTCTGGAGACAGAAGATTCAGATTCTTTCTACTTCTCCAGTAGTTATAGGAACCCTGCTGGTAAGTAAGCTTGTAAAAACTTCAATATTTTTATCTGTAAGTTACAGTTAATGGCATCTATCCTATGCACTGTGCTGTAGTGTAGAGATGAAATAACTGGAAATTAAACTAGTGCTAACTGATACCTAGCCCGTCTTAGTTATTCTTAGAAGAAGCAGCCACAGAAAATAATTCTCTATGATTTCTTGAGATAGTTACTCGTGTACCTTGGGAAAACCTTCTGACTGTATCCATCTAACCTAACCTATTTTGTACTTAAAGTGCCCATCAAAGCCTTCTGTGTAGAAGACACAATATAATCCTTTTAGTATGCTACTTAGGGCTGGATCACAGGTACCTTAAGACTTTTACTTCATCTCTACAATTTCAGTATCTTTTCTCAGGTCCATTCTTTGAAGTTATGTTAAACTCCACACAAATATAAGTGCTATCTGCCATTCATGCACTATTAACTTAGAACAGCCTACATGCTGGAAATGCACATTGCATCTACCTCATGGTTTGTAATGTGCTTACATATACTCTTTTTCCATTGAGCTGAAAAGGAAGAGATGTGAGTACATGCTTACATTTCAAAGGTCCTCTGGGCATTCCATGTTTACCATGTTAAAATAAACATCACTTCTCTCATACATTTTTCTTATTTCTAATTAAAAAAGATAAAACTCACTCACAAACTCACACATACTAAAAAGAAAAGTAGCATTGTTATGTTTCTGGAACACAGTCACTGTACAATGTAGATGTCAGTGACAATCCTCCTTGTAGGAACTTAATGAATCCCTATGGATAGCTCTCAGGGCATGCACAGATCTTATTACTTCTTGCTGTCTCCTACTAAGTGGTTTCTGCGAATGTCTGTGGACATCTGGGAACATGAGTGTGTGAATCTGTGAAGATCTATGGAACTCTATAATGTCAATGTGGATTTCTGTCAGGATTGAAAGTTATGTGTGATTTCTGTATTGGGGAACTCTGTGAATGTGTTTACTTGGATCTCTGGGAAGAATTTTGGGGGTTTCTTTCCATGGAGTTCTGCAAAGGACTCTGTAGCAATCACCTTCTCTGGAGTAATCTGTTTAAGTCTCTTTAAAGATGTTTGCAGCTCTTATGTTTTGGTTCATGAATGACTCTGGAAGTAGTTTCTGGAATTCTAACATGTTTCTCACTGGGTCTTACTTTGTGGAGATCTCTTTGGGAATATATCAGTGAGAATTGCTGTAGAGGAGTCTGTGAGGTTCTCCAGGTCCATGGAATATCCACTATACTTGACAGATCATCCCCATTTCTCTTGCTGCCTGATCTGTGGATGCCACTGTCTCTAGCACTTATCCACTAAAGAAGCAAGGACCCATTCCCAAGTCTTACTGAAGATAAATGTGCCCATTGGGTTCATGATAGCACCCAGACATGGCATCCTTATGTTGCTGGCTTTACTCTGGTTTCTGGGACATCTATGGAGTGTGCGGTCATTGATGCAGGGCCAGCTCATGAGATAAATGAGTGTTCCATATCGACTCCTAAAGAGATGCTGAGTTTCATATGTAGACTCATGAAGTATTCTAGAACAGGACCCAACTCCATATTCTTTACTTTGGTGGTACCTTCTGGAAGATAGTTTTCAGCCAGGGAATAAGTGACACTATTGGAGCTGTATACTGTCAGGATTTGGTGAGCAGTAGTGCAGGGTACCTTGAGAATTGGTGGCTCTTGTATGCAGTTATCCCTGCTTGTTTCCTAAGAGAAGAGAGACTGGGGCAAGGAAAACAGGGAGGAAGCTGAGTGAGGCCCAAGAAGGGACCCTTTTTACCCTGCCCAGAGACCCAAAAACACCGGGACTTTGGACAAGTCCCTTTCTCTGTGTGAGGCAGCCCTGTGAGATTGTATGCGACAGTCCTGTGAGAAAGCCTGTGCTGCTCTCATGGGAAAGCAAGGGATGAAGGCCTAGAGTGACGTGAGCATGCCCACAGTGTATCCCTTCAACCCTTTTCAGGTGTCCTTTGCCGTGGCACTAAGATTGATATGAGTGTTGAAAGACCACAAGGCTGTAAGTGACATTCAGAATCCATAAATTCTGAAATTTCCAGCAGTTTATCTCTAGAATGGAGAAAGTAAGAGCATGCAGATTACTAGACCTGCTGTGAGGAAGCTGATCTTCATTCCTTGGATTTGTTTCAACTCCTTTAAAGCTAAAAGGCTCCTCCAGTCCAAGCTTAATGGCCTGGGGTTAAGTCAAGGTGAATGACACAGACACTGATGTCCACAATCTAAACAGGGAGGGCACGGGCTTCACATGCATGGAAAGGTTTAGGGCATCCTCATGCTAAACGGCCTCCTGCTTGGCTCTAACATTTTTGTTTTCTACCTCCCTCCTTGGGCTAAATATGCAGAGAGGCGCTGCATATTGAGTGGACCAGAAGGAAATACAAATGACCAGGCATCATGAGACCCTCAGCAAGCATTCTGAGCTGTCACACTCCTGAAAGTTGTCAGTTCCATGCTTGCCACCATTCTGGCATTGGAGGCTGACACATGACAGGGCGACACTGCTTTGTCATCCAGGCTGAGCTGGGAGGCCTGGAGAACTCATCTGGGTGGCAGCCACATTGAGTTGATAGGGGGTTCTGAAAGTCCCCAGGTTCTTTCTTTCTTGGGAGGATATCCAGGGGTTATGGTTCTCCTACTTTGAAAAATGTAATCCCTGTGCCTACTTGGTGACATTGGGCTGCTTCTTGTGAGTCTCTGTACACAGCTACATAATTTCATGTTAGAGCAAATCAGGAGAAAGAAATGGTAAAAGCTGGCCCTAAGGGTGGTATCTGACAGGGTTAATATAGCACTTCTCATTCCTCAAGTCTTGTATGGGTCTTATAGTTTTCATTTAGCATGTCCACATCACTCCTAAGTACTCCTTGTTTGTGTCTTGTAGGGTTGACAACCCCCAACCCCCCAAAACCTTTACTTTTACTTCCATAATTACAGTATAATTAACAGTCGCTACAATGATGGAACCAGGGGATGGTGAGACTTTAACTGCCATGGTCTCCTCTTCGAGGAGCCTATCCCCTCCAGAACAGTATTGAGGTAGACCAGATGCAGCCATTTCCCTGTAGCCTATCACTGTAGACATTGCGTCCAGAGAAAACACACAGAAAGTAACGAATGACTGAAAGTTTTCTTTATTTTTATTTTAATTTTAAATGGCTTGTTTTACATGTCAATTCCAGTTCCCACTCCCTCCCCTCCTCCAGCACCCCCCAACCATCCTCCCCATCCTCCCACCCTATTGCCAATTCCTTCTGCATGGAGGATATCTAGAGTCTATTATTTCACTCAGGGTAGGGACTAGGCACTTACCTAAGAGTCCAGGCAGAGAGAGCAGCCCTCTTTTTATTATGGACATACGATGTCTGTTAGTATTCGATTGATAAACACTGATCCAATGCCCAGGGCCCCATAGGTTGCCCAGGCCTCCTCACTGACTCTCACATTCATGGGGTCTTGATCAGTCACATGCTGGCCTCCCAGCTGACGGTCTGGGGCTCTTGGTCGGATCAGCTGTCTCTGCTGGTTTTGCGAGCCCATTCTTTGCCAATATGCGCCTCGCTCCTCTCTCTCTGTGGCTGGGTTCCTTGGTTCAGTATTTAACTGTGGGTGTTTGCCTCTGCTTCCATCAGTCACTGGATGAAGGCTCAAGGATGGTGATAGACATCAAGATCACTATTAGGAATGGGCATTCTAGGTGGTGTCTACACTATTGCTTAACTTGCCAATTGGTGTAATCTATTTAGATCACTAGTGGTCACAAGGGTGCTTGATCTGTCTTCTAACCTATGATTCCCTCTTCCGCCTATCTTACCCCCACAGTTAACCTTCCAGTGGCAAAGACACTGAGATTGAAAATGAACAAATGGGAACTCATGAAACTAAAAAGCTTCTGTAAGGAAAAGGACACAGTCAACAAGACAGAAATGCAGTCCACAGAATGGGAATAGATATTCACTGACCCCACATCTGACAGAGGGCTAATCTCCAAAATTTACAAAGAACTCAAGTCTCTAAAACACCAAAGGGTCCAATTAAAAGGTGGGGTACAGAACTAAACAGAGAATTCTCAATAAAGGAGGCTAAAATGGCCAAGAGACACTTTATCAGGGAAATGCAAATCAAAACAACTCTGAGATACCATCTTACTCCTGTCAGAATGGCTAAAATCAAAAACACCGAAGACAATTTATGCTGGAGAGGATGTGGAGAGATGGGAACACTACTCCACTGCTGGTGGGAGTGCCAACTCGTACAGCCTCTTTGGAAATCAGTATGGAGATTTCTCAGGAAAATGGGAATTAATCTACCACAAGACCCAGCAATTCCACTCTTAGGCATACATCAAAGGAGGCAAATTCATACAACAAGGGCATCTGCTCCACTATGTTCATAGCAGCATTATTTGTCATAGCCAGAACCTGGAAGCAACCTAGATGCCCCTCAACTGAACAGTGGATACAGAAAATGTGGTACATTTACACAATGGAGTATTACTCAGCAGAAAAAAACAATGGAATCTTGAAATTTGCAGGTAAACGGATAGCACTGGAAGAAACCATCCTTACTGAGGTAACCCAGTCACAAAAAGACAAACATGGTATATACTCACTCTTATATGGATTTTAGACACGGATCAGGAAAGTGCCAGTCAGCACTTCCACTGACAGAGAGTCTGGGAAACAGGAAAGGACCTAAAAGCTATGCATGGTACCCAAGAGAAGAGAAATGAGGCAAGATCCTCTGAACAGATGGTGAACATGGCGAGGGATGGGAGGGAGGGGGACCTGGGAAATAGAGAGGGGGAGAAGTGGAAGAGAGAGTAGGACGTGGAGGAACTGAAAGTTTAATTACTTTACATTCAGAAAACTACTTCTTTTCAGTAATGTCCACTTCTACAGCAGCAGTGCCTAGGACAGTGAATAGGGGTCCCAGGGACACGTGGTGTCTGTCTTATTCCATGATAGATGGCAGCTTGCGACAAAGGTTGTCTCAACATCTGAACCCCGTTGCAAACTTAGGGCATCCATTTGTCTGTGGATGCTTGTCTGTGCACCTTGGGGATAACTTGTTGAACACAGCTAGTGTTTCCTTGTGTTATGTTTGACTGGATAATAGGAATTCTATGATGGCAGACATGCCTACACACTGAAGCTTTAGATGGTTCATGCAAATATTTAGAGTGAACACATTGATGATGGATACCGTTTCTCCACTGGAACACATACAGCCGAGGTCAGGTGGTTCTGTGCTTCAGCGACCTGTTGAGGTATGAATACTCTGCTCCCCATTGACCCTTGACTTCGGGTTGGGGCTGATGGGGCCTTGACTTTCTGTTGTGAATTTTCCTGAACTTTCACTTTGGGGATAAAATTGATAATATGAAGCTTTTGATCTTATCCCCAAACTTCTTTTCATGGCTATCTGACTTGGAGGCTTGGGCAGGCCATTTTGCTGAATGATAGAAGTCATGCCTGGGACTTCTATAGTCATCCTTTTGGTTCTTTGAAGCAAAGCTGTGGCTAGTCCATGGTTCCTGGTTCCTGTGGTTTAGATATCTTGGGAACAGTCACTTCTCATGACAGAAAAGGGAACCTGTCATGGGAGGTTGATGTTCTTGTAGTGGACACGGTCTTGCAGCTGGACTTGGAGGCCATGGAGGCCAGGATATGTGCAGCAAGAACCATGTCAGGGGCACAATCTTGAAACAATGTGCCAGTGGCATAGTCCTGTAGGACAACCCCAGGGGCTGAGCAGTGATGAGTGCCCAGGCCTGTGTATTCTGGTGTCATCTCCCATCCAACAATGTGAGGTGCACTCTCACCCTGAACTCTTGGGGGAGGGTCTAGGCCCTGCCCTGTATGAAATGACAGACTATGGACACCCCTATGGAGGGCCTCACCCTCCCTGGGGAAATGTGGGGATAATGGGGGAGTTGGGGGAAGGGAACGGGAGTAGAAAGGGAAAGGGAGAGGGACCTGGAACTGACTTGGGAAGCAACATTGTTTCTTATCTAAATTTAAAATGAAAAATAAATGTAAAACAATAGTTCTGGAAGAGGATGGAATTTCAGTGGTCTCCAGACATTCAAAATCCATAGATGTTTATTGTTGGATAGAAAGTGAATGCCCAGTCACATGTCCCTTTGTTCTGTGCCTTCTCCAGCTCTCTGGATTCCTACTACTTGTTGACTGGGATGCAACACTGTTGCTCATAAGTGACAACGGTTGGTCTGTCATCCCTATTACACATGCTCATTTTTTGGTGACTGACACATACCTCTGAATAGGCCTGGAGTTGACACTGGCTTACCTGTGCAAGATTTAAGAACAGTATTACAGTGCCAGGCTCTTCCTACAAGGCTCTCTTCAGTGGACAAAGATTTCATACTATCCTCCTGGATACTTGTAGGGGCCTCCGCAGGCACAGAGTTTCCCTGGTAAGAATAGCTCTCAGGAGTTCCAGATAGAGGGCAGAAGGAGGATTCTTTGTGGATTTCACAGGGGAATCTCCTTTCATTGCAGTCTCTTCTGGGGCTTGCTGAAAAGCTTCTCCCAGGATACTGGGATTTGTGGGAAGGGAATTATCTCTGGGAAGGGAATTATCTCTAGAGTCCCCAAGGGGCAAGGAGGCATTGGAGGGCTCTTGAAAAGGCACAAAGGAAGCCTTGTTTCTGCTAAAAACATGGATGATCTTGAGGCCTCTGAGGGCCAAGCTCCACCAGTGTTTCACAAGACATCTGGTTAGATGTGTTTCTAGCACCTTCTGTGTGCTGGGGTCTAGGAAAGAAGGCCCCTGTGAATATTTCTTGTCACTGTTCAAATTGTGAAAAGGATGTTTTTTCCATGGTCATCTTGCTGTTGTGGATATGCTTGCACTTGCTGCTTGAATGGATATGCAGTGTGCCTTCTAGATGCTTCTTTCCTGGTCCCACCTGGGGGAAACTTGCTGTGTCACTTCCTGGGTGTCTCAAGTAGCTGGATTCTGCCTCTACAACTTTGCCCATGGAACCTTCTGGGTTCCTATCCCCATCATTCAATATGCTTCCTAGACAGTTAGTTAGATCCTTATAATGTGCCAGTGGCATAGGACAATCCCAGGGGCTGAGCAGTGATGAGTGCCCAGGCCTGTGTATTCTGGTGTCATCTCCCATCCAACAATGTGAGGTGCACTCTCACCCTGAACTCTTGGGGGAGGGTCTAGGCCCTGCCCTGTATGAAATGACAGACTATGGACACCCCTATGGAGGGCCTCACCCTCCCTGGGGAAATGTGGGGATAATGGGGGGTGGTTTGTGGGAGAGGGAATTTGGGGGAGGACATGGGAGGAGGGGAGGGAAAAGGAGAAGGACCTGGAACTGACTTGTGAAGCAACCTTGTTTCATGAAAGGTTAGTATCTGGACAAATTGGTTGGGTTCTGAGAAAGAACATTAAAAAACAATCTCTCTGAGAGCCACCATGAGTATCATTGGTCAGTGTTCTGCACTGGAAGCAAAGGCTCACTCATGTTCTGAAGCTCATCACCCATTCATGTCAACTCCATAGACCCTATAAGGTTGTATGTTAGAGCGGGACATAGGAACCTGTGCTCAGAACCTTTCTCTTCTCAGAGGTCTCTAACCGTCCCAGGCACACCACTCCTGACCACAGTCTCACAGGGTTTCTCCCAGGCCTGGATGGTGAGAGAACAGACGTCTTGGAGCCCACTGTCCCCATGCCCTACCTGCCAGTTCTGAGATGATGGGGTTCTACTGTTGGCTGCAATCCCATTTCAGGAAGAGAGAATCTCAGGTGTTGAAGATACATTAGGAGCAATGGATTCATCAACCAAAGAAAATCTTGAAGTCCAACAAATTCTTAACACAAAACATCCAGGAAATGTGGGACACCATGAAAAGGCCAAACCTACGAATAATAGGTATAGAAGAAGGAAAAGAAAACCACCTCCAAGGGGCATAAAACATTCAACAAAAACATAGAAGAAAACTTTCCCAACCTTAAGAAAGACATGCCAATGGAGGTACAAGAAGCATACAGAACACCAAATAGTGTGGATCACAAAAAAGTCCCCTTGCCACATGATAATCAAGAGCCCAAATATACAGAATAAAGAAAGAATATTAAGAGCAGCTAAGGAAAAAGCCAAGTAACATATTAAGGCAGACATAGCAGAATTACACCTGACTACTCTATGGAATCTCTGAAAGCCAGAAAGTCCTGGATAGATATATTACCAACACTAAGAGACCATGCATGCCAGCACAGACTACAATACCCGGCAAAGCTCTCAATCACTATAGATGGAGAAAACAAAATATTCCATGACAAAACTAGATTCAAGCAATACGTATCCACTAACCCAGCCTTACAGAAAGTTTTGGAAGGAAAACTACAACACACGGAAGTTAACTACAACCAGAAAACCATAGGCATTATGGAATCCCTCTCTACCAATAGCCAAATGAAGAAAGGGGTGAAATTCCACATTTAACTCCACCACCAACAACCATTCCAATCAAAGAAGAATGAGCAATCAATGGTCATTATCATCCCTCAATATTAATGGCCTTAGCTCACCCATAAAAAGACACAGACTAGCAGAATGGATTCGAAGACAGATCCCATCCTTCTGATGCATACAAGAAACACACCTCACCCTCAAAGACAGACATTACCTGAGAGTTAAAGGTTGGGAAGAAATTTTGCAATCAAATGGACCCAAGAAAGAAGCAGGGTTAGCGAATGCTAATATCTAACAAATTAGACATTAAAACGAAAATCAATCAAAAGAGATGAAGAAGGTCATTACATACTCATCACAGGTGAAATCCACCAAGATGAAGTGTCTATCCTGATCATCTATTCCCCAAATACAAAGGCATCCACATTCGTAAAAGAAACATTACTAAAACTTAAATCACATATAAATCCCCACACACTTATAGTGGGAGATTTCAACACACCACTCTCACCACTAGACAGGATACCAGACAGAAACTCAACAAAGAAGCAAAAGGGCTAACAGAAGTAATGACCCAAATGGGATTTTCAGACATCTATAGAACACTTTTTCAACATAAAAAAGAATATACCTTCTTCTCACCACCATATGGAACCTTCTCAAAAATCAACCACATACTTGGCAAAACATCCAACATCAGCAGCTTCAAAAAACTGGAATAACTCCATGCCTCTTGTCAGACCACCATGCTTTAAAATTAGAATTCAGCAACAACACAAATTGCAGAAAACCTACAAACACATGGAAATTGAATAAGGCACAACTGAACCATTCATGGGCCAAAGAAGAAATAAAAAAAGAAATTAAAGACTTCCTAGAATTCAATGAGAATGAAGTCACAGCATACTCAAACTTATGGGACACTTTGAAAGTAGTGCTATGAGGGAAGTTCATAGCACTAAGTGCACACATGAAGAAATTGGAGAATAGTTACACTAGAGAATTAACAGCAGAGCTGAAAGTTCTAGAACACAAAGAAGCAAATTCATCCAGGAGGAGTAAACACCAGGAAATAATCAAACTGAGGACTGAAATCAATAAAGTGGAAACTAGGAAAACAATACAAAGAATCAATGCTATGAAGAGTTGGTTCTTGGAGAAACTCAACAAAACAGACAAACCTTTATCCAAACTTACCATACAGCAGAGTGTGAACATGCAAATTAACAAAATCAGAAATGAAAAGGGGGATGTAACAACTGACACTGAGGAAATCCAGACAATCATTAGGTCATACTTTGAAAATCTGTACTCCACGAAATTTAAAAATCTAAAGGAAATGGACAAATTTCTGGATAGCTTTCATTTGCCAAAAATAAATCAATAACAGATAAGCAATTTAAATAGACCTATAACTTCTTTGGAAATAGAAGCAGTCATCAAAAGTCTCCAAACCAAAAAAAAAAAAAGCCCAGGTCCAGTTTCAGTGTATAATTCTACCAGAAATTCAAAGAACAGCTTATACCAATTCTTCTCAAAGTATTCCAGGCAATAGAATCAGAAGGGTTTTTGCCAAACTCATTCTACAAGGCTTCCATAACCTTGAGACCCAAGCCACACAAAGATGCAACTATGAAAGAGAACTTCAGACCAATATCCTTTATGAACACTGATGCAAAAATACTCAATAAAATTCTGGCAAATCGGATCCAAGAACACATCAAAACTCTCATTCACCACAATCAAGCAGGTCACCCCCGGGATAACATATGAAAATCCATCAATGTAATCCACCATATAAACAAGCTGAGAAACAAAAATCATATGATCATCTCACTAGATGCTGAAAATTCCTTCATGAAAGGGCCTTGGAGAGATATGGGATAACAGGAACATACCTAAATATAATAAAAGCTATATAAGCAAACAAATAGCCAGCATCAAAATAAATGGACAGAAACTCAACGCGATTCTACTGAAATCAGGAACAAGACAAGGCTGTAAAATGGCTGTGAAGTCCTTCAAAAAGTGCTCAACATCCCTAGTCATCAGAGAAATGCAAATCAAAACAACTCTGAGATATTATCTTACTACTGTCAGAATGGCTAAAATAAAAAAAACACCAATGACAGTTTATGCTGGAGAGGTGTGGAGAAAATGGAATACTCCTACATTGCTGGTGGGAATGCCAACTTGTACACCCACTTGGAAATCAGTGTGGAGATTCCTCAGAAAAATGGGAATCAGTCTACCAGAAGACACAGCAGTTTCACTCTTTGGCATATATCCAAAAGATGCACATTCATACAACAAGAACATATGTTCTCACTATGTTCATAGCAACATTATTTGTAATTGCCAGAACCTGGAAGCAACCCAGATGCCCCTCAACTGAAGAGTGGATAAAGAAAATGTGGTACTTTCACACAATGGAGCACTTACTATTCCGCAGAAAAAAACACATTGGAATCCTGAAATTTGAAGGCAAATGGATGGCACTAGAAGAAACCATCCTGAGTGAGGTAACCCAGTCACAAAAAGACAAACATGTTATGTACACACTCATATATGGATTTTAGACATAAATCTGGGGAATGCCTGCCTACAATCCCACAGCCATAGAGTCTGGAAAACAGAACCTTCATCCAATAACTGATGGAAGACATCCACAGCTAAACACTGTGGTGAAATCAAGGAACCCAGTGACAGGGAATACTAGTGAGCAAAGGGGTTAAGACTGGGCTGATTTAACCCCCAGAAACAGTTGACCTGAACAAGGGGTATCTCTTTAATCGCAGATTGATGGCTGGGAATCCAGCATGGGACTGATCAAGACCCTCTGAATGTGGGTGTCAGTGAGTAGGCCTAGGCCATCAATGGGGTCAGTATTTATCCTAGGCATACAAATGGACTTTGGGTGCCCACACCACAATGAGAGAATCACTTGCACCCTGGACTCTTGAGGGAGGGTCTAGGCCCTGCCCTGGATGAAATGACAAACTGGGGAAAGCAGGGGTTATTGGGGAGGTTGATGGGAGGGTGTGGGCAGAGGAGAGGGGAAGGGAGAGGGACCTGAGATTGACATGTGAAGCAACCTTGCTTCTAATTTAAATTAAAAAGAAAAAGAAAAACACACTAAATTGATATACTGTCTTGTTTTTGGAATTTTACTGCGAAAATCTTCTGCACACACACACACACATATATCACATATATTACATGGTTTGTTTCTATAAAACAGAATTTTGGCTATCTTATTCATGTGATGAAGCATAATTTATTACCATTATTTTGTCAAGAGCAAGATTTTTTTCTCCATCACTATAACATATTTTTGTATCAGCCCCATTATGTATTCTTTCAGCTCAGGTTACTATAGTGAGTTATTGACTTCTTGGCTAGTCAGTGCCACATAGTAAGCCTCTGTTAAAGGGGAGAGGGAAGATAAAGTAACCCCCAAAGAATCCCACATCCTTTGCCTTAGGTATGTCTTACTTTTTTCTCAAGTGACTTGTTCAATTCCCTAACCCCTGTCTTTCAAGCCTATATTAAAAATGTCTTTTAAGGCAAAGGACACTGTCATTTGGTAAAGTGGAAGCCTACAGAACAAGAAAACATTTTAACAACTACACATCTGAGAGATGACTAATATCCAAAATATATAAAGAATTCAAGAAACTAGATATCAAAAAAATACCTCAGAAACAAAATGAAACAAATAACCCAATTAAAATGTGGGGTACAAATCTAAACAGAATTCTCAATAGGGGAAACTCAAATGAATGAGAATAACTTAAAGAAATGTTTAATATCTGTAGCCACCAGGGAATTCCAGATCAAAACTACTTTATCATTTCACGTTATACCTGTCACAAAGGCTAAGATCAATTACACAGTGACAGCTCACACTGACTAAGCTGTGGAATCGGACTTGCCATCAGGCCAAGTCCATGGAGGTGATTCTTCACTTGGCATTCTCTCTTCTTAGATTATTCCAATTTGTGTCAAGTTGACAGATAGCAAGGCACGGACTTGTTTAGGATCTATCTGAAGCACCACTGGTGAATTTTAAAAGCTAAAGGTGAATTGCTGTTGCTGCTCCTACTACCAGGCATGGTTTTTCTGTTTGAGTGGGCATTAAGCCAATTTAGATAGCCGTTGGTTATCACCAAGGTATGCGTGCCATTATTGTAGCTTTAGGGAGAGCTTTCCATGCTAGTCATTGTTCTGATTCTTGGGTGCCTCATCTAGGTAGGACTATTGATTGCTAACCTCTCTTGGAAGTTTATATATTGCCTTCTAGCACTGTGAAAGCTAGACTATAGGAAGGAGGCTTTTGTGTTAGATCCAGCTCAAATCTTCTGAAATGCATTATGTCTTCAGCAATAGGGATTTACATTCAACCTCTGAGAAGCAACCAAGGGCTATGGCAGTTTTGGAAGTCACTTAGACTGCCATGACCAACTCAAATGAAAGTTTCTACTGGAGGCTTTGTTAGTTAGTCTATGACTCCTGTGGGGGAGCATTGTCTCTCCAAGTGGCATAACTTCACTTAAGATATCTATATTCTCATCTGTAATAAATGATATAGATATTAAGTAAACATAAAATCCTGTGATCCTTGAGGCTTTACCAAATATTCTTACTGTTGTAATACACTTCCCATGTGATTTTTTAATGAATTAATGAATCATGTTCGTTACTCACTTTTTAAACGTGTTTTTCTTTTGTTTTTAAAGAGCTCTTTAAACAACTTGTATATTTCAATTAAACTGTTTTATATAGTTTGTCATTGCTTTTTAAATGAAGCATGTATTGTTTGGGAAAGCATGATTGTTTACATTTTGATGTCTTTAGATGTTTCTGTGTTTCAACATGGCTTATTAGGAAGTTTCAAAGAAAGAAGACATCTGACAGCTAAAAGAGAAAACTTCATCAACTAACAATAAAATGAATTATGGCATTTGCTGTGGTTTGAAAGTTTGGCTTCTAGAATTCATATAATAAAACTTACTCCCTACCATCACATACAGTGTTTGAAGCTGGACATTATAGATGATAAATTGGATTATATAGGTAGTTAAGCATATTCATGTCCCTGTTGTGGGTGGTGAAGGGAATAATACATAAAAACTGAATAAGGCAGAATTGGTCTTCTGTCTTTAAACTGGGATTTGAGTCTTTTCTATCCTTCAGACTGGGACTTAACCCATTGTCCTCTCTGCTTCTTAGGTCAAATGACTCTGAATAGACCTGTGACTTTGTTACTCTATGTCTTCAGTTTGACCACTTCAGATATTATGACTTGACAGCCTCTGTAATCATATAAGCCAGTACATGCAGGCAAACCATTTTTGTATTTCTCAGGTGACTCCTGATTAATAGGAGTTCCCTTAATCTTTGTGCTTCATTAAGTCTATTCAATTACAGATATATAAGTAAATTAATGGATAAACACTTAAATGTTAAGTGAATAAACTAGGCAACATCAACACATTTAATGTTTTAATATAACATGTAAAATATTTTTTCATGTTTAAGTTTTAAGTCTCATAGTTAACTCAGATAATTTTTACTATTATGCCAGTTTTTACATGGGAATATATCAAGTTTAAGTCAAACATTTAGCCAAAGATAATACCAAATAACAGTAGTTCCATCATTCAGGTCTCTGATGCTACAAGCTAGTCTGATATTTTTTACTATGGAACAATAATTCTACCTTTATGTTTGTCAAAAACATAAGCTGCTTTTAGGGCATATAAAATACAATTCCTTCCTCAGAAAACACCAGAATTTTACTCACAAGTTGTTTATAACTAATTTGTGGCCACCTTTACATAGGTATTAAAAGATTACAATTATATTGTAAGTGCTAAGAGTCTATAGACTCAGGAACAAGTGACTGTTTGGGTGATCCCCATCTCTGTACTTGGCTTTTTTTCATATGGATAAAATTACTTAGAACTTGAGAGTTACTTGATTAAGTTCTCAAGAAATGTAAAACAAGCAGCTCCTTTGTTCTCACAGAATACACTAAAAAGTTAATAGCACTAGCGAAAACTGTCATACTATTCATACCAAATGCACCCTTAGTTTAGTTTTCAAAATATGATTTTATTTTGGCAGCTGGCCAAACAATGTCTGTTTTTGTATTGCTAGTGATTATTGGATGGCACATAAAGTAAATGGCACATTTTAAAATGGTGAAATAATGAAATAGAATAATAAGAAATGCATATACTTTTAATAAGTTGAATTACACAAAAAACTGTACCCTTTATGACTCTGAATCACTCTCAAATGGATTGTTTTAAAACAAACAATCTTTTTCAGTTTCAATTTATGATGTTTCTATGCGAAATTGATTTACATGATAAATAACGCACATTCATACACACATGAACGTGTACACACCATTCTTTTCTCACTTTTGTGGACTTGTTCATCTCATGTGAATCTGGCCTAGCATCACCTGTGCGATTTACTCTTAATGTCCTACTCAAAGTCAAGCCTACTCTTTACCCCAAGATTTTCTGTCAATTGTCTATGCTTTCTTTTGCTCCTCAGCACCTACCACTCTCTGACACTGTTTGGTAAGACTTTACATTGCTATTGCATAATACTATTGCTATTACAAAACAAAAAAATTGAAGGGAATAATTGCTTACCCGAAGTTGCAGAGATAGCAGTCGATAGTCTGACTCCACTGGATTTGGGCCTATGATGAGGCATGACATCATGGCAGTAGTAGCATGTCAGAGAGGTTACTCACTCATGATCTACAGGAAGTTAAAATATGGAGAAAAATATTGGGTCCATTGAGAAGATGAGTGTCTTCTGTTCATTGCAGGCACACTAGGGTCACCAGGAATGGAACCATCACTGAATTCCTTCCCTGGAGAATAATGGAAATAATTAAATTAAGGTCATTATGCTAATAATTAATGCAGGAAGGAAAAGATAATGTAGGAAAATACATCAGCCTTGATAAATCAGTCTCTGAACTCTTTCCTGATGCATAATTAATTTTATTTAGTCTCCCATGAATCTATGCACAATACATCACTAGTGTAACAAGAAGTAAATATGTGGCCACTGAAAATAACCATAGTTATAATAAAAAACCAATGTTTTGTGCTCGGTGTGTGCCTTCTTTTATATTCTGGACTACATATATTAAAATATTATCTCTTCTCAGTGAATAGGAGTGCTTCTATTAAGTGAACTGATTTTATGTAGTGCAGTACAGAAATTGCCTTGTAGAGATGGCTACTTAAAGCCATCCATTGTCTATCTAGTTAAGGAAATCTGCCATAATCTTTAAAACATAAAAACAGCTTATTTTTCTGAAATCTACGCATATATCAGAAGCACAGCAGTTGCTTTGGAGCTGTAAAAGCCAAGACATCCTGTAAACTCTACCTGCCCAAGGACAGGATAACTTCTTGGAATGCTGGGAGTTGTAGTTCTTGGGAAATAACAAGCCACATGTTTTTTTTTTTTAATTCCCCTAAACAAGTTTGTTTGACCCATCTACACTGGATGTGCATAATTACTTGTGGGTGGGAACTATGTGAGCAGGAAACACATAAGGATGTATACTTGCCCTTGACTGGAGATTGAACCTGATGGGAAATGCAATGCATTATGGATTTTACCTTTTTAAGCCCCTGCAAAATGTGACTTAGGGCCATCTCCTGAGAACTCAGAGGTGGGCTTGATCAGAGTCCTTTTTAACTGGTTATTATTAAAGCTTGCTTCAAATTTAGCTCAAAATTGTGCAACTGGTTTTCCTCTCAAGAACTTCAGGATTAACAGGTCTCTTGGGTTGAGCACAATGGGCCAAGAGATAAATACCATCACTCTTGCGATTTTTATTTCTTATTGTTTCCATTCTTACAGTTTTCATAGCCTACAAGTCTTCTAACTTTATCCAAAAAATAATGTTTCTTTTCTTCCATGACTTATTTTTAGTGAGTTCTTCCTGGCCTTAGTGATTCTGGTTTTGTATTTCCTGTTGCATAGTATCAAGCTTTTAATAATACCTTTTAAATTATAGCTTAGAATAAAGGTTAATTTTTCATGTTTACTGAATGTACATACTAGAGGAACTTTTTGTCCTTTTGTTTCTGCATACACCTTTAGAATTGCTTAGTATAAACAAGAGAAGGGATGTATAATTCCTAGAAATGTAGTATTACCTTATCCATCAAGGTCAATTTATTTAAAAGGCTGAATGATTAATATTTCAAGGAAGTATAGACAACTAATCACAGTGCTGGTTAATTCTTACAAATAGTTTTTATGTTCTACGGATGATTAAATAAATCCCTGCCTAGACTTGTGTGATTACCTTAGGGCTTTTCATCATAAAAGTAAACATACCTTTATCATGGTACAAAGTGGTATTTACACACATACACGGCCACTGTAGAGAGGCTAGAAGGTAGATCTAACATTAGGAGCAACTACAATTTGTTCTGTGGGTAGAATGACAATTGCTCTGTAAAGCCCAGGCCTCTTTACATTCCTTCTTTACTCCTCTCCATGGAGAAGTGAAGTGTCTGTTGCTGTTTAACAAATATCTGAAAGTCATTGATTCGTGCAGCTTAATTAAGAATGATCCTTAATTAAACATCTGCAAGCACTGGGGCCAATCTTCCTTTACTTAGCCTCTGTTCAAGCAAGGCAGTTCTCTCAGATCAGTAGAGTAGCAGATGCAGTTCCCCTGGTAGGCTTTCACCAGGTGTCTTGACCTGCAAACTAAGCCCCACTCTCTGATAGGCTTTATCAGTGCTAAACTCAGTATCTGATCCCCATCATTCTACCATCTATCTCTTATTTCTTAAGTTATTCGAAATTCGGGACAGGACCCCAAGTGTTCTGTTGGTTTTTCCCACACAGCATCATCACCATCTGTTTCTTTTCTTGACTCTTGAGATTTCCTGACAGCTGCTACCATGACACCATATACCTAGGAGACCCCACTTCCTTGCATACTCTGTGAGTGGATGGCTGTGGTTATTCTGAGCAACAAAGAAAGGGGAAACACACATACTAGCATTAAGTTCTTACAGTACTCACCCTTATAAACGAAAACATTGAGGCTGATTCACTTAATTTAACACATTTCAATCAAAGCTTAAGTTCATTGAGAGTTACATGTTAATCAGCAACCTTTACTCCTGCTACTCTTTCTGTGGTGTCATAGTAAAAGTCTCCCTGTTCTTTACTTAAAATATTAATTCCATATGTTTATATGTTTATTTATTGTGTAAATATTGACATTCCATGCTGTAGTTCAGAGAACCTTTAGGGAGCTGATTCTTTTTTTTTTCATCATGTCGGTCATGGGGATTAAACTAAGGTCCTCAGGCAGGCTTGGCATCAAGCACATCTCCCCATATAGAGTCTCAGAGTCTCTCTCTCTCTCTCCTATCTCTCTCTCTTTCTCGTTTTCTCTCTCTCTCTCCCTTTCTCTCTCTCTCTCTATTTCTCTCTCTTCTCTCTCAGACACACACACATTCACACACACAATGTCACACAACACAGAGACACACACACTTCCACTGAGCTATTTAAATATTGTATTGTGTAATAGAATTGACAGTCATTTTTTTCTGAAACAATCACAGGAGCCATGGACCACTAACAACTGAGGGAACTTTACTGGACTTGATAATCTATTGTTTATTTTGTTTTTTTTCTGCATGGTGTTTACATGGTGTTAAAGTTTAGTAAAGATGTACCAAGAAGTACAACTTAGAGTTTGTTCATTTTACACTAGGTATGCCAACCAAAGAGAAGTTCGTGTTCAGAAGCCACACAAATAAGGTGAAGTCTGCAATACCCCAAGTAGTGTGCTGCCTTTAAATTGAAATTCAAACTCACCTTGGAATAATTTTGCTTATGAAAACAGTGGAGCTCTCACATATTTTGTATCTGTTTATCTCCCGCCCTAGAGTGGAACAACACTGGGAAGTTTTACATTCTTGCATTCTTGCAGCATTTATAGGCTCTGTCCTGTTGTCACATGGATTTTCTGTTACACATGTGAACACTCAGCATCTGATGACATATTAAAAATAATCACAAACAGTAACGAATTATTAGATTCCTCCTGTATTAGTTGGGTTTCTATTGCTGTAATAAAACACAAAGGGAGAAAGCAACTTGGGGAGAAAAGGTTTTCTGTTTTATTTATTTATTTATTTATTCATGATTACACATTATTCTTACTGAGAGGCACCTAAGCAGGAACTCAAGCATGTCAGGAACCTGGAGGCAGAAGCCTGAACAAGTCCATGGAAGACTGCTACTTACTCAGCTTGCTTTCTTATCCAACCCAGGACCAACTGCTCAAGCAAAGCACTACCCACAGTGGGCATCAATATTTTTTTAAATATGCCCCAAAGACTTTCCAATAGGCCAATTTGATAAAGGCATTTTCTCAGTTGAGGTTCCCTCTGCCTAACACACATCAAGTTGACCAAATCTAACCAGCATACCCCCTAAAAATGTTTGTCAAAAATGATAATCTAGAGGTGGGCAGATAGTTGAGTGGATAAAGACATTTGCCGCTAAGCCTTCAGACCTGAGCATCTGGAGACTGTCGTTCTGCTGGCTTTGCAATCTGCAGCAACATGCTGGAAAACAGAGCAGGCTGTCAGTGGAGCTCCCCCATCCCAGGGTCCCAGTGCTGAACTCTAGAGACTTGATTCTTAAAGATGAGAAATAGCAGTTGTCAAGCTATCATCAAAATATCCACTGCCAGAAGCTTATACACTATCTAGTCCTGCACTCCTTACCTTTTAATTTATTAGTCTACATTTGTAATCCTGCATGGTTGTTACTGATAGCCTCACAGGAAGAAAATATAAATGAAAACCTTGTTCAGATCAATCATATGGAGATTTCTCAGAGTAAATTTTAAAACATCATTTTTCCCCTAGTCTGCCTTCCTTCCTGCCCCCATGAGATTAAACCTGTGCTCCACTTGGTTACTGACTCATTATTTTGATGAGGATAGAGAAACTGTACAGTGATGTGTTGTTTTATATTTTTTAAATATAATGGACAGGAACTATCCTAGTAAGAAAATAAGGACACATCCAGTTGCAAATAATAAGCTAAACTTGATCTTGTTTGAAGAAGCAAAAGACATAAAAAGCCTCACAGAGACTTAATGGCTCTATTAACAGGGAAAGCACTGGTGCTATTTATAGAAATGTCTAGGACTTTCCACTTATTGGCCCCCTAGTGTGTACTTTCAGGACCCTGAGCACATGCTTCTTCCCACTGGCACAATTTGTTTTCTAGCTTTTGTTTAACGTAGTTTCTTCATTTACCCAGATAACATTTATATCTTTACACGCTTCTATAAACTAAGACCATTTGTTTATTAGGTAATACCCATTTTTCATCAAAATTATCATATTAATAACTATATTTCCAGGGTTGTTATACTTTAAATGCATATGTATGTACTCTTAAAATTTAGACAAATATAAACTGATGTTTATCTCTTATAAATCTTTTATGTAAACAAACGAATTTTACCAGTATAAAATTTAGAAAATGTTTTATCACCTTCATGTGTTCCTAAGCCATTTGTAATTTTTTTGCTGTGACAATGTTATTTTTACTCCCTGCCCTGTTTTCCTCAAGCTGTTGTTTTTATTACTTAGCAAAACTTTAGAATATTTTAGCACTCAGTTCATGTCTGTATGTGTTTGCTTGACACTTTCCTTACTATGAAATAATATATAGTTAAAGCTTTGCATCCCCAGGTGACCAGATTTGGCGGTGTCTTCTCAGAATCTTGTGCACTATGATTAACTCACAGAAACACAGTTGAGGGATAGTCTGTGTGCTGTTCATGTAGAAATAGAAACAATAGCAATGATGAAAGGAGGTTGCATTCCAGACCTCATGTCCTTTGTAGATGAGCAGAAGCAGCATTATTTCCCCATGCTAAACGCAGTCTAAGGTTTTTCTTCTGCCTGAGTAGGTGCTAAAGTGTTAGCCCACTATAGGAGAGCCCTCTCCTTGCTGCCTTCAATGTGTAGTACTCTTAAATTATGCTAGGAAGATTTCCACATTGGTGACTATCAATTCAGCAAGCCAATCGCTTCCTGTGTCAGATTTTATTGCTTAAAGTCAATAAAGGTGTTGCACAATCTGAAAGAGGCTCCTAGATTCCAGATTTACTTGACAACCTAACTGCCATAAAGCTCCAAACATATTCAATTAGCTAGGAATTAAGGTCAGAATTTTTATCATTAAAATCTCTGAGTTGAGGTAGCATCTGAGAACTCTATTAATAACAGCTAGCTCCTGAATTCTACACAGTGCTCAGTTTTCAACTGAGAAGCCTAGGTTGGTTTTCCAAATAGCGATAAAAAATCATAAACTAGGATAGTGGATGACTTTGTCTGCCCTTTACCTTCAATTTCTTTCTAGTTCTAGCGAAATCTCTCCTAGGTGGAAGGAATTATGCTGGCAATGCATGAGTATCACAAAGCACTTGGTATTTGAAGAGTCCCAGAGGATCCATTACCCTTGCTCCTGGCCTCATTACTTCAAGGCCTCCTAATCTTATCTCTAGTTTTCACTTACAGTAGCTTATCTTCATTTCAAATGGAGACTTCGAATCAGTCTACAACAGGAATTTAAGTTTTCCAACTTTGCAGTTCATGATTATGTACTTACTGCCTTTACTATCTTCTCTATATAATATTATTGTGGTAGTCATTGTTCTATCAAAGTCAGTGGAAAGAGAAACGTAGGTGCTTATATTAAGAGCAGTAGTAAGCAAGTTATTAACATATATACATTGAGTATCCACAGGCAGGGCAAGCTTTAAGAATCCAGACTCCAATGAGATCATCAGAATTGTTCTGCTTCCTATTATTGGAAGACACAATATGGGGAGAGAAATTTGCAGTATTGGGTTTACATGGTCTCATCTCCCTTATCTCCATTTGCAGTGTCATCTAGTATGGAAACACTAAAATCTTCCACAAAAAACAAACAAATAAAACTGCAAACCTCTTTTGTAACCTTTGACCATTTAGTTTCTTGACCTGATACAGTTCAATAACCATAATCATGTTTGTGGACTATGGTTGGCTGCCTTGTTGTAAAGGGCAAGGTTCAAAGGAAGTTTTTACACTCAACAAGAAAGGTGTAGAAAAAATTTTTAGCAGACGAAACAGTAAATGCCTATGATCAGAGGGGGCAGGGAAACTTTGAAAGCAACCAAATCAATGCTTGACATTGCCCAGTGCAAGTCAGCCATTCCTTTTGCATTTGCTACACTAAAATTGTCCTCCATCACCTCCTACATTTGGTAGGGAACCATCAAATAAAATCAAGTCAACACTTGCTCAAACATCACTCTTTCTCTGCTTTTCTCTTCTTGTCTTCCTTATAGGAAAATCATGTTTAAAATAGTAATAACACATCAATATTGATGCATTATTTGTTGCACTCAATTCTACTTACTTAACATGTATTAAATCACTCAATCCTTTCAAGAACCCTAAGGTATAATTCTTAATTTTTTCATTTAAAAGACTAGGAAAAAAGAGTCAAAGAGATTGGAAAATTTGCTATGGTCATACATTATGAAAAACAAATCTGGGGTATAGTCTCAGACATACAGATTGAAACTGTGTGAATTTTACTGTTTTTATGCTGCCCTTCTTTACAAACAACTTTTCAGAAATGTGAGCATGACAGAAAATATAACTGTAAAAAAGGAGCCTTGTATATTTTCTTAATAATAAAACACTTGATGTCTGTTTTGGGGTTAATCTGAAAACAGTATTTCCATTCCTTTAAAAAATGTCCATTATCCTATTTGTCTTCAGTAGGACCATATCTCTTATCTGGCTGCCACCCTTCAGATAATGTTCAGTTCCCTCTTTTACTCTCAAGCTTTATCAACTTGGATGAAATCAATCCTTTGAAAGCATAGGAGATGCTACTTAAGACTTCCTTAAGCACAGACAGAAACTGTTTCCATAACCACTCACTGAAGGGAAAGAGTTCTTGAGGAGGACAATGTGCTGATGTTTTCGAAGCATAATCATGAGGGGTCCCATGCCTGAGACCAAGTGGTGTGGCAGGTGCTTCCTTATCTCCAATGAGCACCACAGGCAGAGGGTGGTGCTAACATCTCTGTCTCAGTAGGAAGAAGCTGTTTCATAGGGAGTCAGTTCTGTCTCACAAGACAGATTCTATTAGTTCTTCTCAAGTCGTCCAAAGGGGTCCCTGCAACAGAAAGTGATTTACTGTGGAGTTATGCAAGGCTGTAAATTCAAATAGCAGACTTTACCATAAAGGTTTATGGGCTTTCAAATCAATGTAAACAATTTACTTCAAAGGCCTCTGCCTGGATTGCAATTTAAGGCTGAAATAGGCTTCAAAGCTATCTTGCAAGGTTAAATAAAAATTGTCATATTGATAATCCATCCATTCACACATTTCTGATTATTATAACTGTTTGGCACCATTGGGGAGCCACCAAAATATGTGGTTTAATGTCTAATGACAAGAGCAACAGAAATTCTAATGATTTGAAAGGAGGAACAGGGATAGTAGAGAGGGTTATAAATAATCTTATTAATTGAGCTACACATTTCATAAGTGCACCCTATGTGCTTTACATTCTTTTTTTTAATTGAAAATTGATTTCCATACAATATATTCTGATCATTTTATTCCCTCTTCTAACTCCTTCCAGGTTCTCCCCACACTCCACCTACCAAAATCAACACCTTCACATTTTCTCCCTCATTATAAAATAAACAGATACTGTGAAAAATATATTTGACAATAGCCTAGGTTGTTTGGGGGTTTCCACAAGAAAGCAACCCAATTAGATGCAACTCATCCCTGGAACTGGAGGCTTCATTTGGTACTAAGATATGTCTAGTTGAGCCTATATCTCCCATGTTATTTGGTGATTCCATTTGAACTTCTTTCGTATATGTACATGTTTTAAGAGGAGTCCATTGTAGTAGGTATCCATACAACCCCTGAAATGGCTCTTAGTTTTAGATGTCCCTTCCTGTGTTCCCTCTCTTACTGTTTATTCATTCATCATCCTGTTTAATGCTCCCATTCTAGTCTCCTCCCAACCCCTGTCTATGCATAAAGATAGATTCTATTTTCCCTTCCTACAGAGATTCTTCTCTACCTTCTAGTCCCTTATTCTATTCCTAACCTCTGTGGTTACACGGATTGCTTATCAAAGACTTAACAGCCAATATCCACATATAAGATAATATATACCATATTTTTATTTTGGGGTCTCGTTTACCTTACCAAGGATGATTTATTTCATCTTCATTCATTTACCTGCAAATTTCATGTTTTCTGTTTCTTTTTTAAATGCTGAGTAATATTCTATTATATAAATGTATCATATTTTCTTCATTAGTTTTTCTATTGATGAAAATACAGAGTCTTCCTAGTTTCTGACTATTGTGAATAGAGCAGCAATGAACATGGTTGAACAAGTGTCCTTGTAAGATGATATGTCAAAGTAATTTTTATTTACATTTTCCTGATGATTAAGATGTTGAAAAATCTTTAAATGTTTTTCTCACTCATGTTTCTTCTTTTAAGCACTTTCTATTTGAACCTGTATCCCATTTTTCAATTTGGTTACTTGTTTTCTTGATATCCAGGGGGCTTTTGTTTGTACATTTTTTTTTTATTTTCGAGACAGAGATTCTCTGTATTGCTTTGGAGGTTGTCCTGGAACTTGCTTTGTAGACCAGGCTGGCCTTGAACTCACAGAGATCCACCTGCCTCTGCCTCACGAGTGCTGGCATAGGCGGGAGCCAACAACGCCCGGCTTATTTCAGTTTTTTATAAATTTTAGATAGTAGCTTTCAATCAGCTATGTAGCAGGTAAAAGTCTTTTCCCATATGTAACCTGCTGTTTTTTCTGAATGATGGTTTCCTTTGTAATACAGAAGCCATTCAGTGTCATGAGGGCCCATTTGTTCATTGTTGATGTTTGTGCCTGTGCTATCCGTGTTCTGTTCAGAATGTCTCTTTCTGTGTTAAGACCATTTTCAGCTTGTCCATCTATCACATTCATGATATCTGGTATTATGTTGAAGACCTAAGTCCATTTAGAGTTGAATTTTGTACAGGGTGGTGAGCAGCATGGAACTTTTTTGCATTCCTCTACATGCATATATCCAATTTATCAGCATCATTTTGTGAAGATGCACTCTGAAAGCAAGAAGGGACATTTTATTTTTACCATTGTGTCCATATTACAAAACAGTTTTAGAGACAACTTCTTTTTAAAAACTGATGGATGGTCTTTTTCATTTTTTTCCTGCTGAGGATGATTTATTGTATTAAATGATTGCTAAGTCAGAAATGATGAAATAGATCCCGGTGGGAACCACGCATCCCAGATCCCAGGTCTTCTCTACCACCAATGAGACCAGGGGAGCAGCAGGTCCAGGTAAACAAGGCCATGATTCCGGGCCTGTGCCCCAGTGCCTGGGGATTGCCTGGGGACTGCCACAGAGTTTCTCATTCTGGCCGGAACCAGGCACCAAAAGATCCCAGGTCTTCTCTTCCACCAAGGAGACTAGAGGACCAGCAGGTCCAGGTAAACAAGGCCCCACATCCAGGCCTGCCTTCCAGTGCCTGGGGAGTGCATACTGATTGCCACAGAGCCTCCCATCCCTGCAGGAGCTACTCACCCCAGGGACCAGGTGGGAGACTAGGCACCCCAGATTCTAGCACTTCTTCTCCACCCACAGGACCAGGAGTAGGACCAGGAAGAGAAGAACTACAAGAGTATTGGACTTGCTTGCACCCACCGGAAGAGAACTCTGGTCCCCTAACCACCAGACCAGTATGGGGCTCTTTCTGCACCCACTAGAAGAAGAGATGGAAAAGAGACAATATAGAAACACATTCAGCAACAGAAAAACATATATAATACCTCCAGATTCTAGAGACTCCACACCAACAAGACTACAACATTCCAATGAAAATGAAGCAGAAGAAAAAGAATTTAAAAACAACTTCATGAGAATGATAGAGGCCCTAAAAGAGGATATAGGAAAATCCCTCAAAGAAATGGAAGAAAAAACAACCCAAAAATGCAAGAAATGGAAGAAAAAGCAAACCAAAAAATTCATAAAATGCAACAAATGGACAAAAATACAAGGCAAAAATTGCAAGAAACAATTCAAACAGTGCAAGGGATGAAAACTGAAATAGAGACAATAAAAAAAAAACAAAATCTGAAGGGAGGCTGGAAATAGAAAAGCTGGGCCAACAGTCAGGTACTACAGATACAAGCATAACCAACAAAATACAAGAGATACACTAGGAGAAATTGATTCATCAACTAAAGAAAACCTTAAGTCCAACAAATCACTAATGCAAAACATCCAGGAAATGTGGGACACCATGAAAAGACCAAACCTAAGAATAATAGGTATAGAAGAAGGAGAAGAAAACCACCTCAAAGGGGCAGAAAACATATTCAACAAAATCATAGAAGAAAACTTTCCCAATCTTAAGAAAGACATACCAATGAAGGTACAAGAAGCTTACAGAACACCAAATAGAGTGGATCACAAAAAAAGTCCCTTCGCCACATAATAATCAAGACCCCAAATATACAGAATAAAGAAAGAATATTAAGAGCAGCTAAGGAAAAAGGCCAGGTAACATATAAAGGCAGAACTATCATAATTACACCTGACTTCTCAGTGGAAACACTGAAAGCCAGAAGGTCCTGGATAGATAGATATTCTACCAACACTAAGAGACCGTGGATGCCAGCCCCGACTACTATTCCCAGCAAAGCTATCAATCACTATAGATGGAGAAAACAAGATATTCCATGACAAAACTAGATTCAAGCAATACATATCCACTAACCCAGCCCTACAGAAAGTTCTGGAAGGAAAACTCCAACCCAAGGAAGTTAACTGCAACCAGAAAAACATAGGCATTAGATAATCCCACTTTACCCACAGTCAAAAGAAAAAAGGAGTGGAATTCCACACATAATTCCACCAACAACATCCATTCCAAATCAAAGAAATATTAGCAATCAGTGGTCATCAATATCCCACAATATTAATGGCCTTAACTCACCCATAAAAAGACACATGCTGAGAGAATGGATTCGAAGCCAGAACCCATCCTTTTGCTGCATATAAGAAACACACCTCATCCTCAAAGACAAACATTATCTCAGAGTTAAAGGGTGGGAAATATTTTCCAAATCAAAAGACATGAAGGAGGTCATTACATACTCATCACAGACGAAATCCACCAAGATGAAGTTTTCAATTCTGAACATCTATGCCACAAATACAAAGACATACATGTTCATAAAAGAAACTCAAATCACATATAAAGCCACACACACTTGTAGTGGGAGACTTCAACACCCCACTCTCACCACTAGACAGGATACCAGACAGAAACTTAACAAAGAAGCAAAGGGTCTAATAGAAGTTATTACACAATTGGGATTAACAGACATCTATAGAACATTCCATCCACATAAAAAAGAATATACCTTCTCACCACCACATGGAACCTTCTCAAAAATCAACCACATAATTGGCAACATATCAAACTTCAGCAAGTGCAAAAAATTGGAATAACTCCATGAATCTTATCAGACTACCATGCTTTAAAGTTAGAATTCAACAACAACACAAATTGTAGAAAACCTACAAACTCAAGAAATTGAATAATGCACAACTGCACCATTCCTGGGTCAAAGAAGTAATAAAAAATAAATTAAAGACTTCCTAGAATTCAGTGAGAATGAAGAGACAACATACACAAACCTATGGGACACTTTGAAAGCAGTGCTACGAGGGAAGTTCATAGCACTAAGTGCCCACATGAAGAAACTGGAGAACAGTAATACTATAGAATTAACAGCACTTCTGACAATCTAGAAAACAAAGAAGCAAACTCCCCAAGGAGGAGTAGATGCCAGGAAATAATCAAACTGAGGGCTGAAATCAACAAAGTAGAAACTAGGAAAACAATGCAAACAATCAATGAAATGAAGGGTTGGTTCTTTGAGAAAATCAACAAGATCGACAAAACTTTGTCCAAACTTTCCATTTAGCAGAGTGTGAACATGCAAATTAACAAAATCAGAAATGAAACATAACAACATACTCTGAGGAAATTCAGAGAATCATCAGATCAGACTTTGAAAACCTGTACTACACAAAATTCGAACAGTTAAAGGAAATGGACAATTTTTGTATAGATATCACTTGACAAAATTAAATGAAGAAAGATAAGCAATTTAAATAGACCTATGACCCCTATGGAAAAAGAAGCAGTCATCAAAAGTCTCCAAAACAAAAAAAAGCCCAGATCCAGATGGCATCAGTGCAAAATTCTACCAGAAATTCAAAGAGCAGCTTGGACCAATTCTTCTCAAATTATTCCATTCAACAGAATCAGAAGGGTCTTTGCCAAACTCTTTCTATGAGGCTTCAATAACCTTGATCCCCAAGCCACACAAAGACACAACTAATAAAGAGAACTTCAGACCAATATCCCTCATGAACATTGTTGCAAAAATACTCAATAAAATACTGGCAAACCGTATCCAAGAACACATCAAAACAATCATTTACCACAATCAAGTAGGTTTCACCACAGGGATGCAGGGATGGTTCAACATATGAAAATCCATCAATGTAATCCACCATATAAACAAGCTGAAAAACAAAAATCACATGATTATTTCGCTAGGTGCTGAAAAAGCCTTTGACAAAATCCAACACCCCTTCATGATAAAGGTCTTGGAGAGATCTGGGATAACAGGAACATACCTAAACAGAATAAAAGCTATATACAGGAAACCAAAATCCAGCATCAAACTAAATGGACAGAAAATCAATGTGATTCCAATAAAATCAGGAACAAGACAAGGCTGTCCACTCTCTCCATACCTTTTCAATATTGTACTTGAAGTTCTAGCTAGAGCCATATGACAACAAAAGGATATCAAGTGGATACAAATTGGGAAGGAAGAGGTCAAACTTTCACTATTTGCAGATGATATGATAGTTTACATAAGTAACCCAAAAAACTCTATCAGGGAACTCTTACAGTTGATAAACACCTTCAGCAAAGTGGCAAGCTACAAGATCAACTCAAGAAAATCAGTAGCTCTGTTATGTACAGACTATAAAAGGGCTGAGGAAGAAATCAGAGAAGTCTTGACTGGGGAGTATGATTTGTTTAACTATCAGGCAAAACTTCCAGGTTCTCAGTTCATTTTGGGTTTGTTCCAGTTTACGCCTGATAGGTAAACAAACCATACTCCCCAGTCAAGACTTCTCTGACAGTCCCACCCTGAGAAAGCTGTGGTGGGACAGCCAAGTACTCGTTTCTACTCCAAGACTCAGACTTTTTGAGCCAAAAAAGCCACATTCTTATACTGTCCAGCTTGTAATGGTTAATGTAAAACTTACCAGATGAACCTTGTGTTTCTGCTTTTCTCTTCCCCTTCCCCTTGTTTTAGAACCCTGATACCGTCGGACTATTCTGAAGAAGGGGCCACCGACGAAAAATTCCCCTTCTAGAACTTGTAGAAATTTGAGAAATGTTTCTGTTTGAAGAAAATAGAGGGGAAAACAGAAGTCTAAAGTCTGTGGCACACTGTAGTCAGACAGTTTGGAGGATTCAAAACCTAGGGGTTTTAAATTATGAATATGTAAAATTCCAGTAAAATATAAAAATGGAATATGCATCGCTCTTAGCCTTGAGCATAGTGACTTAGAGACACTGTACATCAGTTATGTCAATAAGACTGTGGACTTCATGACTGTTGAACATCTGGGTCAAAACTCAAATGAGTCAAACAGGCAAAAAGTTAATGGCGAAGTGTCTAATGCTTATCAAGGAGAACCGGGAGCTTGGAAGGCAGCTGTCCCAGGGCCGTATTGCACAGATTGAAGCAGAGTTGGCTTTACAGAAGAAATATAGTGAGGAGCTTAAAAGCAGTCAGGATGAACTGAATGACTTCATTATTCAACGTGACAAAGAAGTAGAGGGTATGCAGAGCACCATTCTAGTTCTTCAGCAACAACTGAAGGAGACACGACAGCAGTTGGCGCCGTAGCAGCAGCGGTATTCTCAAGCCTCAACCCCGTGTACCACTAGGACTACAACTTCTGAACCTGTAGATCAGGCAGAGGCCACAAGCAAAGACTGCAGTCATCTGGCAAATGGACCAAGTAATGGCAGCTCCTCCAGCCAGCGGAAATCTGGGTCTGGATCTCACAGGGAGGGGAACACACTGAGGATGACTTTTCCTTCTTCTTCAGGGAATGGTAATAAGGCCCCCAACAGCTCAGAGGAGAGAACTGGCAGAGGAGGTAATAGTTACATAAACTCGCTCAGTGCTGGGTATGTGAAAACTCACGGCAGTGAAAACTCTCTCACACATTCAAATGACATAGACACTCAAGAGGAGAAAGCGGTGAGTGGGAAAGGTAATTGAACTGTGGGTTCCCGCCACATTCAGAATGTCTTGGACTCAAGTGTAAATGTACAGGGTTCAATTTTGTAATATTTTTCCAGCAAAGTTTTACAGACTGTCATTTAATTTAGTCGAGGATACTGTCAAAATTTAATGCGTACTTTTGTCACAATTTGCCTTTTTTGTGGGTGTATTTTTGTTTGGTTCCTTTTTATTTTATTTTCTTTCTTTTTTTCTTTTTTCTTTTTTATTGCTTCAATACCTCTGCCACTTTGAAAATCGTAAAAGTTAATTTGAACATTGCTAAAAGAACATTTTGTGTAGGGTTAAGTTATTTTATATGAGTTAATGTGAATTTGTAAATGGGAATCTATAACAATGATGTCTGTATAAATCTGTGTCTATCTAGAACCTGTGTTGTGTAAGGGCATTCTTCCTCATGCTGTTATAGACTCATGCACCATTCTAGCTTGTTAGAGTAGATGTGGGTTATCAATGCCAAGTTTGCTCAGTACAGTATTTTTTATCACTAAAAAGTTGGACTTCGAGTCCTATAGTAGCTTTAGTGTTAGATGAAGTTTTTCCACCATCTGTGTACTCATCTTTAGGTGACTGAATGTTTAAGAAATCTGTGTGAATAGTTACTAAGTTTTTATGAACTGTTGTGACCTCCGTTAATGCATATTGCCCTGTGACTCAAGTATATATCAACTGTACTGACCAAACCTAAATAAAAAAATGTATTATGGAAAAAAGAAATCACAGAAACATCACCCTTTACAATTGCCACAAATAACGTAAAATACCTTGGGGTAACACTAACCAAACAAGTGAAAGACCTGTATTGCAAGAACTTTGAGTCTTTAAGGAAATAAATTAAAGAAAGAAAGAAAATGGAAAGATCTGCACTTGGATAGGTAGGATGAATGTAGTAAAAATGGCAATCCTGCCAAAAGCAATCTACAGATTCAATGCAATCCCCATTAAAATACCAGCACAATCCTTCACAGACCTTGAAAGAATAATAACCAATTTTGTATGAAAAAAAAAGACCCAGGATAGGAAAAAACAATCTTACTCAACAAAGCAACATCTGGAGGCATCACCATCCCCAACCTCAAGCTTTATTATAGAGCCCTAGTCCGGAAAAGAGTTTGGTATTGGCACAAAAATAGACAGGTAGACCAATGGAATCAAATTGAACACCCTGATATTAACCCATACATGTATGAACATCTGATCTTCAACAAATAATCTAAAAATATACAATGGAAAAAAGAAGCATCTTTAACAAATGGTGCTGGCATAAACTGGATGCTGGCATGTAGAAGAATGCGGATTGATCCATGTCTATCACCATGTACAAAACTTAAGTCCAAATGGATCAAAGACCTCAACATAAATCCAACCACACTGAACTTTTTAGAAGAGAAAAAGATGTATGGGTTAATGTCAGGGTGTTCAATTTGATTCCATTGGTCTACTTGTCTATTTTTGTGCACCAGTAGCACAAACACTGAGATCGACAATTAATAATTGGGATGTCCTGAAACTGAGAAACTTATGTAAGGCAAAGGACACAGTCAGCAAGACAAAAAGGCACCACACAGATTGGAGAAAGATATTCACTAACCCCACATCTGAAAGAGGGCTGATCTCCAAAATTTACAAAGAACTCAGTAAGCAAGTCTCCAAAACACCAAAGGATCCAATTAAAGAGTGGGAGACTGAAATAAATAGAGAATTCTCAATAGAGGAGTATAAAATGGCTGAGAGACTCTTGAGAAAGTGCTCAACATCATTAGACATTAGGGTAAGACAAATCAAAACAACTCTGAGATATCATCTTACTCCTGTCTGAATAGCTAAAACACCAATGACAGTTTGTGCTGGAGAGGATGTGGAGAAAGGGGAACACTCCTCCACTGCTTATGGGAGTGCCAGCTCATACAGCCACTATGGAAATCAGTATGGAGATTCCTCAGGAAAATGGGAATAAACCTACCACAAGACCTAGCAACTCCACTCTTAGGCATATTCATACAACAATGACATCTGTTCCACTATGTTCATAGCAGCATTATTTGTAATAGCCAGAACCTGGAAGCAACCTAGATACCCCTCACTGAAGAGTGAATAGAGAAAATGTGGTACATTTACACAATGGAGTACTACTCAGCAGAAATAACAATGGAATCTTGAAATTTGAAGGCAAACGGATGGCACTAGAAGAAACTACCTGAGTGAGATAACCCAGTCACAAAACATGGTGTGTTCTCACTCATATATGGATTTTAGACACGGAGCAGGGATTGCCAGCCTTCAATCCCACCACCAGAGAGTCTGGGAAACAAGAAGTACCTTAAGAAAGATATGCATGGTACCGCAGAGAAGGGGAATGGGACAGGATCTCCTGAGCAGATTAGGAACATGGGAAGGGAAGAGGGACCTGGGAGAGAGAGACGGGAAGAGGCGGACATTTGGGGAGTAGGAAGTTTGAGTAGGGAGAAAGAATAGAGGAGAGCAGGATGTGAGAAACCATAATAGACGGAATCACTATAGATTTGAGGAGAGATCCATTACTAGTGAGATTTCCAGAGATCTATAAGGATGACATCAACTGGCAATCTAAGTAATAGTGGAGAGGCTAACTTAAATGCCCTTCCCCGATAATGAGATTGGTGACCACCTTATATGCCATCCTAGAGCCTTCATCCTGTGGTTGATGAAAGCAGAGAAAGACACCCACAGCTTAAAACTGAACTGAACTCTTGGAATCAAGTTGCAGAGAGGGAGGAGTGATGAGCAAAGGGGTCAATGCCAGGTAGGTGAAACTCATAGAAACAGCTGACCTGAAGCCTCATTTTAAACTGCTACATAGTTTGTTTATTACAAGAGGATTAGTGACCCTGATGGAGAAAATACTTAACGTTAGATGAGTCCCACTTGGGCACCAGGTACAGTTCTGTTGGTGTTGAGTTCAGTGTTAAGAAAAGAATACTGTGTGTTTAGTACACCATATACCATATCTTGAAACAGAAACACAGTTTTACAAAGGTTATCTACATATTAACCAACCGATAAAAGTGCCATGCCCAAAAGCTTGCAAAAATGTGTTTTGTACTTTTGCTAGAAGCTATAATTCAGCATTCAGCAACACAGTTTTTATGGAGCCTTCACAGAAGTAACTACTCCAAATAATGAGGAGCACTGTATTTGTGATTTCCATAGGAATGCTTGTTTTCTGTGAAGTCTGAGATAATTAATAATGTATCCAATAATAAACGAGTGGCTACTTATTCATGTTTTTAGGCATAATGAATAGGAAAGAGTTTGAAACTTTAGTAAGATGGGTACTAAAATAGTACCTTCCTATTACTGATTTACACATCTCTAATCATGCATATTTTATCTGTCTGTCTATCTATCTATCTATCTATCTATCTATCTATCTATCTATCTATCTATCTATGGTTTTTCTTTATCTTTCCTTGCCATGACAGTTATTGTGGCTCATAGGCTTCACAGCTGGGTGGGACTATCAGTTGCTTTTCTCCCTGGCAACAGCATAGCACCTTCAGTTACTATGAAGCTAATCTCAGAGGCCCCTGTGACGTGGGAGGTCAATGCAATATGGAATATAATATATTTATTTACACACAAGCTGAGAGGACAGAAAGCGTGGCAGGCTTCCAGAGGGGAAGAGAGCAAGAGAATACTTTCTCTTTCCTTAATTAGCTCACCTGTCTAATCTTCATATCTCTGCCCCTTTTGGGTGGATAGCTTTGTGGGGCTAACCCCTACAATTCCCCTTTTAGTCTAAATACAAGGTTTAAATTTGATACAAACTAAAACCTATACAACATGTATACATAGAGGGTGATAAATAAGTTATAATCTACTTATATCCTAAGCTAAACATATCTATCCCATCTAAATTCTAAACTTATCTGAAAGGGATGCCCAAATCTGAACAACTCCTTTCAATCCCAACCCTAAAACAACTGAAACATAATATTAACAGGTGTAAATTATCCTGTGATATCAACAGTAGGGAAAGGGGCATGGAATTCTCAAATTTACTTCTTGCTGAAATGGAATGATGACAATCTTATGGGGACCTGTGGGAAGAAAATGTTAGTGTAACAAGAGTCTTAAGTAAGTTAACTAGTCTCTATTTGACAGGAGATGCTTGATTGAAGTTCTAGATTGGAGTTCTAACTTTGATTGAAGCTCTTGTCTGAAGCCCTGGTCAGATTGTAGAAGATGCACTGTATCAGTTACTTGTTCTGGAGTTGTGTTTATGAGGTCTCGTTACACATGGTAGCATATGGTAGAATATGACCTTGTAGATGAGCTGTCTCTTTTTTCTTCCTGAGGTTTCTTCTGTTCAGACTGAATATTGATTAAATTTGATTGAATCCAAAGTTTTTCTTCTCCTGTAGAAACAAAAGCAAAACCTCTTCCCAGTGTAACACATATCCTGGTTTCCAGACTGAGGTTATAACATCCTTAAAATCTACCGGTTGGTTCAGCTCAGAAGTTTTCTCTGTAGTCCGGTGCCTTTCTGCAGCTGTTTGTCCTTTTTCATTAGCATTAAGAAAGTTCAACATTAGTAATGCATTATATAACCTGCATTTGGGGGTCTTTGTTCCCCCTGGCTTTTAAGGTGTGGTTAGATCTCTCAACCACTGTTTGTCCTATAGTATTGTGAGGCATACCAGTTACATGCTTTATATTACAATATTTGAAAAAACTGTTGCAATTTCCTGGAGACATAACCTGGAGCATTGTCATTTTTTTATACGTGTAGGTATACCAATAACAGGAATTTAGTTATAGAATAAGCAGGTGGGCCAATTTCTTACTATTTCCTTGGCTTGTTGCCAGATGATAGAAAAATCCTTCTTTGAACTTTTGCTATTAACATGGTGTTTCTTACAAAATTCTGTAGCTTCTAACACACTTCCTATTAATAAACGACTAATCTCATCATTGCATTGTGCTACAGGACCTGGCAGACCCATATGGCATCTGATATGTATATGGGGTGAGTTCTGTTTCTGATGGTTTCTGTAATCTAAAAACAATGAGGTTAATTATGTATCATCAGGAACGAATTCTGCAATCTCAATGTGTAAAACGACTCTTTCTGCATACTAAGAACCTTTAACTATATTGAGTGGCTCTGTAAAGTCTTTAAGTACCACAAGAATAGCGTACAACTCTGCCTTTTCTACAGAGTTGTAAGGGCTTTGAACTACTTTACTTATATTTCCTGATTTATAACCTTCCTTACCTGATTTGTTTGCATCCATGTAGAGTGTAAGAACTCCAGAAATAGGCATTTTTCTTACTCTTGAAAGCTGCTCTGCACAGGATGTGAATTTCCGTCCTGCAAGGAACGGGAGGCAGGTATGCTTGCACTAAACCGGTGTTCTGTGTCACGTGTGCCAAGCAGAGTCGCGCTTGGTGGTGAACGATGGGGTGAGAGAGTAAGAGCAAACAGGCTCAGGATAACACAAGCACAGCGGCAGAAATAATTGGGGTTTTTGGGAGCCCTTCAAGCTTGGTCTCCAGGACAAAGGAAGCTGACACCAGAGGCAGAAAGCTAACTGCACTCACCTGAAGGCACATCACAGCAGGCTGGCGTTTTTTTGGCTCCTCCAAGGCTTGGTGCACGCCTGGCTGGACAGGTGCCGGTCCCTATCTTTTTGAAGGTGTAGGCTTCCTCTCCAGTTCTGACACCAGCTGACGTGGGAGGTCAATGCAATCTGGAATAGAATATATGTATTTACATACAAGCTAAGAGGACGGAGAGTGTGGCAGGCTTCCAGAGGAGAAGAGAGCAACAGAATACTTTTTCTTTCCCTAAATAGCCCACCTGTCTAATCTTCATATCTCTGCCCCTTTTGGGTGGATAGCTTTGTGGGGCTCACCCCTACACTCCTGTTATTTCCATCTGGGTTCTTCCAAGCCCTATGTCTGAAGTTCATGTTCTTCAGCAATACAGTCATATCAAGTTTTGGGAGTCAAGCGCAACCGCAATAGCCTATATGGTTTGGAATATCTTGGATTTCCCTTACCAACAACTTGAAAGGAGGTTTCCCATGATGGAATGGGTTTTTGTTGTTGTTGTTAGAGTCTATAGATCTTGTGGGGGTAGTGTTATTATTCAAAGTGGCAAAATTATTTAAATTACATACATTTATACACACACATACATATTATATGTGTATTTTAACTAAATATGTTTCCCTAAGTTTATTTGCAAACACCCTTAGTGATATTTATGCTTCCTCCCTGCCTCCATTTCTGCACTGGCCTCCCATATACCCAGTTACAGCCCTCCCTTTCTCCACTTTCTCATTTATAGTACCTGTGTCTGACTATTTCTTTTTCTAGAACTCCTACTCCTGCCCCCTCCATCCATGGTCCTTTTTCATTTTCCTGATTTATGTGATTACTTCAGATCATATACTCACAGAATAATTGGGAGCTATGATTCACAAATGAGAGAGAAATGAGAGTTTGTCTTTCTGGGTCTAGGTTGCCTCATTACCTCAGTGTGATATTTTCGACTTTTAATATATCACAGATTTTTGTTTTCATTTTAATGTTGTTTAAAGCATTTTTTCAGTTTTTTTCCTGATTTCTTCTTTGACTCACTCATCATTAAGTGATATGTTTGTTGTCTAATTTCCATGTTTGTGCACTTATTCCAGATTTGTCTTTTTTATAATATGTATTATTGCAGTATACTCAAATAGTATACACAGAATTATTTCAGTGATTTTGAACTCATTAAGATATGATTTGTTGTAGCTGAAGAGATGGCTTAGCAGTTAAAAATTCTGGTTGCTTTTCTAGAAACCCCAAGTTCAATTTCCAACAACCAGATGGCTCACAACTATTTACAGTGGGATCTGATGCCCTCTTCTGGCATAAAGTTGATAGAGCATTCATATGCATAAAATAAATAAATAAATAAATGAATAAATCTTAAAACATATATTTTGTGTTCCATTATGTCTCTATTTTAGAGAAAGTTCCACGCGTTGCTGAGTAGAATGTATATTCTTTAGTATTTGAGTAGAATATTCTGTGGATATCTTTTAGTTGTTTTATCTATGAATTCTTTTAATTCTGGTGTGTGTGTGTGTGTGTGTGTTTTGTCCATGTGACCTGTCTACTGGAACACATGGACAATTAATTAAGCCACTGTTACTGAACTGGACTTAATCTGTATTTAAGTGCAACAGTACATCCTTTATGAAGTTGGGTGCATCAGAGTTTGGTGTATATATGTTTAGAATTATAAAGTCTTCTTGGTTATTTTTAATTCCTTTGATTAGAATAAAATGTCCTTTTATATTCTGCATTGTTTTAATTTGAATTCTACTTTGCCAGATAATAGGCTAGCTAGACCTGATTAGGTCATGATCTCATTTGCTTGACACATTTTCCATCCTTTAAAAAGTGGCTCTTGTTTTTGAAGATACAGTGAATTTGTTGCTGACAACAGAAAAAAAGATTTTGTTTCTTAACATACTCACCTTATCTTTGTCTTTTGATTGGAGAGTTGGGGCCATTACTATTTAAAATTATTGATTACAATCATTTTTATTTTTGCTATGCTTACTCTTTTTCAAAAATTTCATTTAAATTAGAAGCAAGCTTACTTGACATGTGAATCCCAGCCCTCTCACCTCCCCTTCTCCCTAGCCTCTCCTAAATTCCCTAGCCTCTCCTAAATTCCCCAAACCCCCCACCCCATTCCGGGCATGGCCTAGGCCCTCCCCCATGTGTCCAGGTTGAGACAGCATCCCACCATGTGGAATGGGTTACAAAAGTCCATTTGTACGCCAGGGCTAAATACTGGTTTACTTCCAAGGATCCATAGATTGCCAAGATCTTCTCCCTGACACCCACTTCAGGGGGTCTGGATCAGTCCCACTCTGGCCTCTCAGTCACCAGTCTGGGGTCCATGAGTTCCCTTTGTTCAGGTCAGCTGCCTCTATGAGTTTCACCAGCCAGGTCCTGACTCCTTTGCTCATCACTCCTCACTCTCTGCAAATGGTTTCCAGGAGTTCATTTCAGTGTTTAGCTTTGGGTATCTGCCTCTGCTTCCATCAGCCACTGGATGAAGGCTCTAGGATGACATATAAGGCAATCACCAATCTCATTATTGGGAAGGGCATTTAAGGTAGCCTCTCAATTATTGGTTAGGTTGCCAGTTGGTGTCATCCTTATAAATCTCTGAAAATCTCCCTAGTGATAGATCTCTTCTCAAACCTATCGTGGTTCCCTGACTCAACCTTCCTGCTCTTCCATGTCCTCCTTTCCCCTCCTCTTCTCCCTGTCTCTTTATCTCAGCCTCCTCTCCCCTCCCCTCACCCTGTGTTCCCAATACCTTCAGGCGATCCCATCCCGTTCCCCTTCTCCGAGCTACCACGCATATCTCTCTTATAGTTCTCCCTGTTTCCCAGACTCTCTGGCTGTAGGCTGGCAATCCCCTGCTCCATGTCTAAAATCCATGTATGAGTGAGTACATACCATGTTTGTCTTTTTGTGACTGGATTACCTCACTCAGGATGGTTTCTTCTAGAGCCATACATTTGCCTTTGAATTTTAAGATTCCGTTGGGTTTTTTTTTCCCACTGAGTGGCACTCCATTGTGTAGATGATTTTCTCTGTCCACTCTTCAGTTGAGGGTCATGTAGGTAACTTTCAGGTTCTGGCTATTACAAATAATGTTGCTATGAACCTAGTTGAACAGATGTCCTTATTGTATGAATGTATATCTTTTTGGTATATGCCTAGGTAAAGTATTGATTGCTGTCATTTTTTTGCCATTTGTCTTCTAATGCCTATTTTGTGTTTCAGCAATTATAGCTTCATTTATTTCTCTATAATTTTGGTTATACTTATTTCTCTCTTAAGTCTGGAGTATTGCTTCTGATATTTTCTGTAGGACTTGTTTGGTGAAACATGGATCATTCTTCCTATTTATATCATAATTTTTTTCTTCTTCCACCAATGATGACAGATAATTTTGCTCGATATTAGGCATGTAGACCTCTTTTTTTGGTTATGTATCTAATGTGAGATTATAGCCTGCCTCAGAATTGGCTCGGGCAGGAGCTGGTGACCACAACTATGCCTATGAGAATGGGAATAACACTATAACTTGAGATTTTGTGGGCACACCAGCAAATCTGGCCACTCTATGTGCATATCCTGAGGTAGGCCTGGGAGTATGTAGATGATGCAGGCAGGGTTGGCTCAGGAAAATGGCCATGTGTACTGGTTTGAATGAGAATGTCCTCAACAGGCTCATATGTTTGAATGCTTGCTCCTCAGTTGATGGAAATGTTTGGGAAGGATCGGGAGGTGTGATCTCATTGGAGGAGACATGTTACTGAGGTGGGCATTGAGGTTTCAAAAGCCCACAACATTCCCAGTTAGCTATCTCTCTCTTTGCCCTGTGCTTGTGAGTCAGTTGTTAACCTCTCAGCTACAGCTCCAGTAACATGTCTGCCTTCCTGCCACCGTGGTACTCTCCATGATGGTCATGGACTCTGATCCTGTGGAACTGTGAGCCCCCAAACTAAATGCTTCCTTTTATAAGTTGCCTTAGTCATGCTGTTTTATCATGGCAATAGAAAAGTAACCAAGAGAGCAAGGAAACCAGAGCAGAGACTGTGTGACTGGACTAGGCTCAGGAATGTGGGGATGGTGCTCTTGGTTCTGTGAACCTCAATATGCAAAGCTTCTGTGAAATCTGGTCCTCCTGAACTAGGCCTGGGAGTGTAGAGATGGCACCAACAGGAAAGACTGATGCAAGAGCTGTGTGACTGGGGGAGGCCTGGGAGTAAGGTGCTGACAGTCCTAAAGGTTTTCTTTAAAAGCTCAATGTTTGCACAGTAAAGTCCATCATTATTTCTCTCTGTCATTGGGCTTTGCTTGAGGAAGACCTTCCTCCTATGTTAAAGTAATTTTAGAAGAGTCCTCCATGCTTTCTTCTAAATGTCTTTAAGTTTCATTTTTTTAGTACTCAAACATTTGATTTACTCAGAATTTTGAGGTTTATTCTAAATAGCTAGTTGTTTTTACTCAGAAATTTTTGAAGGTTATTTTAAATAGCTAGTTGTTTAAAATAGCCATTTAAAATCAAATGTTTATTATTGGATTAAGCCATTCTATAGTATGTATACGTATTAAACCATGTTGTATGCCATACCATACATATATGCCCATATATTGTTAGTTAAGATAGAAAAGAAACTACTTTTTATTACTTGAAATCTTGGAATGCCATCCCATGAACAGTCACACCTGGTATTTTGTTAGCCATTTCCAATTTGAGAAAAAAATACATGCTTAGAAAAGATAGCATTGAGAAGAAATGTGTCATTATGTTTATGTCAGATGAATTGTAGTCAAATTGGTCCTGGAGGCCACAGACCTATCATCGCAACTACTCAGAAAATTGAGGCAGGAGGATCTTAAGTTAATGGCCATCCTGGAAAGCTTAGTGAGAAAAAATTCAAAAGAGAGACAGAGTTGTGCATCAGTGTTCTAGGACTTGCCTAGAAACCTAAGGTCAATGCCAGAAACCCAACAATAACTAAGTAAATGACAAAATGAAGTAAAATAAAGTGCAGTGTAAATAATGGAATTAATTGGACTGGTTTGCATTGTTTTCCAGATGTTTTATTGTGTCATTTCTGTGGCAGATTTCAAAATCAATTTAAATTTTTGAACAGATGATGATTCACTCACTTCTTAGGGTTCATAGTTGAAAAGAAAATCAGAAATGTCCTAAATTTGCTGATGTGGATTTTGTAAGTTCTTGGCATATTGTCACTTCTATCAGGTCAGCAGATATTGTAATGGTACAGTATGACACTCTTATTGTAATGTGCAGGGTGACTGACTGAAATGGATTCGTTTTCCCAGTTAAATCTCACCCTGTTTGGAAATGCTTAGTTAATTCTTCAAAAAAACCCATGTTAACTTACAAGGCAGATAATAACCTATTAAATATAACAAACCACACACACCCCTATAATTTTACAAATTAGCGGTTGTATACATAGTGAACCCCTACCAGGGTCAAGAAACCCATATTCGTTATTTCTGCAAGCCTTTCTAAAACCAAGTGCTCAAGGAGGTGCCACAGATTGGAGATGGTGAGCACTAATAGTACTTACCTTGCTGACAACCCTCCAATTTTAGAAATAATTGAGTCCTTTTTCTTCAGCTTTCTGTGTGGCATTAAAGGCTGACAGTTCCTTAAATTGCAATGTGACACTATTCTTAAAGGACCTCAACAGTTACCCTCCCCACTCAAGAGAAACAGTAAGAGAAGTGACGTCAGGATTTTACCAAGTGACTTCCTTAGGATTGAGGATAGGTAATATTCTAATTCTTTTTCTTTTTTTGCGAGTCAATAGTTTTTGAGGCAACTCAAAGTTTCTGTATGTTTAGTGATCTCTCTACCAGGAGTAGACCACCAGCTTCCGTGGTCTCCTGCAACGAGTTAGCTAGTGCTTGAGTCCATGGCTGTATTTATCGTCACAAACAGAACAAGTCCTATTTGGGGAATGTGAATTCATGCAGTAAATCTTGGTGGCTTTCAAAAATGATATTCATGGGGCTGGGAAGATGGTTGGCAGTTAAGAGCACTTACTGCTCTTCCCCAGGAACAGAGTTCAGTTCCCAGCTCCCATGTTGAGCTCCTAACTCCAGCTCCATGGGATCTGGTGCCCTCTCCAGGTCTCTGAGGACACTGCACACATGTGCATACCACTTGCTCCACGTACATACATATTCAAAAATAAGATAAGTATATATTAATAAGTTACCTATTTACTTGCTTGTGTCTGAGTATGTGCTCATGTGTCTGTGTCATGGAGGGTGTCAGATGTCATCCTCTGTTGTTTTGACCTATTCTTTTGAGGCAGCTTTTCTACCTGAACCTGGGACTTGTATATTCTTAGCGAGGTTGGCAGTCTGCAGAAATCCTTCTGTCTCTGCCTCAGTTGGAGGTGAGGCTATAGGTGTGAGTAGGATGACTGGCTTGTTAACGTTGATATGGATACTCTAACCCCTGTCTTCTGTGTGGCAGTTGCTTATTGGTTGCCTTTGTACCCGAGTTGTTGGTGATTAAAGACACTAGCAGTTTTCAGAGGGAGATCTGATGGTTCTTTGGAACTTTGTCATTGTAGCATCTTCAATTAGCATGGCTATCATAAACACTAAGAGAAATGAGCTTATTGAGGTTTTGTCCCACCAAATTCATTCTGGTCTCCTACAGGGAGGACCAGCTGATGGGGTGTCAGTGACTGGTGCAGAGGCAAATTCACAGAATCTGTTTAATGGTCAAGGGACTGACTTTCAAATGCTCTAAACTTCAGATGGGGAAGTGGCATGTGTGTGCATGTCTTCCTAAATCCCTTCTGCCAAACTGAACCATTCATTTCTTTTTGACAAAATGTAATTTGATGAAGTTGAAGGCTGTATGTTCAGTATTTAAATAAGCTATACATAATGTTAAGCTATATGCTACTATGCAGCACACTACTCCAAAATATGGTGGCTCAAAACAATGTATTTATATCTCGTATATCCATGGATGGATTGTTCTGTTCTTGTGGGTATTTTCCATTTAGTCTTTCTTGTAGTTGTAGGCAAATGGTGAGTAGGCTGACATCATGAGAGGTTCAACTGGGATGCATGTTTGAGTGGCAGTTTCTTCCCTCATGAATGTAGGTCCTCACTGAGGTGGCTGGAACTGCTGGAATTATTGATCATTGGCCAGTTAAACCTCTCACCAAGATATCTATGAAAATAGGAGACATGGACCAATCAAATTTAGAACATCTCTTTTAGTCTACCTGTAATTTCAATCCCTGCTCCTAGTTTTGTTTACTATAAACCAAAGCTTCTTGGAGTTGGGGTATCTTTAAGCATTCTGAAAGATAAGCATCCTACAAATGTCATCCCAAGTTATCTAGAGTGGCATGTGCCAAGGCCAACCAACAGTGCAAACTGAATATTTTGGCATAGTGTTTTCCAGTATTTGCACCTTTATATTTCTGCTTTGTAAGAAATGAACAAAAAAACTTATGTGCTGCAGATGAACACTGTTTAAGAGTCCCACTACCAAACTCTATGTTTTCCTTTTGAATACTGTTGTAGCTGTGTAGAACTTAAATTTTATATTAACCTTTTCTTCCATTATTCATTGCAATTTTTTGGTTTCATGTGTGCACAAATGACACCTATTCTCTTGCTCTTGGTGCTTTGAGGCACATTTGATTTGTTCTTGCTGTGTTATCCCGTGTTTTTCTCTCTAATTTTTTTCCTTCACGAAGAAGACACTTGTTACCCTGGTGAACTAAACAGATGTATAGATGCTGCATTAGAACATGGTGTGGGTTTGGCTCAAGCTAGCTTTGAATGATCTAGACGAAGGGATTTTGTGTGAACCATGCTTCATGTTCACCATGGGCTAATCATGTTGCCTTTTCTGTCATTTGTTTTGGTATGATATCCAGCACCTCATGCTGCCAGCCAGACTTGGTAATGGGTAAGCATCACCCAGGTGGTACTAGGTTTGAAGGCAGAAAAAGGGTCCTAGGGCTTGAATTATGATTGAACAAATCCAACACTGTTTAAGTAAAATAGTTAAATATTGTGAACTTAAGTGGCATTTGGTGCAGAAAGTTCTTTGCTATGATAAAAACTCCATCAGTCCCATGATTTCACTGCTTACTCTCTTTTTGCCAAAAGTTTATTTTTTAATCACATTTATTTATTGATTTATTTGTGTATGTGTATGGAACAGAAATGGACCATTTAGTTCATTATGGCCTAGATTTCCATTTTAATTTTAATGATTGTGATATAATCAATTTCTCTCTCATTTGTGAATCATAGCTCCCAATTATTCTATGTGAGTATATGATCTTTGGATATTCAATTTGAAGGAATGTTGTCATTGATAAATTATATTAGTTAACTTTGTTCCTCAATTTATATATAAAAGCTTTGAAATATATGGAATTAAGTGTTATCATTTTTCAATGGTGTGTATGTGTCTGTATGTGTGTGGTATGTTAATTACATCTACTGGACAATTACATGCCATGGCCAAATTTCCCACTTTATTAGTTTATAATAACAATTCTAAATGTTTCAGTAGTTTATTAGTGTATATGCCTTTTTTTTAACTTTTTGAGTTTTAAATTTGATGCATGCAAAACTTTGCCTCTCTGAAGAATTTAATTCAGAGCAATCTGTTTGCTATTCACTGTACCACACCTGAATAAATGGAGGCAGTATTGATTAGATCTCCAAAGACATCAACCTATAGTGGTTTGGTCTCTTGCCTGAAGTGGGAATTTGGAGTTGCCCATCCAAATTTAGATGTATTAGATAGTGTGATACACATTTCAATATTAGGCAGCAACACAGATGCCTGGAGGGCAATGGCACAGGGATTCTCAGAGTTCATCCTCTTGATGACAGGACCTAGTAAACAGATGGAGAATGGAAACGCCCTCGCTCTCCACCTCTTCCAGGGAAGGGGTTAGAGGAAGACTAATGTGGCAGTATGTGGAGTCTGTGTCAGCTCTGCAATTGAGAGAACATTCTAGTAGACTCTGACTTCAAATTGGAAAGCAGATGTACCCCCAGCACATTATTTCTCAGTGCCCTGAGTTGGTAGATTGAGGCTTTCCTTTCCTAATTTTGGAGAGGGCAGGCAAGCTTAAGTGGGATTTTATCCTGCCTGGTAGAAGGCTGCCCAATGAAGACAGGGCTTTCTGATTATCTCTCAATATGATGGGACATATTTTGAACAGCTTCAGGAACTTTGAGTTTTGTTGATGAGGTGAGAAGCATCTCCAAACAAAAAAAACTCATAAAATTTGCATGTTACCTTTCCAATAGTGCAGACTATGAAATCCATGGTGTTTTCAAAATCCTATGGCACTTGAAAAGCAGTCTATTGCTGGCACAGTCTCTCAACTGTTGATAGTGAGACTGTATTTGGATTTGGGTGGAGTGAACTGGGACAGTGTCAGACAAATTCTCATTGTAAAAGTAAAACCTTCGTAAGAAACAAGAGGCAAGGACTTCCATAAGGTGCACTGAGTGTTTAAAAACTTTCCCTCCCTCCTTTGCTCTTTCCCTCTCTTCCTTTCCCTCTCCCTTCCAGAGAAAATAAAAGGAGGAGGGAATGAAGAGAGGGGGTGCATGATGGTGGTCAGAGTCTTCTAATATGAGCTCAGAAATCCCTGTATTTGTGGACAACTTTGCCATAGGACTCAGCAACACCTACTCACCACTGGGTGGCTCCCATGGACTGCCAGGGTCTCCGTTCCCTCAAGTGGAGATGAAAGCAGACAGGACGGAGCCGTGGCAGGCTGAGGAGATGGTCTCTCTTTTGGTTGCTGGAAGTGAATATAAGAGTTGGCTGGCAGGAATCATCTACCTTTTTGTAAGCATGTCTTAGTTTTCAGATTCCCAGAACAGAACAGTTCAGAGCCTCCAGTGTGAAGCCTTGTTTAGTTTGCTGGGGAAGGAACAGAGCCCTGGGGCTGACTACTGAAGTGGCTAGACCTGCCAGATGCAGTCTTCACAGGAGAGTTGGGATTTGGGATCTCTTTATTCTTTTTGAAGCTCAGTTTCTTGAATTAAAAGTACTTTTAAGATCTAAGAAAACCCCAAACTAAAGCATCACTAACTCAAACCCAGCAAGTTTTTCCCCTGTCACTTTTTCCCTTTATATTTTATAAATGGGGGCTTGGGAGAGAGGAAAACCAGGCATGAGAGAAAAATCTCCCAATTGTTCAGATTTGCCACATGTCATTGTTTCCAAAGACAGGCCCTGCCCTTGGAGACAGTCTCTTGTTCAATGATCCCTAGAAGAACTTGGAACATGGTGGGCTGTCAAACAAATGTCCTCCCCTCCCTTCCTCCCTACATTCCTTCTTGTCTGTTTCTTCTTTCTTCCCTTGCTTCTGGCTGTGTCATCCAGGCTGGCCTCAAACTTGAAATCCCCCTGCCTCACTCTTCAGGGCTCTGGAATCACAGGGTTGTGGAGTTTCTTATGAAACTCTTCAGGTTCCTGTCCTGTTGAAGACCACACCCAGCATTTCTGGGACAGCCAGATTTGTCTGAGCATTGTCTGAGCAGACATACCTAGCTCAACATATAGCCAAGGCCAATGCCGGTAGATCTGCTTTTCTTTGTTTCTTTCTTAAGATTTATTTATTCTGCATACAGTATTCTGTGCTGCATGTATGTATGTGGGCCAGAAGAGGGCAACAGATCTCATTATAGATGGTTGTGAGCCACCATGTTTTTGCTGAGAACTGAACTCAGGACCTTTGGAGGAGCAGTCAGTGCTCTTGACCTCTGAGCCAGATCTCCAGCCTCTGATTTCCTTTCTAAGGTTTCTTTCTCTCCTGGGGGAGGCCAGTGGTGCAGCTAATTGACAGGGATGTGGGGTGGGTTCTCACAGCAGGACATCACAGGCTCTTTGACCTCAGGTTTTGCTGTCTCATCCTCTGGCTTCAAGGCAGTTTCTAAGGCTGCATTCTCACCATCTGGGCACAGATTTTGGAAGGGTAAGAAGCACCAGCATGTTCCAAAGCTAAACTTTATTTTTCTTCACAGTGTACAGCTGAGACCCCGCTCCCATGTGCTAGAGCTATTGGTACTGCCATGATTAGTAGCACAATTGACAGTGATTCCCCTTTGGCCATCTGGACTTGTCCATCAGCTAGAGCTTTTGTGAGGACAAGACGAAGCAGTCAGCTGTGATGGCTATTTTTGTTTGTCAACTTGACTTCATCTGAAATGCACTAAAACTCAAGTGGCTGGGTACACACCTGTGAGGAACTTTTTTTCTTAATTAAATCAGTTGATGTGGGAAGACCTATTTTGAGATGGGAATATACAGATCTTTTGAGGTGGAGATATACACCATTAGTATGGATCAAACCTTCTAGTGGCAGCCTATACAAAGGCCATGGAAGGATGATGCCTTTACTCTTTGCTTGGATACCCTCTCTCACTGGCAAGCTCATTCTTTCACTGATATTAGAGAGTACTTCTTTGGGGTTCTGGTGCACAGAAGACCAGCTGAGACATCAGTATCATGGACTGAATAACTACTAGATTCTAGAATCTTCCACAGGCAGGGAGCCATTGTTAGACTAGCTGAACCACAACCTATTAGCCATTCTTTACTAGCTAGTTTTTATCTGTCAACCTGACACAAGCTAGAGTCATTAGAGAGGAAGTCATTGGGCTTTGCTTGAGGAAGACCTTCCTCCTATGTTAAAGTAATTTTAGAAGAATCCTCCATTCTTTCTTCTAAAAGTCTTTAGATTTCATTTTTTTAGTACTTAAACATTTGATTTACTCAGAATTTTGAGGGTTATTCTAAATAGCTAGTTGTTTTTACTCAGAATTTTTTGAAGGTTATTTTAAATAGTTGTTTAAAATAGCCATTTAAAAATCCAATGTTTATTATTGGATTAAGCCATTCTATAGTATGTATACAAATTAAAACATGTTGTATGCCATACCATATATATATGCCAATATATTGTTAGTTAAGATAGAAAAGAAACTACTTTTTATTACTTGAAATCTTGGAATGCCATCCCATGAACAGTCACACCTGGTATTTTTGTTCACCATTTCCAATTTGAGAAAAAAATGTATGCTTAGAAAAGACAGCATCGAGAAGAAATACGTCATTATGTTTATGTCAGAGGAATTGTAGTCAAGTTGTTCCTGTAGGCCACAGACCTATCATCGCAACTACTCAGAAAATTGAGGCAGGAGGATGTTAATGTTAAGTTAATGGCCATCCTGGAAAGCTTAGTGAGAAAAAAATTCAAAAGAGAGACAGAGTTGTGCATCAGTGTTATAGGACTTGCCTAGAAACCTAAGGTCAATGCCAGAAACCCTGCCTTCAGGATCCTGGCCGGTTGGAGTTACTGTCCTGACATCCTCCAATGATGGACTATGATCTGGAAATGTGAGGCAAATAAATCCTCCCTGCCCCCCAACTTGCTTTTTGGTTATGGTGTTTTGGCACAGCAATAGAAACACTAACTAAGACAAATTAGTACTAGCATAGTGGATTGTTGCTGTGACAGACCTGACCATGTTTTGAGAATGATTTTGTGGAAGGACTGTGTTACTTTGGGCTAGAAGAGATGTTAAGTGTTAAGAGCTCTGTGGGATGTTCTATGGGAACATTGAAAATAATGTTGAGAGCAGTGCAGAGGATGGTGGCCTGGCTTGTGAAGTTTCAGAGGAAAGTTTAAAGATTCTATCAGGGCCATATGTTATCTTGAGTTAAGAGCCTGTGGTTCTGGTTATCTGAGGCTGAAAAATCAGCTGTGGTGAGCAAGATATCAGAACTACTAAAACAAAATTTGCTTTGTTGGGACGCTTGATGCTGGTTTGCTGGAGCTAAGAAATTAGTGGTGAGTGAGAAGAGACCATCATCACTGAGATGAAATCTTTTGGGACATGCTTCCTGAAGAGTACAGAGAAGCTGTGTTTCAGAGGTTGCCATGGCTGCACCTCATGCTGCCAGCCAGACTTGGTAATGTGTAAGCATCACCCAGGTGGTACTAGGTTTGAAGGCAGAAAAAAGGTCTTAGAGAGCAGCTGTGACTTGACACTGTGAGAGGCCAGGAGACATCACTGGCAAAGGTGCAGCCTCAGTGGCAGTTGAAGGTTTAGGACTGAAGGGGTCATGCAAAGAAGTTGAGGCTTGGCATCATGATACTATTGATGAAAGTGCAGCCCAGTTGCAGCAGAGGACCCCAGCATTTTGGAGATGCTAGTACATGGATGACCACCAAGAACAGCAGCAGCAGTGAAGGGAAGCCAGCTAGAGTCTAGAAGACAAGTTGTGTGTGCTTCAGAGGACAGACCCAAGCTTGTTAGAGGAACCCAGAACTTCATCAGTAGATCTCAGACAATTGAGCATTGACTTATTTATGCTGTTGGATTTTGGTTTTGTTTAGTTCATGTTGTGACAGTGTCCTGATTCTTCCCTCTTGAAGAAGGTATATAATTTTGACTTTAAAGGAGCTCACAGATGAAGACTGAACTTTTAAAAGAGATTGGATATGTTAAAGATGCTGCAATTTTAATGTGTTTGAATTCATAGAGCCTGTGGGATTCGAAATTTATTTTTGATATTAATGTGAGCTCTTTTGGATGAATAAGAAAGGGTTTGTGGATTAAGTAGTGACGTGTTTGTGTGTCAAGTTGATAGGCAGTCAGTGATACTAGCTGGTTTTGTGTGTCAATTTGACTCAAGTTAAAGTCATCAGAGAGGAAGGAGCCTCATTTGAGAAAATGCCTCCAAGGAGATCCAGCTGTAAGGCATTTTCTCAACTAGTGATCAATGGGGGAGGGCTCAACCCACAGGGGATGGTGCCATCCCTGAGCTATTGGCCCTGGATTCTGTAAGAAAGCAGGCTCAGCAAGCCAGTAAGCAGAACCCTTCCAAGGCCTCTGCATCAGCTCCTGCCTCTAGGATCCTGTCCTGACTTCCTTCAATGATGAACAGTGATGTGGAAATGTAAGCCAATTTAACTCTTTCCTCTCTAACTTGCTTTTAGGTTAAGGTGTTTCATCACAGCAATGGAAATCATAAGAAAGAAAATCCTATTCATTCATTTTATTTTTAAGTTGGGTCTGCTCTTCTAGAAAGCCCTGATTAATAAATACATCAACTAAGGGTCAGAAACTGGCAATTTTGTTGTCTCCTTTCCCAGATTTACACATATCATTAGAGGGTGAACTTGCTATCTACTGGATGATTTTTACTCTGTACTTAGCTTTAAGTTCTCTGTTTAATTTGCACTATACTTAATGGAAATTACATTTTTGAAGAAGTGCTTTGCTTGAGGGGAAGAAAATGCATTTACTTGACACCTTTCTATTGAACAGCATACTAGTTATGTTATTAACCATAGACATATAGCTATAAGTTTGTTATTGCCAGTAACAATGTAGCTATGAGGATATTAATACACAAAACTAAGCCACAATGGGGGAAGCTCAAGAGGTCATTTGGATATTTCTCATTTGGATGGTATCTACTGAGTGTCAGACATGGACCATATGTGGTTTACAGCCAGTGTTTCATTTAATATGCACCCTTATGCTGCCAGAGGGATATTGTTATAGTCTTTGAAAAATTAACAAGTGATGCAGATCAGAGATGAGGAGTAGACAGACTTTGAAACCACATTATTGTGATTGTAAAGCAGCCTATTGTGTTAACTATGCTGTCTTATGTAAATGTTCAAATTTCGATAGATTTTTGAATCCTTAGAAGGACAAGGTTTATGGTTTCTGCACTGCACCTACTTGATGATAGCAGTTAGAGTTCAGGTTTTTTATATTCTGCTCAACTTTTCTCTCATTAGTGGGAAGGGTGAGAGAGAATTCAAGGATACTGATAGGCACACATTGTGATTTTGCTTGGGATACTGTGAAAACTGGAAACTCCTTAGAGGAAAGGGGGAACCATCCTAGCTCAAATTTGTACCCGATGAATCTGGGGCTGCTGGTGTTCTGACTTTGGAGTGTGTCCCCAGCATACGTTCCTTCCGTGCTTGGTATTTCCTTTGGCCCCATTCGCTGGCTTCTGTCTTTGACACTTACACACACCCTAGCAAGAGACCTTGTCCTGGGCAGATTAAAAGAAGTGATTTGATTAGGCAAAGACTTGTGAAAATTTTGCTCCAAACATTTTGAAAAGTTCAGATTAGCAGCACACAACCTTTGGTCTTTATTTTTGTGCAATTGCAGTATGCCTGACTGTATCATATTTTAAGGAGATAAAATGAGCAAGGGGCACTGTTTCTACTTGTCTATGCCTGAAAATCTTATATAACCAGGTGAAATTCAAGGTCAGGGTGTCTCACTAAGTCAGGGAGTAAGTTGGTACCTACCAGGGAGAACAAATGTACTCAGGCTTGAGTTTTGGTTACTCCTGGGGATACAAGTGGGACACCTGAAGATGAATGCAGGGTCCTAGAAGAATGTTTGCAAGGCCAGAATGAGGAGCTTCAGTTGGAATGCAGTGTTACAATTACTTTCAGTTTTGGGGAGAAAACATCTAGTACATGCCAATTTATGCCTCATGAAAACTTTAACCTTGTCCTATGTAACTTCCCTGGACTCAGATTCCTACACAAGGAGGCCATCAGTACTCTGAAGAAACTTCTCTTTTTCCTCCCCTTTCTCTTCCTTTTATTTCTCCTCTCAGATATTTGCATAAGTAGGGTTCAGGAAGGAAAGAGGAAGTCAACTTGGCCACAATTATTTTCTCACAGCTGGTGTTATCCTGGCCCTCTTGGGATGATTGGGAGGAAGGATGTGATGCAATGGGACAATGCACAACCACCAACTCTTTGAAAGACGTGTGTCTATTACATCCTAGCAGCATTAAAAGCTAAAAGATGGTGACAGTGCTTAGCAGTAGGTATAATGCTTACCTAGTGATGACTTAGGTTCAATACCCAGTACTATGAAAACAAAACCAAACCCTAAGTGTCCTATTATTTCCTTTTCTGTCACTGTGACAAGCATCATGACCAGAGTAACCCACCAGAGGAAAGACTTTATTCCAGTTTATAGGTTATTGTCAGTCCTAGAGGATTTTAACTTTATCATTCATTCACGAGTTGATAGCTGAGTGGACTATTAGGAGGTAGTGTCTAGATGGAGAAAACAGAAGAGTAGTCCCAGTCAGCTTTAACTGTTAACATGACACACCCTAGAGTCACCTGAGAAGGCATTCTCAAGAGATTTTTCATGCCATACTGTCTTGTGGGCAAGTCTGTGAGGATTATTTTGATTGTTAATTGATACAGGAGGGCTCAGATCACTGTGGGTGGCATCATTTCTTAACAGGTGGTCCTGGATTATATAAAAAAATCCAAATAAGCATGAGGCTGTGAGCAAGGCTGTAAACAACATTCTTGAGTGGTTCCTGCTGTTTCTTTGATGTGAGTTCCTTGGTCAGAGATGATGTTGTATAGCGTAATAAGCAGATCTTCCTTCACGTTCTTGCCTTGACTTCTGTAAATGATGGGTTATAGCCTGCACACTGAAATAAATACTTTCCTCCCCCAAGTTGCTTGTGGTCAGAGCTTTTAAACTTATTTATTTAATTACAGCAACAGAAATCAAGGTAGAACAAGGCTATATCTTGTCCATTCTCAACTGACTCACTATTTCCTGGATACCAGTGGCTGTATCATCTCAGCAACTTCTGAGATGATAAAATCCCACTTGACTTTATACTATCACTATATGGTTACATGTTCTGTAGGAGACTACTAAAATTATTGAATTTAAAATGTCAATTTTGTGTTGAGCAAAAGAAAAATAGCTGACAAGAACTTTGTTATAAGTGAAGGGAGAGTGGGACTATTGTTTTATCATAATTCACAGGAATAGGAAACTCCCTCCAGCATTGTAGATGTTTGTTATATATCTTAACCAACAAAACAAAACAAAAACACCACTGCAATTTATTTTGTTACTTAAGAATTTAATATTATACATTTATATGATTAAAAAACTAATGCCACCCCTTCTAAGAAAAAGTTCTGTTTTAATGGAACAACACAGCCACCTAAGTTCTAACCATTATACACATTCATTGTTGCTGTGCCTTTCCTTGAATCATACCACTTCCCAGTTTAAATATGCCCGCACCCTCTTGAATATGTATGGTTTCTACATGGCATGGTAGGAAACAGGTCACAACCAAGGGTTGTCCTCTGATCCTAAAACTGCCACTGTCCTCTAAGCCAACAGACCCAAAGCATTCCCCATGTCGCTACGTTGATTGTTCACTTTTCTTCTTTACAGTTTTCTCTATAAACATTTCAAACTATGTTAGGGTTTATGGAGTGTTATTTATCACTTTATCTAATTTTTTGGTAATTTCTTTAAGTTAGAAACAAGCTTGTTTCCTTGTCAGTCCCAGCTCCCTCTTCCTTCCCTCCTCCCGTGCCCTCCCCACCAGGTATTCCAGTCCCCCACCCAGTCTCCACTCCAATGCCTAGGGAGGGTGAGGCCCTCCATGGTGGATCTCCAATGACAGTCATTTCATCCAAGGCAGGGCCTAGGCCCTCCTGCAAGTGTCCCAGATGAGAGAGCCCCCCATATTGTGGCATGGACACTCCAAGTCTGTTTCTATTCCAGGGATAAATACTACCCAAGGCCCCATAGATTACCTAGGCCTCCTCACTGACACCCACATTCAGGGGGTCTCAGTCAGTCCCGTGCTTTCTACACAGCCATCAATCTGGGGTCCAAGAGCTCCCCCTTGTTCAGGTCAACTGTTTCTATGGGTTAAACCAGCCCAGACTTAAACCTTTGCCCATCAGTTCTCTCTTTCTGACACTGGATTCCAGGAGTTCAGTTCAGTGTCTGTCTGTAGGTATCTGCCTCTGCTTTCATCAGTCACTGGATGAAGGTTCTTTTTCCCAGACTCTCTGTCAGTGGGATTGTATGCTGGCACTCCCCTGATTAATTTCTATAGTCTTTAAATGAGTGAGTACACACCATGTTTCTCTTTTTGTGACTGGGTTGCCTCACTCAGGATGGTTTCTTCTAGTGCCATCCATTTGCCTGCAAATTTCAAGATTCCATTGTTTTTTTCTGCTGAGTAGTACTCCATTGTGTAAATGTACCACATTTTCTGTATCCACTCTTCAGTTGACAGGCATCTAGGTTACTTCCAGGTTTTGGCTATTACAAATAATGCTGCTGTGAACATAGTGGAACAGACATCCTTGTTGTATGAATGTGCATCTTTGGGGCATATGCTTAAATGTGGAATTGCTGGGTCTTGTGGTAGACTGAGACCCATTTTCCTAAGGAATCTCCATACTGATTTCCAAAGTAGTTGTACAAGTCAGCACTCCCACCAGCAGTGGAAAAGTGTTCCCCTTTCTCCATTGTTGTTGCAGTTTTAGATTTTAGCCATACTGACAGGAGTGAGATGGTATCTCAGAGTTGTTTTGATTTGCATTTCCCGAATGGCTAGGGATGCTGAGCACATTAAGTGTCTCTCAGCTATTTTAGACTCCTCTATTGAGAATTCTCTATTTAGTTCTGTACTCCACTGTTTGATTGGATCCTTTGGTTTTTGGAGACTTGCTTCTTGAGTTCTTTGTAAATTGTGGAGATGAGTCCTCTGTCAGATGTGGGATTAGTGAATATCTTTTCCCAATTTGTGGGTTGCCTTTTTGTCTTGCTGATTGTGTCCTTTGCCTTACAGATGCTTCTAAGTTTCAGGAGGTCCCATTTTTCAATTGTCAATCTTAGTGTTTGTGTTACTGGAGTTATGTTCAGGAAGTGGTCTCCTGTACTAATTCATTTCTCTTCTAACAGGTTCAGTGTGACTGGATTTATGTTGAGGTCTTTGATCCATTTGAATTTAAGTTTTGAGCATGGTGATAGACATGAATCTATCTGCACCTTCTTCTATACCTATTATTCGTAGGTTTGGTGTTTTCACAGTGTCCCATATTTCCTGGATATTTTGTGTTAGGGATTTGTTGAACTTAAGATTTTCTTTGGCTGATGAATCTATTTCCCCTAGTGTATCTTCAAGACCTGAGATTCTGTCTTCCATCTCTTGTATTCTGTTGGTTATGCTTGTGTCTGTAATAGCTGACTGCCCAGCTTTTCTGTTTCCAGCTTTCTTTCAGACAGTGTTTTTTTTTATTGTCTCTATTTCAGCTTTAAAATCTTGCACTGTTTGAATTGTGTTTTGCTATTTTTGCTTTGTCTTTTCCTGTGTTTCTTGTATTTGTTAAATTTTTTGGTTTGCCTTTTCTTCCAGTTCTTGCACTTTTTGCATTTTTGGATTGTTTTTTCCTCCATTTCTTGTAATTCTTGCATTTTTTGGATTGTTTTTTCTCCAATTCTTGTATTTTTGGTTTGTTTTTTCTTCCATGTCTGTAAGGGATTTTCTCATATCTTCTTTCAGGGCCTTTATCATTTTCATGAAGTTGTTTTTCTCATCTGCTTCTTCCGCAATGGATTGTTCAGGTCTTGCGGGTGTAGATTGTCTAGTTTCCGGCAGTGTCATATTGGTTTTTCTGTTGGTGGGTGTGTTTTTGTATTGTGTCCTTCCCAGCATTTCTTCCTGTGGGTGCAGAAGGATTCTCTTCCTCCCTTGGTGGGTATGTGACCACGGTTCCTTTCCAGTGGGTGGGAGCAGGTCCAATACCCTGGTAGCTTTCCTCTTGGGCAGATGGAGGCCATCAGAGTATCAGGACCTTGCAAACTCTGGGTAGGCTGGACCCTTGCCTCACCTGTTCTGTAGGTATAGAATGGGACTTGGAAGCTAGCAGTCTTTGGGCGGGCTGAATCCCATCAGGCTGGGATCCAGATCCTCTGTGTGCATTCCTCAGGTCTCTGGTGGTTCTGCTCAGGCCACTGGATAGCAGGCTGGAGACAAACCCATGCTTACCTTGCCTGTCCCTTGAGTGGAGAATGGAACTTGGAAGCTGGCAGTCTCTGGGCAGTTTGAATGCTGTCGGGCTGGGACCTAGATATGTCATGAGCAATCCTCAGGTCTCCGTTGGTTCTGCTCAGGCCACTGGATAGCAGGCAGGGATCCAGATCCACTGTGCGCAGACCTCAGGTCTCTGGTGGTTCTGCTCAGGCCACTGGAAGTTAGGCTTGCCTCACCTTGCCTGTCCTATGAGTGGAGAATCCATTGTATCCACGTTTTAAAAGGGAATAATCTTTATTTTGATGGTTAAATTGGTATATTCAATTAACTACCCCTATATGTTGATAGCTCACAATGTCCTTCTCTCCAGCCAAGTTTGTGGTTGAATTGTGACAAACATTTGCAAAGTAGCAGGAGTTTGAGAAGTGATGATATCCATTTTTTCATTTCAATTGATACAAGGAGTAAGTAAAAAGTAAGTTATGTGAACATCAATTTAGTAGGTGTGGGATTTAAACACTACAAATAGGGTCTGACAGAAGAACTGGCTATAATTAGAATTTTTAATAATTTGCATTTTTCATGTATATGAATTTCTTAGGTAGCCACAAAGGACTGCTTAATGAAGGAAGAAACACATTTCTTTGCCAGGTAGAATGTTCTTTCTCTGCAATGTCCTTGTGCTCATGAGGGAAGTCAGGTTCTGCCCTTGGCATCTGTCAGGCAGAGACAAGTCAGGACCCCCAGATCTTTGTTCCTCTTCACCCAAAGAAAAAGGGAGAAAATGATGTGAAACTATGATAAAAGAATTTGTGGGTATTGCTCCCCCTTCTATATTCTGGTATCTGGAAAAGCCAAGACAAGATAGTAAGCTTGAACTGAAAGAGGAAGCCATCTCACTCGTTGGAGTCTGTGCTATGAGTTGTTGAGATATCAGGATTTATTTCTTCTGCTAGCATGATCTACTGTGATTTGAATAATATGCAGGTTCACTACTATATTGCCAGGAAAAACAGCATTTCCTGTTTGGGAAGTAAGCCATCTCTTGACGCTTGACTTATTTTTTACCATTTCATTATTCATTGATCTTGAAAATTTACTCCTGGAAGGACATTCCAAGGAGGTAAATAAGGTGATGAGTGTAGAATGCTATCTCATCAAAGTGATGTTTTTCAATATGAATCCAATTTTGTTTAAAAACATACACTTATGCAAATATACATTCCAAAGCTGGGAAGAAAACAACAAATTATTTATTATGGTTTTATTACCTCTACAGATGCTAAAAGAAGTTTTAGGGTATTTCTTTTTACTAAAATGTTTAAAAATTTCAATTTAACACAGTAGTATGATAAGCAAAAATAAGTAACAAATGTCATAAGAAAAAACTATGAAAGATAAATTATTCTCCAAAGAAGAAAGCACACACAAGGTGTTTAAACGTCATTAGACATTAGGAAAATGCAAATACAAAACACAAAATTACATCACCAGAAAACTGTTAACACATCTAAAATAAGATTGACAATATTGAGTATTGACAAGCTTCCACGCACTACTGTTGGACATATAAAATGGTGTGACTGCTCTGGAAACCTGTCAGGTTTGAACCACAGTGAAGCTCGATAGCAAACTCACGCTATGACTTAGTATTTCCACTTCTAGATATTGACTCTAGACCTGGACACAGATGTTTGTAGTGACTCTATTCAAAGTGCCCACAGCTGAGTGTTACTCCATGGACGTCAACTGGTGGGCAGATAAACCTCATCACATTCACAGTGAGATTTTTCTCAGCAGCATACAAGAATGATATCATGGTAGCTGCAGTAACATGAAGGAATCAGGGGAATTATGTTGAATGAAAGTCACCAGTCTCAGAAACTGACCAAACTGTGTAATTCCATTTATATAGTAATCATGGAAGGACAGACAGTAGTGGCAAGTGAGTGAAGGGTTGTGGATCAGGAGCATGGGAAGTCTAAAGATAGCATGATGGGTACTTTTAAGCAATGAAACTACTCAGTATCTAGATTGTAGTGGTGGCTATTTAAATCTGCATCCAAGTTAAAATATTTACATTTAGATATCAAGTATGTTACTTTCATTGTATGTTTTTAAAAATTAAACAAGATCAAGACTAAAAGTAATAATATCCTTTCCTAGAGCATCATTGTTTTCCCACACCTACTTTCAAGTCCAGCCTAGTTCTCTCTGAGTCCCTCTTCTTCTTCTGAAGGTCTGCTACTGAGTGCACCATTTATCATCGGGTTCTTATCTGCAACAGAACTCACTCCCCAGATCAATAATTGCACACAGAATAACAGCATGTGCTGCCTACATCATTTATCAAGGTGCTTATCAGTAATCATTTTGTATTGTTGCTTCTCTTCCAGGTGGTCATGTCTTGTTTCTCTAAGAAGATTAGAAGCAACATTCATTCTTATGTGCAACACCACTTCTGTCTGTATGGATGTTTCATTTTTTATTCAAAATTTCTGTTTTAGATGAGGCAACAAATACTTGTATATTTATAAGAGGTATTGAGAATTACATAAGGCTAGGCATGTAATTCCATTCAGGATGTTGAAGCAGGATAATTTCAAGTTTGAGACCAGCCTAGGCTACACAGTGAGAACCATCTCAAAAAACCAAGGTTCTTCCAGGAGGTATTGTGATGGTGGATTTCAGTGTGCCTCCATGTGAAATGGTGAATGAGAAGAGTCAGAATCATAAACAATGGGCTGGGTATTCCAAAGAGAGTGATGTAGAAGAGCAGAGGAAACCAGAGAGGAATCCAGACAGCCAGAAGTGCTAAGGGACAGAAGGGAAGCAGGGACCTTATGCAAAATGTAAGCAAAAGGCCTGTAGAAAGAGGCAGGCAGTGCTGATCCCAGACCAGCTCACATTTCTTGGAAACTACAAATCCATCTGCAGTTCCAGTGAGACAGTGTCTTTTCTAGCATGACAGATTAACAGCTGGGAGGAGGTTCATTTTGTCACTCCTAATACCTCAGAGTTACCATTTATGCAGATAGTACACTGTACAGTGGAAAGTTGCCCTGCTGCTATGGCTAAGAGTAGACCTCACCACCTGAGAATAATTGGAGATTCCAATAGCCTTGGACCCTTGTTCACTGGTGGATCAACCTCTGGAACCAACTGTCTATCACAAAGTTGACTACCATTGGAACTGAAAACTGAGTATGCAATGGCCTGTGTGGGGCAGCCTCAGCACTCAGCAGGATGTACAATGCTTGCTCAGTAGGTTTGGAAAGTTTGGAGGCAAGTCTACCTGGACAGTTCTTACTACTGTGTTTTCTGTTTCCATTCCCAATTCACATGGGAGATAACCAAGGCTAGATGTTGGTCACTGCAGGGGAAAAAGACCTGCAGTACTGAGTGCATGGGAGAACCTGCCTGACTTACAGACAAATGTGACTGGCAGAAGCTCCAGGGATGCAAGGAAGGAAGCTACTGAAGCAAATATAGCCCTGACAACTTTCCAGTACAGGGGCTGCACTGCCCTAATCCTAGGAACACAGGAATTTCTGAATTTAGTGAATACCCCTTCATCACACCAATGAGAAGCTGCTCCAACATGTTCTCTTTGATAGTTTGCTGTTTTTTTTCTTCATTTGCTTTTTGCTGGAGTTTTATCATTACTTTGACTTCATTTCATATTTACAAAGAATGTTGTGTTGCTTTTTATTCCCTGTATCTAATTTTCTTTATATATTTTTAATTTTTTGACAACCATTTTATTTAAAAATTGGTGATTTACTCTTCTACTTTATAACTTCTCCATTCTTCCTTTTCCTCCATTTGTAGGCTTTTTATATGTATTTACTTATTGGTGTGTGTGTGTGTGTGTGTGTGTGTGTGTGTGTGTGTGTAGAAGCTAGAGGATAAGTCATGGGAGTCAGTTCTCTTACCATATAGGTTGTGGGGCTCTAACTCAGTTATCAGGATTGGTGATTGGTGTCCTTATACACAGACCCATCTTGCTGCCCTGCTTTTCTTTTATTTATCATTGCTTCTTGTATATTTTCCTCCCCTTACTATCTACCTTCACTTATTTAATTGATTTATTCTTTCTATATTTACTCTAAATTTTGAACTCCAGAGCACATGTTCCATGATTTTACCATTTACTGTTAAACTGCTACTGAAAGTTATTAGTAAGCTTTAATAAAATTCTAGTGTACCCCTACCTAGTATTTGATTTAGAGTTATTTATGTTATCACACTAGTTTATTTTCCATTCTTTGACTCCAAGGGTTGAGCTTTCAAGAGTATATTGCTCACTAAGAAGATGCTCAAACAGAACAGGAGCAGATATCCAAACCAGCAGATATGCAAGTCCCAATGCAGAAAGGCATGGGTTATGAGATAGCAAGGGAACACCTCTCCTCTAAGTCTTAAGTCTCCAACTGCTGAATGAAAAGGCTGAGATGGGCAAAGTGACGGATAAAGAATGCCAGAGTTTTCCTGTAGTAAATCATAAGTGAAGGAAGGCAATAAGTTAAGAATGTGGAGAAGAAAGTCAGGAACACAGATGGGAAGCTAGCACCTCACTTTTCTCTTGATGTCTACAATACTCTGACCAAAGGAACTTAAGGGAGAAAGGGTTGTATTTGTTTCTAGTTCAAGGAACAGTCCATCTGGAGAAGCCAAGGCCACAGGATTGTGAAGCTGTTGATCACATGGGATCCACATCAGAAAGCACCGGTCAATGTGCTTGACTGGCCTCCTTTTTGTCCAGCCCAGGACCCCAACCTGGGAAACTGGCTCACTCACAGTTAGATGGATCTTCCCACATGAATTACTGTAGCAATGAAAACCCTCAGAGTGATCCCCAGAAGCCCATTTCCCAGGAGAATTTTTTTTCAAGTTGATAAATAATATTAACCATCATAGTATGGTTAAGAACTGGATGAGAAACGCAGTAATAGGAGTGAAACTTATCAGCAATGCAAATGAGAAATCATTGTAAAAGCTGGGATTTTTGAAAATTCACTCAATGAAATTATACAAGGAAAATCCCCAAACCCATGGAAAGAAATGGACACAAACACAGAGGCATTAGACCAAATATACATGACCAGCAAGCTGCTCAACATCACGTTATAGAGAACATGCTTGAAGTACAAATCAAAGAAACCGTATATTAAAATCTATAAGGGAAAAATTCTGTGGTGGTTTGCATGGGAAATGTCTCCCTTAGTCTTGGACATTTGGACCACTTGGTCCTTAGTAGATGGAGCTATTTGGGGAGGGGCAGATTTAGGTGCTGTAGCCTTGCTGGAGAAGTAAGTCACTAGGTTTAGGTTTTGAGATTAAAAAACCTGGCCTGCTTCCATTTTGTTCTCTCTTTGTTTCATGCTTGTGGTTCAAGACATAGTCTCTCACCTTCCTACTACTTCCTTTGTGCTTGGTGCCTGCTGTTAGGCTGTCCCCACTGTCATGAACTCTACCCCTCTGCACCTGTGAAGCAAAATAATACTCTTCTATAAGTTGGCTTGGTCATGGTATTTTATACAAGAACACAAAGGTAACTGATATGAATTCCAATTCATCTGCAAAGGTAACCATATTTAAACAATGCCAATCCTGTTGTTAGAATTCCTAAGTGCCAGAAAGTATTTTTTAAACCCAGGAAGTAAATAATTGCTAACTGTGAGTACTGTATTCAGCAAAGCTGTCTTTCAAATTGATGGAGAAATAAATATTTTAAGATAAATAGTAATTAAAATACTTCATAGCAACCATGCTCTTCCCAAACACAGAATAAACACCACCTTAATTATGGCAGCACAGGAAGGTAATTTATGAAAGGAGTGAAAAACAAAAGATCCAGGGAAAAAAAGGCCATCATGTTCAACTAAACTAGCAAATCACTAACACGAGTGGGAAAGGAAGGAAAGGACAACAAACAATCAGGGAAACAACCAGTAAAGTTAGAGGACTCATCAGACTTTTCTCAACAGTAGTCATAGTTTTAATTCTCTATAAGTTGAGAACTAAGTGATTGTATTAAAAGTGAACAAAAACAACAAGATTCAACTGTCTATTGTCTCCAAGAAACACAGATCCATAACAAAGACAATGGCAGTTTGGGAGCTAAAATATGGAAATCAATTTACTAAGCAAACAAAAGCTAAATATAAGCTACTTTAAGTATTGAAACATCTCATGATTAGACTTCAAATCAAATCAGCTGGAAAAGATGAGGGTTACTGTATATTAATAAAGGGAACAATATGTCAAGAAGTAATAATAGTTTAAAATGCACATGCACTGAATAGTGGGGCTGGCATTTAGTTTCATTAAACAAATACTTGAGGACATGAAAGGAAAAGATAGGGGCTGATAAAGTTATAGTGAGAGACCTTAGTATTCATCAATACACAGTTCATCATAACTAAATGTCAGAAAAGACTTCAGAGTTGAATACTACTGTGAAGTTTTCTCTAAAATAGGTAATATTTTAGATTATAAAATATCATAGCAAATACAAATGCATCAATAAAAATTCCTTTATTTTTTGAGACAGAGTTTCTCTATGCAGCTTTTGGAGTCTGTCCTGCAACTCTCTATACACCAGGCTGGCCCTGAACTCACAGAGATCTGCTTGCCTCTGCCTCCCAAATGCTGAGACTAAACGTATGTGCTACCACTACCCAGTTAAAAATTCTTACATTTAATAAGATTGTGGTGAAGTAAAACTAGAAATAAATAGGAAGAGAAACCACAGAAAATACAAATATTTGAAGACTGAATAGTATATTAATGATAATTAAGTGTTTTTGTTTGTTAGCTTGTTTTTTGTCAGCTTGACACAAGCTGATTCATCTGGAAATACAGAACTGAAAATAAGAAAAATGCCTCCACCAAACTGACCTGTACACAAGTTTGTGGAATGATTTTTATTCTTATTTTTATGTTTTGAATTGAAGCAGAGTTACATCAGTCCCTCCCTTTTCATGTAGCCTTTCCCAGTGAATCCTTTCTTGAATCCCTCCCATTTTGCTTCCATTTGAAAATGGATAGCCTCTTTTTCTTTGATTATTTTGTTAATAATTCTCACAAGTACGCACACATACATACTTACATATACACACACAATCACATGTGTACATACATGATTAATGATTAATATGGGAGGGGTCTGATCACTGTGGAAAGTGTCACCCCTAGGCAGGTCTTGGGTTGTATATGAAAGCAGACTGAGCAAGTCATGGGGATTTACCCAGTAGACATCTTTCCTCTATGGTCTCTGTTTCAGTTTCTGTATCCTGGTTCCTGCCATGAGTTTCTGTCCTGGCTTCCTTTCATGATGGACCACAGTTGTAAGCAGAAACTAATTCTTTCTTCCCAAGTTGTTTTTAGTTATGATGCCTTCTCACAGCAATAGAGAGCAAAGCAAGACACCACTCTTGAATGACCAGTGTGCTGTTGAAGAAATCAGAAAAAAATTAAAACAGAGACAAATGAAAGTGAAAGCACAATTTGTAATTTTGGGATTTAAAAAGCCTGGCCTGCTTCCATTTTGTCCTCTCTTTGCTTCATACTTGCAGCTCAAGACATAGTCTCTCACCTTCCTACTACTTCCTTTGTGCTTGGTGCCTGCTGTTACCATGTCAAAGGAGGTTCAAAGAAGAAAGTTTATAGCTTTGAGTACACTAAAAACCCATAGTGGCCTTTAATCCCAGCACTTGGGAAACAGGCATGAGGATCTCTGTGAGTTTGAGGCCAGCCTGGTCTACAGAGTGAGTTCCAGGACAGCCTCCAAAACAATTCAGAGAAACCCTGTCTCAAAAAAAATAAAATAAAAAACCATAGTGCCCTCAAGTCTAACAATACATTCCAAAGCCTTGAAAAAAAACCAAGAAGAACATAAAACCTTAAACAGTAGATGGAACTAGATAATATGAATCAGAATAGAAATAAGTGAAATGGTTCTCATTTTCCAGAGAAACCACTATACTGATTTCCAAAGTGGCTGTACAAGTTTGCAACCAGTCTACCTCAAGGTCCAGCAATTTCACTCTTAGGCATATACCCAAAGGATGCACATTCATAAAACAAGGACATTTGTTCAATTATGTTCATAGTAGCAGTATTTGTAATAGCCAGAACCTGAAGGCAGCCTAGATGCCCCTCAACCAAAGAATGGATACAGAAAATGTGATACATTTACACAATGGAGTACTACTCAGCAAAAAAAAAAAATGGAATATTGAAATTTGAAGGCAAATGGATGGAACTAGAAGAAACCATTCTAAGTGAGGTAACTCAGTCACAAAAAGACAAACTTGGTATGTCCTCATTCATATATGGATTTTAGACACACAGAAAAGGCAGAAAAGGATTAACAGACTACAATCCACACCTCCAGAGAAGCTAGGAAACAAGTCGGACTATAAGAGAGATGTACATGGTTCCCCAGTGAAGGGGAAAGGAACAAGAGCCCCTGAACAAATTGGGAGCATGGGGTAGGTAGAGAGGGAGGTAGGAGAAAGAGTAAGGGAGAAGAGGATGGAGAGAGGAGAACATGAGGGATCAGGAAGATTCAGTGGGGAGAGGAATAGAGGAAAGCAAGAAAAAAGACAAATCAATAGAGGGAGCCACTACGGTTTAAAGAGAAATCTGGCACTAGTGAGATGCCCAGAGATCCACAAGGATGACCCCAACTAGGAAACTAAGCAATAGTGGAGAGGCTACCTTAAATTCCCATCCCCTATAATGAAAATGATGTCTATCTTAAATGCTATCCTAGAGCCTTCATCCAGTGACTGATGGAAGCAGAAGCTGAGATCCACACCTAAGCACTGAGTCAAACTCCTGGAATCCAGTTTCAGAGAGGGAGGAGTGATGAACAAAAGGGTCAAGACCATGTTGGGAAAACCCACAGAAACAGCTGACCTGAACAAGTGGGAACTCATAGACCCCACTCTGGCATTTAAAGAACCAACATAGTACTAAACCAGGCCCCCTGAATGTGGGTGTCAGCTAGGAGCACAGGGCAGTTTATGGGGCCTCTGGCAGTGGAACCAGGGTGTATCCCTAGTGCATGAATGGACTTCAGGAGCCCATTTCCCATGGATGGATTCTCTTTTAGCATAGATACACAGGGGAGGGCCTAGGCCCTGCCTCAAAAGACTTGACAGATTTTGATGATCCCTCATGAAAGGCCTCACCCTCCCTGGGGTTGGATGAGGCATGGGAGGTTCAGTGGGGGGCATGGGAGGTTGGGAGGTGGAGAGAACTGTGACTAATATATAAAATAAGACTGTTTCCAATTTAAATAAAATGAAATAATCGAAATGGAGATTTAAAGAAAACTTAAAAGAATCAATGAAACAAAGAATTATATTTTAAAATATAAGCAAATCCAACAATTCTTTGGCTACATTAACCAAAGCAAGAAGGAAGACCCAAATGAATAAAAGTAGATTTGAAAAGGGACCAGTATGGGAGAAGCCATGAAATCCAAAGGATTGCTAGATATTACAAAAAATCTGGATAAGTTAGAAGGAACCAACTGACTTCCAGACACATATCGTCTGTCAGGATTAAACCAGGAGGAGGTAGACATCACAAACAGTCCACAGCAAGGAATAACACTGAGACTTACTCTGAACAAAGAAAAGGGAGGACCAGACAGACTCAAGGGCCAAGTCTATCAAACTTTTAAAAGTTAGCTAATCCAGATCTCACAAAAATTGTCCCATAATCTAGAAAGAGAAAGAATAGCACCAAAGTCATTCTTTGAAGTCAGCATTGCATTGATGCCAACTGGATGAGGATACAACAAAAAGAAAAGTTCAAATTAGTTTTCCTACTGAAAAAGATGTGGAAATTATCAATAAAATTCATATAGAATCAAATTTATCAACAACTAAAAAAGTCATATACCACCACCAAGTCAATATAAAAATAAGTCAAGGCAAAGAGCACACATCTGCTCAATTCATAAGAGGTTACTGACAAGATCACCATTCTTTTATGATAAGCCCCTGAGAAAGTAGGGATAGAAAGGCACAATTGTAACATTACACCAAAAGGAGACAAATGTGTTGAAGGAGATTTTACTAGTTTGGGTCCCACGGGACAGGTTTTCCTTTGCCCCACAGCCACTTAAGAAACAACCACTCAGAAACTTAATATGTATTTATAATTGTTTGGTCATTGGCTCAGGCTATTTACTGGCTAGTTCTCTTTTAATTATTAACCCATTACTATTAATTTGTGTATTTCCATGTGGCCATAGCTTACTTATGTGATGCTCTGGGGTCTTGCCTCTCCGGTAGCTACATGCTAACTGTCAGTTTTGTTTTCCTTCTTTCCCTGCCTCTTTGTTTGGCATTCCCACCCAGCTAAACTCTGCCTGTCCACTGGCCAAAGCAGCTTTAATCATCAACCAATAAGAGAAACACATATTCACACCATACAGAAGGACATCACCCATCAGAAGTGAAAGCATACTCACTAAAATCTGGAATGAGATGAGGGTGCCTCTCATTCTGCTTTTGTTTTCAATAGAATTCTTGAAATCTTAGGTAGACAATAAGGCAAGAGAAAGAAATAAGATGATACATACATGAAATAAAGAATGCAAATTATCCCTATTTGCTAATGAATTAATTTGAAAGACTTTAAAGATTCTACTAGAAAACTTTTGGAGTTGATAATCACTGTCAGTAAACTAGGAGGATACAACATCAATACAAATACTAGTAATTTTTCTATATACCAATGATTTGGTGAGAAAAAAATCAGGGAAAAAGACATTCACAGTAGCTTAAAACTAAATTATCCAAAAACCAACGAAACAACATCACCTAGAAGTATCCTAATCAAAGAGGAGAAAGATATCCATTTACTTTAAAATAGTGGAGAAAGAAGACACTGGAAGATAGAAAGGTCTCCACTACTCATGAATTGACAGAATTAATATTGTTAAAATGAGCATGTTACCAAAATCAACCTCAAGATTTCACAATTTGGATCAAAATTTCAGAATTCTTCATAGAACATGAGAATCCATGTTGATATACAGAAGACATCAAATAGCTAAAGCTGTCCTTAGAAGAAAAGGCAGTGCTAGAGCTGTAATTGATCTGAAACTACACTCCACGATCATAGTAACAAAACATGTGGTGGTGACATAAAATCAGGGATGTAGACAAGTGGAGTAGTGAAGACACCTAGGAACAAACTCACACAGCAACAGCCATCATCTTTAACAAAAGAATAAAAAACCACACATTGGAAAACAGCCTCTTTAAGAAAGGACACAGGGAGAAGTAGATGTAGAAGGAAACTATACACATATTTCTTATTCTACACAAAAATAAGTTAAAGATGAATTGAAGACCATAGTGGAAGACTCAAAACTAATAGCAGAAAACCGGGAAACCAGTTGAAGATAGAGGCATAGGGAAAGACTGGGTTGGATGCCAGTAGCACAGGAAATAATGCAAAGAATTCATGAAAAATGTCACACAGAATTTAAAAGCTTTTTCACTTTAAGGAAAATATAATCAGAGTGAGGAGACAGTTCTTAGATTAAGAGAAACTCTGTCTATGACAATTATATATTCAATAGGGATTTGATATCTAGGGTATATCATAAACTCCCCAGTTTATACATCTAAAAACCAACTCATCTATTAATAAATGGACTGAACACAAGAAATTATTATATTGTATTTAGTCCATTTATCAAAATAAAATAGTGAACCAAGTACATTCTTATCAAAGAAGATATATAACCAGGGTTGGAGGGATGGCTCAGCTGTTAAAGGCTAGGCTCATAACCAAAAAAAATATAATCAATGACTATTTGAAAAGTGTTCAAAAATCATTAGTCATCAAGAAAACACAAGCTAAAACTACATTAAGATTAGACTGCACCCAGTCAAAATGTCATAAAGAAACAAATGACAACGATGCTGGGGGGCACTCAGAGGAAGGGGAACATGAGAGAAAGCTATCAGGAGAAAAAGTGAAGCATGAACATGCCAAGAATGAACAGTTAGTCTTTCCACTAAGGTGCTGAGTACAACATGGCCAGGGGAAGAGGAAAAATGTGACGTTTGAGCTAGAGATAAAAAAGACATGCCGTAGGCTTCAAGATAAGAGTTAGTGAGGAGAACTTCCATTTCTACAAGTTTGCAAGCATTGAAAAAACTTTTAAAAATTCTTTCTCTGTATCTCTCTCATCTCTGTATCTGTCTGTCTGTATCTGTCTCTCTATTTACCCTCTTTCCCCCTCTGACCTACAGATTAAATTAATAAAGATGTGAAGAGTCAAGTAGAAAGGATCACTGTTATCAACATTAGCCAGCATTGTAGCCAGAAGCATCCCAGAGCAAACCTACAGGCTATAGTGACCCACAGATTCACCACACTGCTGAGCTGAGTTCTGTAGGTTTTTAGGAGAATAAGGATTCCTTCATAAAAGGGAGGCGAAAGAGTCCCAAAGAGAGGGGCCAAGAACATCTTGCTGGTCTTGGTATTGGATTTTTAACTGTGGCCTGATCCAAACACTTACTTGAGAGCCAGAATTCACTCTGGTGATATGGATTGGAGAACCTGCAAGGCAAATATTTAATTTAACCTGCTTGTACAATTTGCATCTATCTGTGCCACTATCTCTCATACATACAAAATCTCCAAACACCTAGAGCAAGAAGCAGTTAAGAAAGAGGGTTAGCTATGAAGGGTGAATTTCAGAATTAGAATCTGGAAACTAATTATTAAAAATAAAATGTTACTGGCAGTCTTGTCAGTTAGGAGTTGACCCAGCAAGTGAGAAAGAGAATAAAACCACCACAAATGAAGATGATTATAACAAATAAACATAGAAACCAAAGGGCTTCTACTTTCTGGTGAATATGAAGACCATGCTTCCTAGAGAAATGAACCAATACTTTGTAACTTACATTTGGAATTTACCAAGGAGGATCCTTACAAGACCTCAACATAAATCCAGTCACACTCAACCTCTTAGAAGAGAAAGTGGGAAGTACCCTTGAACAAATTGTTACAGGAGACCGCTTCCTGAACAGAACACTAGTAGCTCAGACACTGAGATCAACAATTAATACATGGGACCTCCTAAAACTGAGAAGCTTCTGTAAGGCAAAGGACACAGTCAACAAGACAAAATGGCAGGCCATAGAATGGAAAAAGATATTCACCAACCCCACATCCAACAGAGGGCTGAGCTTCAAAATTTACAAAGAACTCAAGAAGCTAGTCACCAAAACACCAAATAATCCAATTAAAAAGTGAGGTACAGAACTAAATAGAGAATTCACAATAGAGGAATCTAAAATGGCTGAAAGACACTTAAGAATGTGTTCAACAGCCTAGCCATCATGGAAATGCAAATCAAAACAACTCTGAGATACCATCTTACTCCTGTCAGAATGGCTAAAATCAAAAATACCAATGACAGTTTATGCTGGAGAGGATGTGGAAAAAGGGGAACACTCCTCCACTGCTGGTGGGAGTGCCAACTCCTAGAGCCACTTTGGAAATCAGTATGGTGGTTCCTCAGAAAAATGGGAATCAGTATACGTCAATATCCATCAATCCCACTCTTATGCATATACCCAAAAGATGCACATTCATACAAGGACATTTATTCAACCATGTTCATAGCAGCATTATTTGTAATAGCCAGAACCTGGAAGCAACCTAGAGGCCCCTTAACTGAAGAATGGATGGAGAAAATGTGGAGTACTACTCAGTGGAAAAAATAATAGAATCTTGAAATTCGCAGGCAAATTGATGGAACTGGGTTACCCTGAGTGAGGTAACCCAGTCACAGAAAGAAAAACATGGTATGTGCTCACTAATATATGGGTATTACACATAGAATAAAGGATTACCAGACTACAATCCACACCTCCAGAGAAGCTAGGAAATAAGGAGGAACCAAAGAGGGACATACATGGTCCCCCAGAGAAACAAAAAGGGAAAAGATCTCCTGAGCTAATTTGGGAGCATGGGGGGTGGGGAGAGGGAGTTAAGAGAAAGAGAAGGGGAGAAGGGGAGGAGAGAGGAGGACATGAGAGAGCAGGAAGATTGAGTCAGTGGAAGAATAGAGGAGAGCAAGAAAAGAATTCCATAATAGAGGGAGCGATTATATCTTTAAAGAGAAATTTGGCAATAGGTAAATTTCCAGAGATCTACAAGAATGACCACAACTAACAATCAAAACAATAGTGGAGAGGCTACCTTAAATGCCCTTCCCTGATAATGAGATTGATGACTACATTTTATGCCATCCTAGAGCATTTGTTCACTAACTGATGGAAGCAGAGGCAGACACCCACAGCTAAACACTGATCTGAACTCCTGGAATCCAATTGTAAACAGGGAGGAGTGGGGAGCAAAGGGGTCAAGACCAGGCTAGAGAAACCCACAGAAACATCTGACCTGAACAAGGGAGAGCTCATGGACCTCAGACTGATAGCTGCAAATCTAGCATGGGACCGACCCAGACTCTCTTGATCCTGTGTGTCAGTTAGGAGGCCTGGGCAATCTATGTGGCCTCTGGGAGTGGATCAGTATTTATACCTAGTATAGGAATGGACTTTGGAAGCCCATTCCATATAGAGTGATACTCTCTCAGCCTAGACAAAAGGGGGAGGGCCTAGACCCTGCTGGAAATAATATGACAGACTTTGAAGATCCCCCATGAAAGGCCTGACCCTCCCTAGTGAGCAGAAATGGGATAGGAAAGGGGATTGTGGGGGGCAGGGGAGGAGGGAAGGGAGAGGGAACTGGGATTAACATGTAAAACAAGCTCGTTTCTAATTTAAATTAAAAAAGGAAAAAAAGAACCTGTTATAGTCAGACTCTTATACCATCCAAATGCTCACTTTTGTTATTAATTAAAATAATTTTGGGGGGATTGGGGTTTCACCAGCCTAATCATACTTTGTTAAATTTTCATATAGTGTATACTATTGCCATGAATAGAAGACACATGTTTAGACAGTATTTTCAGTACATCCACTGATGAGTAGTTTTGGTATTATGAGGGATTCATAGAAACTGCTTAAACCTATTGGATCAATGAGTCTGGAGGGTAAGTATAGTAACCAGTTTCCGATGTCTGTAAATGCTTATGTGCCACGCTACAACCCCTAGGTTTTGGTACATAGTAATGACGGCCACAGTTTGCGGCTGGCCAGTTTAGTATTCATTTTACAGTTTATCATTTGTAACTCATATGCTAGGCTAGTTCCTCTGTTGCAACCTTGCTGACACCCTGCCATTACCATTATAGAATTACAATGTGGGTAAAATAAATATTTCAGTGCTTTTTTTCATTATCTTTCATCCATCTGGCATTATAACCTGGGATGATTCCTAAAGGGCCAACTTATTCTCCCTCATAATATATGCCATGTGTGAGTGTCATTAAAGCCTTGCTGTCATTTATAAACTTATGTGTTTAAATTCAACATTTTAATGCACCTACTAATAGTGTGCAGTGTTAAACATCTGCTAATATAATTAAAATAACTTTCTCTGTGTTTAGGCTTTCAATTATAAAAGACAGAGAATCCTCCCGTTGAAAACAACAATGGAAGGAGAATTCAGTGGAGTGTGAAGCAATTGTCCATGTGCTTCAGGTGAGACCACACTGTGGGATGAAAGTGTGCAATATGGTCACTTGACTCCACTTAACAATATTTTATTTGTTTCTTGTAATTGATACAGATTAATAATTAGATTGAAACCTACTGGGCAAACCTGACAGAATGACTTCTTTTTTCTTTACTTTAAAATTCTAGCCCTAATAGTAAAAGAACGCCTCACTCTAGTAATGGATGGCTTTCTGCATTTCTCCATTGTCGCACATATGAGCAGTGACAAACTGAAAAAAGAGGGTTTCCGTGCCTTCTTAACTTCTCGTATTTGGAAGGATGAGTAAGATCTTGGCTGACAGACTTCAGAACTGAGAACCTGCTGACTTGTGCTGTTTCTGAAAGAAAGGCTAACTGATAATCCCCCACCTCCACTAACATTGCAAAATCAGCAGATGTGGTAAACAGATTAATCAATTTGCTTGCTGGGTCATACAGCCCTTTAGAAGGAGAGTCCGGAATTTTGTACACAGTTTCCTAAAGTCATGAATCAAGGCTTGCTTATGGAAAGAAATAAAAAGTGGATAAATTTCATATTAATTTATAGTTATTTTATTACTGGACTACACAAGTTTAAACCCTTATTTTTCTGAAAAGTCTACTAAAGTGTTGAAAGATACTTAAGTAGAAATAATCATCTGTTCCTTTTTAAATATAATTAGATGTTAGATTGTTTTTCTCCACTCCCTCTGAAATGAAATATAATTTGTATTTACTTGAATTACACCAGGGTGTTCTCACTTTTTTTTAAAAGGTCCAGTGATATATGAAACTTGTTTTCAACCCTAATGTTTAAACTTTAATAGAGATTTCATACACAGATAAAAGGTATTCACTGTAGGAACAGAGGCAGCTTCTGAGCATCACATGTCCATGCTTTACTGAAACAACTGTCTACAAACCCAGGAACAAAGAATTCTCCAGTCTACTTCTCTGGATCCCAGGTTTGCAGAGCCACATAGTATGCTTCCCGGTGCAGTTCACATCTCCACTTCCACCACCCAGCAGCTTCATTTTGAATACAACCGCGATGTTTACTCCACGTTCCAGCTTTCCTCTCCATGTCCTTCCAGTTTGAGTGTCTATACCAAGCTCTCCACTGCTCATACTAAGCATAGAAAGGGTTTTCCCTCTCTCTCTTGCTTTCTGTCTTTTTTGGTTTTTCGAGACAGGGTTTCTCTGAGTATGGGTTTTCCCATTCTTTTAAGGTTATGTCCCATCAAGCCTTCCGGGCTTCATTTCTAGAATTTACCCTTACTCCCCTCCCCTCACCCAAGCCACCACTCTCTTGGTTTAGCTGATGTAGAGCCTCCATTCGACTCCTTCTCTACTACATTATTTATTCTTCACTTCATAAGTATTGAAATGTTTTTAAAAGGTGGACCATGCATGTTACTCACTGCTGAAAGCCAACTTTTATACTCTGTGTTTCTGAACCAAGAGCGATATTGAAACTACTTTCCATTGTCCGCAAGACACCACACACACTGCCCTCTCTCCTCTGCCTCTTCCTTGGCCTCCCCTCCCTTGGCTCACTATGCATTTATCATCTTAGCTTCTGATGTTTCACAGAAATTTCAACGCATTTGAAGTCATTGCCTTTCCACTCAATTTACATTGGTCATATTTTAGCTCTGCTTTCTACAAATTCAGTATGGGGGTTAAGGGATCTTGTACTTAGGGTTTAACAGTGGCCAGATAAGGTAAAAGGGGATGTATACATAAAAAAGAAACAGGATGTACCAGCTTTCTACAATTGCTTTAACAGGTAACATATACTCTTCTTTATCATAAAAACACAGATTTATTATCTTACATTTGTGGACATTGGAGTCTATGGCAGTTTCACCAGATGAAAGGAAGGTGTCAGAAAAACTGCCCCACTCTTTAGAATATTTAGGGGATAATTACTTCTCTTGCTTCTAGAATATTTAGGGGTTTGCTTCTAGAATATTTAGGGGTAATCACTGCTCTTGCTCCTACCATCTTTAATGGCTGCAAGAATTGCTTGTCTCAGAGAAATCAGTACACTTCCCTTGTCACAGTTCCTCTTTGTCCCATGATGTCTACTTCCCTTTTACAAAGATCCCGTTGCAAGGTCACCAACTTAACCATATGTGTGAGAAACTTTTTACCATGTATGGTAATATTTATAACTGGGGCTTAGGACTTGGTCTATTAT
>NW_024429184.1:96128158-96249674 GCF_017639785.1 Mesocricetus auratus
CAGTACACTTCCCTTGTTATAGTTCCTCTTTGTCCAAGACGTCTACTTCCCTTTTACAAAGATCCCGTTGCAAGGTCACCAACTCAACCATATGTGTGAGGACATTTTTACCATGTATGGTAATATTTATAACTGGGGCTTAGGACCTGGACTATTATCTTGCCTACCACACAGAGTTGGGTTCTCTCACCTCTATCCCCATTGCTTGACAAGAACAAGAGGAGTGAATTTTGGTTTTGAAAATGAAAGTCCAGGCTGGATTACTCCAGCTTTGACATAAAAACACCTGGTGAAGACAGCAAAGTTTAGTGATTCAGCTGAGAAGTTCAGTAGCCATCACTCAACTTCACACATTTATGGAATAGTTGTTCTGGGTATGTGTATCCCCAGAGTGCACTTTTCTCAGGATATATTTCACCCTACTTGTTAACACTTGGTGAAATGTCATTTTATTCAGATGGTTTTTCATCTTGCCCTGTCTTCAAAGAAGTCATCAAGTTAATCATTTGGCTGTGGCATATACCTTTAAATATACTAGGACCCCATGCATACTTACTTTTTATGCATGAGAGTGGATCCCAGACTAGCAGGAATGAAGATACAGATAACAAGGCAACAGGGACAAATCAAGTCTTCTGGGCTGATATCAGTGACATATAAGATGGTGATGCCCTCTGTTTATGGACAGGACAAGCAAAATGATGGGGAGGTTGGGGACAGCTCTGTGAAGTAAATTTTGAGTTTCAGGAACATTTTGCATTGATTTTCCTTTTGTGTTTAAAACCCAGTAACTATGTGATTTTTTTCAGATGTGTCACTGCTATTAAGGTTAAATACAGCAGAGGTTTGGGGTTTCATTCTCTGTTAGTACCCTGTTTCTACCAAATACTGAATCTTCTCTCTAATCACACCTCAGTTCTTCATCATTTAATGAATATGAACACAGGCAATATAACTCATCTTAGATGTCTACAACTTACTTCCTGGTCTTTCTGCAGAAATTGGAAGTCATAGGAGTTGAAATTGACACTGAGTGACCCTTCATCTGTCCTTCTCATTAAAAACCCTTTCCCTCTATTGCTCTCTGCTTTATTCTGCTGTGACAGGCTCTCTCACAGAACCTGGTGCTAGCTGTTTGTATTTTATTGGCTAAGCACATGGCCAGGGATACTCAGTGATCTTCCTGTTTCTCCTTCCTGCCCATGCTCCTCCATTGTATTGTTTAGACCAAGTGTAACTATTTTTATAAGAAGCCTCTGTCTCTCTTACCCATGCAGGTAGAGTCAGTGGGACCTTGTGTGTCCTGCCGTTGTTCATGGCAGTTTTCCTTCCTTGCTGCCCAGCCTAGTGGCTTAGTTGTTTTTGCTCATTACCCATCATTCCTCAAGTGGGGAGAGGATGCTTAAGGGAGAGATTCTGTGCAATTCATAATGTTTCCTTGATCAGAAGATGTAGTCACACTAATGTAAGACTGGCAACTACTTTTAATTTAAAGATTAAAAATTAAATTACATGTATATGTGTGTCTCTGTGTGAGTATGTGCAGGTGTCCACAGAGGCCAGAGGCATCAGATCTTCCTGGAGCTGGGTTTACAGGTGGTTATAAACCATCTGAAGTGGGTTTGGCCACATAGCTCAGATCCTTTGCAGTTGCAGTATTCCCTGCAGCAGTACCACTGAGCCACCTCTCCAGCCTAGAACTTGTAACTTTCTTTTGTAAATGAATAGTAGCCAGTGATATAAAAATATATAGACTGACAAAGTAAAACTAAAACCCAACCCCCAAATCACCAATATAATGGGAGAGAAAAGAGCCCGTAAGCTGCATGAATTTTGCAAATCTCCATTTTCACGTGTGTTTTTCCCTGAGGAAACCCATTGAATGGGGAGTCATATGCTGATCTCAGATTAGACTTCATGGCTCCTAAGATTATAGGTTCCTTCCCTCTCTTGATTTGTTGTTGTCTGATTATTTATTCCTTGTATAAGTGCAAGTTTTCCTTCTAGTGCTTGCATAGAGCTAAATTTGTAGACAGATGCTACTTAAGTTTTTTGTGGAATGTTTTTCATTCTCTGTCTACTGTGATTGAAGTTTTGTTTGGTAATAGTCTGACCTGGCATTTGTGGTCTCTCTGAGTTTGTAGAACATCTATCCAGGTCCGTCTGGCTTTGAAGGACTTCACTGAGAAGTCAGGTGTCATTCTAATGGGTCTGCCATTATGTATACTTGGTCTTTATCCTTTGCAGCTTTTAACATTCTTTCTTTGTGTTGTGCATTTAGTGTTTTGATTATTATGTGTGGTGGAAAATTTCTTTTCTATTCCTGTCTATTTGGTGTCCTGTATGCTTCTTGTACCTTGCTTGATAGAGGGGCCTCTTACTTTAGGTTAGAAAGATTTTATTACATGGCTTTGTTGCAAGTATCAGGTTGACCTCAAATTCAGAGATCCACCTGCCTCTGCCTCCCAAGTGTTTGGATTAAAGTCATGCACCACTACCATCGGCATGATTCTATTTCTTTGTTAAATTCTGCTTTTATGTTGTGAATAGTTTTTATTATTTCATTCCACTGTTTGCGTTTATACAGACTTTATTAAAGGAATTGTATATATATGTATATATATATCCTCTTTAAGGTCTTTGAACATATTCATAATAGCTATTTTGAAGTCCTTGTCTTGTGATTAATATTACATTTCTTAAGGCCAAGTGTAGTGGGATTACTGGATCATGGTAAACGCATATTATCTTGGCTGTTATTGATTGTGTTTTGTGCACTGGTGTCTATGTGTTTGGGTTTAGGATGATTGAGGTGATTCAAGACATTGATATTTGAGCTTGTCTCTGTTGGTTATGTGTTCCATTCCTTTTATTTTTGTTGGTTTCTATGGATCTTAGGAACACATGATGGCTATGATAGGATGCTTCTGCAGTTTAGTTGGTGGTCAAGGAAAAAACAGAATTCAAGAAAGGTCTAAGGGAGTTCTGTTCATACCTAGAGGTGGACTTCATTGGGAGTTGGAGACAAAGGAAGAGTAGATCTTGCAAGTTTCTTGCAGTAAGGTGTAGAATTATTTGGAGAGACACTTGGAATGAAGAGACAAGGGGGATTCTGGTTTGTAACAAAGTTGAAGTCTCCAGTGTGTGAAGTTGAAGTGGGAACAGGATCTGTGTTTCTTGGTATCAGAGCTGACGAATAGTAATGGAATGGCCTCTAAGGGGAGCTTAGGGGGTCCACAAGAAGAAAGAAACTTGGGTTTATTACAAGGTCTTGCAGAATCCCTGTGGCATAGGGGAAGAGTGAGGGGACAGGCCCCTGCTACAGAGTTAGAGATGAGACTGGAAAGATTGTTATGTAGGACAAAAAGGAGAGTGAAGATTTCATACTCAAGTCCCAGCCTGGTGTGGCCACCAGAGGTCCCAGGTATAGAGTGTTTCTAGGTTATCCGCAGCTGACCCAATGGGAAGGGAGGAAGGAGGATAGCTGGAGCTGCCATGATGTTCACGGGAGTGCACTGGGACTAGAGGTGCAGTGGGAAGAGAGGCCCCTGTTAGCAGTTTGCTAAGGGGTTGCGAGTGTGACTGCACAGATGCTATTAGAGGATAGGAGAGTAGAAATCTCCTACCTGAGTCCAACTCCCGTGCGGCTACTGGGGACCCCTGATAGAATGTATTTTCTAGGTTATCAAAGCCGACACAAAAGAATGGAAATTGGGTAGAATAGGGTGTGTGTGATAGAGAGAGAAGGTCCACAGGAAGGAGGAAAGTTGGGTTTACTTCAAGGTTGGGGGAGTCCCAAGGGGATTGAGATACAGTAGGAGGACGGGTCCCTGTAAGCAGTCTGCTGCAGGGTTGGGGGTGTGTTGGGGGAAGTCCTGTGCATTTGTCAATAAAGACTGTCTGGCCAATAGGAATCTAGATAGGTGGGGCTAGGAGTCCAGGAGGATTCTGGGAAGGAGAAACACAAGAAAGTCAACATGTAACGCCATGGGGTAGGAAGCCTGGAACTATTCTCCGGTAAGAAACATACTTAGATTAACAATTATGGGGTAATTACTTAAGTCAGAGCTAGCCAGTAAGAGACAAGCAAGGCCAACAGCTTCATAATTAATATAGCCTCCTGTGTGTTTATTTGGGGGCTACAATGAGGCAGAGCCCAGGCAGCTGGCGGGGGATAAACCAAAGCGGCTAGCAAGAAAAAGCTTCTCTTAACAGGGGTGAGGCTGGAGAATTGTAATGGAGGAAAGGAAATGGGCTAGAAGGGGGGTAGGGCAAGCAAAGAAGATTCACAGGGAGGGGCTACTATATTAGGAAAATCAATTAGAATAACATCCAGAAACATTTGGAAATTGCTGCCACTCATGTCACCAAGTTCATATCACAGGTCGGGAAGATGGGTTGGTAAGGAAAGTGCTGAACCCACTTAAGGGCTCTGCAGCATATGTTTGCAATCCCAGCACTGGGGAGGTAGCAGCAGGTGGATTTCTGGTGTTCACCAGTCAGCCAAACTAGCCTGATTGTTAATTTCCAGGTCAAGTGAGAAACAAGGTAGCCTTTTCCTGAGGAACAACATGTGAGGTTGACCTCTGACTGCTACATGGCACATACCTTCACACACATGTGTAGCTTCACACACATGAACACACACATGAGCAAGTGCATGTAAGCCATAATTCAGTCATCCCATGCTCACATATTCAGAGATTGTAGTATTTGCTTCATCATTAATTTGTCTTGTGATTTTGATTATATAAAAAAATGCCACTGAAGTAGCCAATTTAAGGATCTACTAAGTGAAAATCCTGTTACCTGCAATGCCTCCTGAACTTCTGGTGTTCTAACCTGCATTTTCCTACTTCCAGACAGCAGATGACTTCAGAGGTTTGCAGGATCATGTTACATTCTCTAATCACTGATGTTAGAAAGGGCAGGTGACACAGGATGCTACTAGGTCGAAGGAAACAAACACTTGATCTCTAGAGTGTTCATGTAAGACAGAAAGTTTATGAAATCAATCCAGTACCATTCTGTTCTAGAAGCTTCTTTCACAGAGTAGGAACAGAAGAGACATTATCTTATAGTGGGTAAGAGTCATAAGCCAGCAGGGACAGATTTAATAGCAACTGAGACTAAAGTGACAGCCAGGAAAAGACACCTAGCCGGAGAATGACATCTTCATGCTATGTGGAAGAAGGTGGTGGTAATGAATCTGGAAAGACACTTGGGATTGGCAATGAGAATTATCAAGGGATTATACAGGATGAGACACAGATGTTATTTCTTGAATGATCAGTCATTTTAGAGATGGGGAATTAGTATTTCTATTGTAGAAGCAATCTATGGCCATGGCACCCTGAACATGCCCAATCCTGTCTAGTTGCAAAAGCATGAGTGATGGTAGGATGTCATGCAAGAGCTTGGGAAAGGACAGGAGGACAGCTGCCATTGGGGTTTCTTGAAGTTTGGAGTCATGAACACCACAAAGTAAGAGATCTGCCCTCATCACTTCATGCTTCATCAAATGGTTGTTTATTGATGTTCCAGTTTTGCCTTTTGACCATTGAATGAGTTCATTGTCAGGGAAATTTTCTGATGAGTCTTTTTTCTGACTTTTAAAAATGAAAATTTACAATGAGGAGTTAGCTAATGAAGCAGTGTAAAGACAAAGCTAATTGTATGACTTATCTAGCTCCCAACATGGTGCTCCCAGGAGTTCCAGCTATCAGCCTTCTTATTATCATATAAAATGAGGTTCACAATGGAGATTCCAAGGGCTCTCAGAGATGTCAGGAAACAGGAACAGAGGCTAAATATTTGTTTTTGACTAAATATTTATGTTTATCACATGATCCTTTTTCTTAAACTACACCTTTAGTGCCAAACTTCAAGAAGTATGTACTCTATACTCTAAGAGCTTTCATCTTATTTAATTACTTAATACTGATTATATATATGTGAGACCCAGAATTCTAATTTTCTTTCTTGGATAAAGGCTTTTAAACAAGGGAATAGATCAGTGATGCATACTCATTTGTCCAGAGATATATTTCTGCATTTATTGCTGACCAACTAAGGATTGTGAAAACCTTTCCCAGAAGTTTTTAGACTGTCAGAAGCAAATTGGCCTTTGAGTCTTTATTTTATGCTGTGTATCTTATTTACTATGAATACAGTTAGTATGTTGCAATTATATATGATAATTAAAGATTATCAAGTTGTGTGGGCTATCTAGGAGGAAGCTGAGTAAACAGTATCATTACCAATATTTTGTTAGTGTGATTTGTTCAACGGGCAGTGGATACCTTTTTAGGGGTGTCAAATTTGTTACCTCACATTCAATAAGCCTCCATTCCTAGTAGATACAGAAAGGACCAGATATTGCTGTTTTATGTAGAGGGTTGTGTCAGAGAGGAGCACTGGGCATAGGGAGCCTGAGTGTCAAACAATGTCCCATTCAGTCTTCCTTCCCTGTGGTTTAGAGGGGAACCACATCTCTGTTCAGTTTTACAAATACCTTTAAAAGAGACAACTTAACACAGGCACCTGCCAGCAAGCTATGCCTAAACTTAGATATCCACAGAGAATCCCAGTATGAATGTCTTCAATATTTCTGTTCTTAATGTTGATATTCCCACTGTCATAAGATGACTCTTTAGACGGGGAACAATAATTTTATCTCAATGAACTGGATATATTTCCTCACATGATTTAATATGATAACCAAATTAGTCTTGACTTTCCTGAGTTCTTGTTGATCACCCTGACTGCCACATGAAAGGATTTCACCTCAGGTATACTGAATTCAAATCACATGATCTTTGAATTCCAGGGTCTAAGCAAGGCAGTGCCAACTACCACCAGGTGGCAGCATTGGTGAATTAGATTTTTGTATTTCTCAGCTTTCCAAGAGATATAACTATTTCCCTCTGTTTCTTAAAGACTTTTACTTGGTGCAATCTTACATTTACATTTTCAATTTCATATATTTCCTATTTGGTTTGAACCACCTAATTATAGGTAACAAATAATACCTGATGTATGGAATGACATGACCAATCTGTTATCCCTATTGTCTTATCATCTAAACCTCTTTGACAATAGTAAAACAATATTTTTAGAACTATAAACTTAAGGAAATAACTTTTTAAGGCTTAGAAAAAAGTTCCTAAAAAGGGAAATATCCATTGATTCTTTTCTTTTTATGAGTGACAGCTTTTGTTTGTCATTTTCCATGAGAATGTAATTGTAAAGGTATGATCGATAACTTCCTTGAATGCTAAAGTTTGTATTCGCTTTATCATCTTTTTATGAAGATTTTTCATTCTTGAAATTATATTATAATTTCATCACACACACAGAGAGAGAAAGGGAGGTAGAGAGAGAAGGAGAGAGAGAGAGAGAGAGAGGAGAGAGAGAGAGAGAGAGAGAGAGAGAGAGAGAGAGAGAGAGAGAGAGAGAGAGGAGGGAGGAGGGAGGGAGGGAGGAGGGAGAGGGAGAGGGAGAGGGAGAGAGAGGGAGGGAGGGTACAATGCTATCTCTATGTTATTATGTCAAGACTGACTATTGGTATTTTAAGCAATTTGAAGTTCTTCCCTGGTGAAGACTATTTCCCATTCTCATCGTTCCCAGTTTCCTGTAGTTCTTTGTCAAGTGTTGAGGCCCCGTGAGCTTTCACCAATTCATGATAGCATGTCTATTGGTGTTGTCATAGTCCAGGTCTTGTTTAAGTAAAACTGTTGATGAGACTTCATCAACTCACAGCAAACACCCTGCTTCTTTGCCTCTTACAATCTTTATGTCTTCTTTCTACAGTGACTCTTGAACCTTTAGTGTAAGCATTGTATTGTACATAAGTCAATTGAGACTGAGAACCACAAAATCTCTGGTTCCTCTGAGTTTTGATTGGTTGAGGTTTTCTGTAATGGCTTCCATCTGTTGGGAGGAGTGGTTTCTTTGATAAGCTGTGAAAACTATGCTAATCTGTGGTTATAAGGTAAATATTTAGAATGTAGTTTGTGACTTTGCTAGTTTAGTAAGGCAGGGGTTATGGATTCACCTCTAAGATCTATACTTTGCTAGGTTGGGTAGATAGTTAACTAGATTTCCAGTACCAGGCATGGTTTCTCTCTTGTTGAGTCAGCCTTAGGTTCAATTAGTGAGCCGTTAATTACCGATAAGGTACAAGTGCTACAATTTCACCCTTAGGGTTATCATGCTATGCTGAACATTGCTCTGGTTAATATTGCTGAGTAGGACTACCTGTTGCTTCTTTCCTTTGAAAGCTTTTGTGATGACTTCTGGTACCCTGAAAGCTAGTCACACTGATCCAGCTCTGGTCCCCTTGATCTTGTGTCTGAAGTACATGGTGTCTGAAACAAAAGACTTACCCTCTGTGTCTGGGAGGCAGCCAATGCCAAAAACAATTGCTATGTTTTAGGAGTCTCTTTGACCAAAAACTTCTCATGCCTGGTGTTGAGGTCTTTGTTAGGTAATCTATGACTGTTGTGGGGAGCATTGTCAGCCAAGATTGGAAAATTTTATTAATCTATATGTGTATATTCAGGCTTATTATGTATTATATATAAGTTTATATATATCAGTATAATTACTTATAATTTTTTCAGAATTATTATTTTTATTTCAACCTCCTCCTTCCTTCTATAATTATTTCTCTACCCTTTTCCTAATTGAAGCCTCCCCATTTTTCTATTCCCCCTTTATGTTACTTGTTTTCTGCTATTCCCTTCTCTGTTGTTCCTACCCCTTTGCCCTTCCTGGTTCCTGCTATTATTCCAGGCTACCTACTCACACCTGAAGACTTGGAGCTAGGAACTACAAATAAGAAAGAACGTACATTTGTCTCTCCAAGTCTAGGTTACTCAATATGAACTTTTCAAGTTCTACCAATTCACCTGCAAAGTTCATGATTTCATTTTCCTTTTCAGTTGAATGTGTATTTACACCACATATTCATTATCTGTTTGTTGGTTGAGAGGCATTTAGGTTGTTTCCATTTCTTAACTATTGTGAATTAGGCAACAATAAACATGGCTAGCAATAACTGGTGGTGTTCGAGTTTGAATCACTTGGGCATACCAAGGTGTGGTATGGTTGGATCATATGGTATACTTAATTTTTATCTTTTTGAGAATTATCTATATTGATTTCTGGAGTAACTGTATCAGTTTTCAATCCTACCAGCAGTGAGTGAGGGTTCACTTTTTCCTGAATCATCATCAGCATTTGTTGTCAGTTGTTTTCTTAATCTTTGCCATTTTGACAGGAGTGAGATGAACTATCAAAGTATTTTGATTTGCATTTCATTAATTGCAGGGGATGTTGAACAGTTTCTTAGTTATTTCTTAGCCATTTTTATTTCTTCATTGGAGAACTCTCTGTTCAGGTCTTAGGTCCATTTATTGAATGGATTGTGATTGTTTGTTTTTTGTTTTCATTTCTCTTTGTTGAATTCTTTATATTGTCTGCATATTAATCTGATGGCAGATGTATAGCTGGCACAGATTCTCTCTCATTCTGTGGTCCTTGTCTTAATTTGATTGAATGTTTACTTAGCTGTGCAGAAATTTTGTAGTTTTATAAAGCCCCACGTGTCAATTGTTGGCCTAATTTCTTGGGCAAATGTAGTCCTATCCGGAAAGTACTTTCCCACAACTATATCCTATAGGGTACTGCCTGTATTTTTCCTAGCAGTATCAGTGTTTTCAGGTTCCACATTTAGGTGTTTGACTCACCTGAAGTTAGTTTTTGTACAAAGTAATAGATATATATCTAATTCAATTTTTCCCAGCACCATTTAATGAAGATGCTCCTTTTCTCCATCATATGTTTCTGGAAATCTGTTATATACCGGACAACTGTAGTTACATACATTTGTTTTGGGTGTTATATTTTTACCTTGGTCTACCTGTCTGTACCATATTTTTATTACTGGCTCTTTAGTATATTGTGGGGCCTGAAATTTTAACCCCCACTAGCATTGTTCATTTTGGTCAGGTTTATTTTGGTTTTCTGGGGTATTTTGTAGCTTCCTGTGAATTTCAGTATAGTTTTGTCCTATTTCTGTGAAGAATGATACACGGATTTGAAGAGGGATTGCATTGGATCTGCAAATGACTTTTGGTAGAATAAACATATATTCCTAAATATATTACTTTTCCTTGAAGATACAGTGAATGTGAGTGTGACTACAGTTTCTTTCTGTGTATGTTTGTTGTTTGTATAGAAAAACTATTGAATTTACAAGTTTATTTTTATTCCTGTCATAGCTAAAATTAATGAATATTTGTAGACATTTTCTAATGGAGTTTTGGGATCTCTCATGTATAATATCATGTCTGCAAAGGTAATAATTTGACTTTTTTCCTTCTGTACTAGTCAGGGTTATCTAGAGTAACATAACTTATAGAATGAGTCTCTCTCTACATACAGGAAGAGAATTTGTTAGAATGGCTCAAGGCTGTGGTCCAGCTAATCCAACAATGACTGCCTATGAACAAGAGGTCCAGGAATCCAGTACTTGTTCACTCCATGAGCCTGGATATTTCAGCTGGTCTTCCGTATATGCCAGAATCCTGAAGAACTAGGTTCTCATGCCAGTAAATGAATGCACTTGTTAGCAACGTGAGAGTAAGCAGGCAAATAGCAACAGTTTCCTGTGTCCAGAAGAAGGCATGGCCCAGATTAGAGGTGTATTTTCCCAGCCTAAAAGAACCAGATTAAAGGTATATCTTCCTAATGCAAAGATCCAGATTACAAGCACATCTTCCCATTTCAAATTAAGCAAACCCCCACCCAAAGGCATACCACTCCACTTTGGGGTTTTAGTTAATTCCAGGTGAGGTGTAGTCAAGTTGACAACCAAGAGCAATCATCACACCTTCTTTTTTGTATCCCTTTAATTGTCATCTCTTGTCTTATTGCTTCAGCTAGTACTTTGAGCACACTATTGAGGAATGGCGATAATTAGTGGACAACACTATTTCCTTTCAGATTTCAGTGGAATTGCCTCAAGTTTTTTGTTTTCATTTTGGATAATTGTGGCTGTAGTTGTCTCATATACTGTTTATCTTATGGTAAGATGTATTCCCTCTAATATCCCACTCTCTATGACTTTTATTATGAAGTAATGTTTTATTTTGTCAAAAGCCTTTGCTGTATCTATTGAGATTATCATGCGATATTTTTGTCTTTAAAATCGCTTATGTGATCTATTACATTCATTGATTTGCACATGTTGGCATTTCAGGGATAAAGGCAACTTGGTTATGGTATATGATCTTTTTGGTGTATGTCTGTATTCCATTTGTAAGTATTTTATTGAACATTTTGGATTTTGTTCATCAGGGATACTATCTTGTAGTTTCTCTTTTTTGTTGTTGTTTTGTCTTTACTCAGTATTGATATTAGATTGGTGTTGGCCTCAGAGAAGGAATTTGGAATTCTCCTAATATTTCTTTTCTTTACTGCTAAAAATTTGGTAGAATTCTGCTGCAAATCCACCTAGATTTGGACTTTTTTTTTACGTGGAAGACTTTATTTAATACTGATTTATTCTCATTTGTTATGGGTCTGTTTAGGTTGTTGACATTTTGGTGGTTTGGCAGAATCTAAAATTTACCCATTTCTTTTTGGCTTTCCTAATAAATGGAGTGAAGGTTTTAAAGTGTTCCCTGACAACATTTCAAAAATCTTTGGTGTCTGTTGATGTATTTCCATTTTCATATCAGCTCTACTCCTCTTCAGTGTTTCTATTTTCTTGTTGAATTTTGTTTTTAAATCTGGCTTGTCTTCATTACTGCCATCAGCCTTATGTTTATGTTTTCTTGGGCACCACTCAGGCATTCATGCTCTTGAAGTTCATTGAACTGTTTCTTTAAAGTTCTTGAATTCTTTGAAGTTTATGAACTAAAAAAATTCTCCATCTCAGGGTCCATTTAGATAATTCAAATTGGGGGAAATTTTCCATAGAACTGATGAGTATTTTTGGTGCAATACTAATATATTTGAAGAGATCTGGGCATGTAGACTTTCATTAGCTTTTGTCTGACATGGACAGAGCAGGTTGAAGTAGAACACATGTGTGTATGCTGGATTTCTTTTAAAGACTGAATTGGATTTGGCTTGGGTGAAATGACATCAGGTGGTCATGGGGGACTGGGCTGGCATGCAGAATGTGTGTCCTGGCCTAGACATGGAATTGGAAAGTAAGAGCCAAAGACTAAAGACTGTCTTGAACTGAGTGGAGAATTCGAAAGGGCTACCTTGCTAGACCTTGGTGAAGTATGCACAGGATTTTTGTCTGGTTGAGAGGCTGGTGTTACTGTAAGCTGTGGGTAGGCAGGAAGGGTCCTGGAGGAAGCCTACAGGTTGGGGACAATACAGGAAGGGTTAGCCAGACTGAGGCTGGGGCACTGAATGAGGGATTTGACTAGGCTGGTTTTAGGGAGGGTGAGTAGAGGGGAAGATCAAACAAATTCACAAACAAATTGCCCTAGAACCTGGGGAAGAATGTTCAAGATCCGTCTGGATGGAGAAACCATTCATATTTATGAGCTTTTGGACAGGTAACATGTAAGACTTGCTTAACGTGGTTTCACTGGCAATTGTATCCAAATCACTTACTGTTGAAAGAAATCTGTAAAAAACATCTTAAATAACTCAACTCTGTCTCCTCACTTCCCTTGTAGAGAATCTGCTCTGTATTGTTATGAAATACATCTTCATGTCTTCCATGTAGAGGAACATTTAGTCAAACAGCAGAATATAGCAAGAGACAAATCTCCTGAATCAAGTGGATCTTCAAAAAATTAAAATCAGCAAACAGTTAAATAATAAGAAAATCTGTGGTAGTTTGAATGCATTTGGCTCCTGTAAGCTCTTAGGGAGTGGTACTGAGTATGGCCTTGTTGGAGGAAGTGTGGTCTTGTTGGAGGAGGCTGGAGGGCACACCTTTAATCTGGGCTACACCTTCTATTGGAAGTGTGTCCCTGTGGGGTTGGGCTTTTTCTCAAGTTTCAATCAGTGTGACACTCAGTCAACTTCCTGTTGCTTCTGAGTCAAGGTGTAAAGATTCTTAGCTCCAGCACCATAGCTGCCTGCATGCTACCATGATCCCTAACATGGTTATAATTGCCTGAACCTCTGAAAGTGTAAGTAGGCCACCTACATTAAATATTTTCTTTATAAAAGTTGTCTGTCATGGTCATGGCATCTCTTCACAGCAATAGTAAACCCAAACTAAGACAAAAATCTGTGTCCTTTTAGAATTTTTATATACATATACAAGTGCATACATGCACGTACACATGCATGGAACTATGTGTATGTACACACATACACACATTGAACATTAAGAATTAAAATATTGTCTTTTGTAATTTTATCCAACAATTATAATTTATATGACAAACACATAGGAGCTAGAGAAATGTCTCTGTGATTAAAAGCATTTGCTACTTTTCCATGTTGGGCCCCAGCCCTCACAGGGTCTCTGTGAGTTGCTAGTCAGTCAATAACCACAGGTATATTCTGTTATCTAGTCCTGGCTTACAGTCCTGGCTTTGCCCCACTGGCATCAACCTCTGATTATGAAAACACAACTCTTACACCTGGGGTTTCTCCACTGTGTTGTCAGTCTGTATATAAGGCTGCTCCTACCTTGCAGTAAAAACACATATATGTGCATTCTCTTAGCACAAATGGCTGGATGTCTTGTCTTTCATTTAAATCTCCAGGCTTTTGTCTGATGTATTAGACTTGCTCATGGCACAGGCACCTCATTTCCATAGGACATGGGCTTGATTCCCAGCATCCACATGGCATTAACAACTGTCTATAATTGCAATTCCAGTGTATCTGGTGGCCTCTTCTGGCCTCTGCGTGAAATATAACTATGTAGTACACAGACACATACATGCCAAATACCTGTATGTGTTTGTGTGTGTATACATACATACATACATACATACATACATACATACATACATAATTATAAAGCTAATGGATTTTTTCTTGATTTTTAAATATTTTTGAAATATATTTTCCTATAGTATATTCTGATAACAGTTTGTCCTCCCTTGTTTCCTCTCAGAGTTCCTCATCCACACAATACCACTCTTCCTTCTGTTTTTATTTTATTGTTTGTTTGCTTTTCATTTTTAGAGAAAGGGTTTCATCTGTGTGTAGCTCTGGTTGTCTTGGAAATCACTCTGTAGACCAGGCTGACTTTGAACTCACAGCGATCCACCTGCCTCTGTCTCTGAGTGCTGGACCTATAGGTGTGCACCCCCACCAACTGGCCACCACCTGTTCTTTTTCTCTTTCTTGAGAAAACAATTAGGCCAATAAACAAGACACAAGAAATCAGACAAATGGGTTGAAAACAACAACTAAGAAATATGGAGAAATTCAGTCCTAAGAGGAGAATGAAGATGGCTTCGAGGTGGATGCTGGGGACTTCGTGAGTCATATTCTATAATCTTGGTATAACATTGACTGATTCAGCAAAGACCTACTTGCTTCCTTCTTAATGTCTCTCCACATGTCTGAGAGGAAGTAGGGCTCTTGTAATTGAGGTAATGATAATGATCTTATGGGCATTCTGGATAAGAATAGTTGAGCCATACAACCAATAAAGTGAAAATGGTCCAGAGATGCCAGGAGTACAACACTGATAAAAAACAGTTCCTTGAAGTCTCCTTGAAGAGACTGATCTGGAAAGACATCAATTTCATGGGTCATTTCATGCTGAAGAAGGTAGGTCTCAGAGTCTCTGTCAGTCACTGAAGGTCCTGAAGAAGATATGGTCAGAGGGATGTAGAAGAAAAACAGGAGTATTTATGTTGCCTATCAGGAAAGTCATTGTGGGAAACTATGTCATAAAAAACAGAGGGATGAAGGAAGGAGGGAAAAATAACACTAAGATATTTGAATAACCCATAGGGAAATATAGTATTTTATAAGCATACTTAAAACACACATATTATATATAAGTATATATTTATGTGTATATATAAATTTAAACAAAGTTAACACCACTTGGAATGATGATGCTCCTTTAAGAGCCATAGACAATCTAATGGAAATATCAGTGCAAGGCATGGAAAACAGTCCTTCAAGTTTCTAGCCAGGGGAGTTGAAAGGACTCTCAGAGCAAGATAGGCTAAATGCCTTTGTACTTGGTAGCCTCCAAGAACTCAAAGGTAAGACTCTGTTGCTGAAGATAACACACTATAGGACACAGGCCTTGGAGGAATTAACCTGGAACTGACCTGAGAGTCTCCTGCCTGAAGGCTAGCACTCATAGTACCAGAAGGTGACATGCAAGCTGGCAAAGGAGAAAATCAACCAATATTCTTATACAATTGTAAATACTACAAAGCACAAAGTCTGTCCAGGAAGACATCCCCAATGGCACAATGTTGGTACTTGCAACTTGTGGATGGACTATAACTATCTAATTGTATTTAAAGTCCACTTAGAGGAGGGAATTCATGCCTGGTACTGTCAGCCTAGCCAACAACCCTTGGCTGGAGCAGTCATACACCGTAGAGGAGAATCTGCCAATGTGATGTTAGTAAACCAACATAATTTATAATTGGATAAGAGCTAGAGGACTCAGATGTCAACTTTGAGGTAATGTCTTCTATTCATGAGAGGGAAGCTGCATCAATATGATTGCCTAAACATGACCTGTGTAATGACACTACCAGCTGACATGCCAAGGTGGAAGGGGAAAATTTTAGAAGGCCCCACTCCTAACTGAACCTACAGGCAATCAATGGCTGCTAAAAGGGAGAATATGTTTTCTTCAGGGATGAGTCCCCTGCTAGGATATCTACTCCCAGTCTCCCTCTCTCTTTCTCTCTGTCTCTCCCTCTCAGTAGTTATGCATGGCTGTCAACTTGATACACTGAAAATGGGGAAGCCTCAGTTGAGAAATTGTCTCCATTAGATTGGCCTATGACATGTCTGTAGGGGAATTGAATTTGTTGATTGATATTTGACATTCTCCAAAAAATTAAATGAAACAGAAACAAAACCACATAGAAAATAATTTGTATATGGCTGAGAGGCACTTGAGAAAGTGCTCAGCATCCTTAGCCATCCGGGAAATGCAAATCAAAATAACTCTGAGATACCATCTCACTACTGTCAGAATGGCTAAAATCAAAAACACCAATGACAATTTATGCTGGAGAGGATGTGGTGAAAAGGGAACACTCCTCCATTGCTGGTGGGAGTGCCAACTTGTTCAGCCACTGTTGGAAATGAGTATGGAGATTCCTCAGGAAAATGGGAATAAACCTACCACAAGACCCAGCAACTCCACTCTTAGGCATATATCCAAAAGATGCCCATTCATACAACAAAGATGTCTGTTCCACTATGTTCATAGCAGTATTATTTGTAATAGCCAGAACTTGGAAGCAACCTAGATGCCCCTCAACTGAAGAGTGTATAGAGAAAATGTGGTACATTTACACAATGGAGTACTATTCAGAAGAAACAAAACCAATGGAATCCTGAGATTTGCAGGCAAATGGATGACACTAGAAGAAACCATCCTGAGTGAGGTAACCAGTCACAAAGAGAAACATGGCATGTACTCTCTCATATATGGATTTTAGACATAGATCTGGGGAGTGCCAGCCTACAATCCCATGGCCAGAGAGTCTGGGAAACAGAACCTTCATTCACTGGCTGCTGGAAGCAGAGGCAGACTCCCATGGCTAAGCACTGAGCTGAACTCAAGAAAGCCAGTAACAGAGAGGGAGGACTGATGACCAAAGGGATTAAGACTAGGCTGGTTTAACCCCCAGAAACAGCTGACCTGACAAGGGTTAGCTCTTGAATCCCATGCTTATGTCTGGGAATCCAGCATGGGACTGATCAAGAACCCCTGAATGTGGGTGTCAGTGAGGAGGCCTAGGTAATCTATTGAGCCTTGGGCAGTAGATCACTATTTATCCAGGGTATACAAATGGACTTTGGACTCCCATCCAACAATGAGAGATGCACTCTCACCCTGAACTCTTGGGGTAGGGTCTAGGCCCTGCCCTGTATGAAATGACAGACTATGGACACCCCCATGGAGGACCTCACCCTCCCTGGGGAAATGAGGGGATATTAGGGGATGTTGGGGGGAGGGCACGGGAGGAGGGAAGGGAAACAGAGAGGGACCTGGAACTGACTTGTGAAGCAGCCTTGTTTCTAATTTAAATTTAAATTTAAATAATAATAATAATAATAAAGAAAATAATTTGTATAAAAGTTGTTGAGTTATAATGTGATTTCTTAGTCCATCAGTCTATAGAACGAAAGACATTTTAGGGCATCAATCTGGGATCCTCCCTGGGGAATAGACTGGGGGCATGGTGGTGGTATGGGGGGCTGGTGGGGACATGGGAGGATGGGAGGGAGAAGGAACTGAGATTAGTATTTAAAATAAGATCGTTTTTAATTGAAATAAAAATTATAAAGTAAATAGTCTATCTCCCCTCCACATGACCAGATCTTTTGATTTTGGTCTGCTCATACTCCCTCAATGAAACTCTCAATATGACTTTCAGTTAAACTATGGATTGTTAGTCTTTTTAGATGTCATGTACAGTCCATTTAAAATCTTAATGGGGAGAATTGTGTTAATAAAGCTCTCTGAATACATAGTAAAAAATTGTTCTCAGATTTTTTTGATAAATCTGAACCTCAGGAATGGAATGCATGACACAAGTATGTGTCTATTTAAATTTTTGAAATTAAAATATATTTATATCATCCCCTTTTCTCCCTTCGGCCCTTCATACATGACCTTTTAACTACCCAGTACAGGTGAATGAAACTTAGCAGTGGCAGTAATATTTTATTTCTTTTTTACTTTAGACATGAATACAAAGTTCTATAGCATGTTTATAAATCCTCAGTCTGACACAACATTTTGTTATATTGAATCACTAAGTTTTGGCTTATGTAAAGGACAAAAACATGGCAAAATTTGCCTGGACAGGATTATTTTTGAATAAATCTCCTTGATATTTGCTTATAGTAAGTCTAAATGAAGTTAGTAATACGCATCCATCCCCATATGGAGTGTGGGGTTGGAGTGGATGCCGAGCAGGGACAGCTCTGGAATGTATCCTAGCACCAGCCTTGAAAGTAATGCCTTGTAGACACTGCATTTGTCCCCACATTGTCAACACATTCATCTTCCTCATCTTGGCTCTGTGTTTGACAGTGGTAGCTGCTTGTCTCAAGGTTCCTACAGGGGCTATGCATTTTAGAGAGATTCATTGTGCACCATCTCTTTAGAGAACAAGAAAATGTTCTGTAAGAACTTGACTTCGTGGTTGAATTTTGACTAAGTCACTCCGGAGTGTTCCTTTATAGCAGTTGTTGATAAGTTTGCAGTTTCTGTTTATTATTTGAGATCCAAATCAAGTATATGTATGTAATTAAAAATAGAGAACCTTTTGCAAATAAGAAGTAAAGGTATTGTTAATACAGATTTTAAAAGAAGATCTGAATAACAAAATCATCATAAAGATATGACCTGAGATTACTGTGCAATAAATACTGGAAAATTCATGGCAGGGTGAGCATGGAGTTCCTGCTTTTGTGTGTGTGTGTGTGTTGTGTTGCATGTATATGTGTATGTCCATGTACATATGTGTGTGTGTTTGTGTGGAGGCACATGTGTATATGTGTCTATGTATATTTTTGTGTATACATGTCTATGTTTGTGTTTTCATGTGCATGTATGTATATGTGCCTGTGTGTATGTACATATGTACATATGTTTGTACATATATATATATATATTTATGTTTATGAATGTGTATGTATTTAGGTTATTTATGTGTTTCCTGCCTCGGGTGAAGTATACAAGACCATGTCCAAGTTCATTTGTTTCCTCATGAGCCCTGTTATGTCTCTGAATCTTCCTTAGTGTCTTCTTACACACCCAGCTTCGGGTTGTGTTTAGTCACAGTGCTTAGAGTGGAGTTGAAACTGGAATGGAGAAATGGCTTCCCCATCTCCATTAAGGAACAGCTCCTATTTCCATTTACCTATACGCCCTGACAAACTTTTCACTCTGTCTGTGTTTGACTTCAGAAGACTCCTTTTGGTGGGAACAGACAGTAATTGTCCTTTTCTGACTGGCTTTACTTCACTTAGACTAATGTCTACAACGTTCAATCCTGTAGCATGTGATGGGATCTGTTCACTTAGGGAGTACCAGAAGTAAGGCTGCTGGATCAAATGATAATCTGCTGGGGTTTTTTTCCTTCTTCTTTATTCTTCTTTCATACACTATATCCTGATCACAGTCTGCCCTGCTAGATCTACTGCTTCTTTGTTTCCCTCCAGAAAAGAGCAGGCCTCTCAGGGATATCAACTGGACATGGCATAACAAGATGCAATAACACTAGGCATAAACCGTCACATCAAGGTTGAATGAGGCAACCAGTAGGAGCAAAAGGGTCCCAAGAGCAGACAAAAGAGTCAGAGACAACCCACTCTTACTGTTAGGAATCCCACAAGGTCATCATCTATACAACCATAGCATATATGCAGAGGACCCAGCTCAGACCCTCAGGGTCTGTGATTGCTGCCTCAAGGTCTGTGAGCTCCTCTGAGCTCTGTTTAGTTGATTCTGTGGGCTGTGTTCTTGTGGTGTCCTCGACCACTCTGACTCCTACAATCCTTCCACCTTGTCTCCCTAGAGATTCACCTGAGCTCTGTCTAATGTTTGGCTTTAGGTTTCTGCATTTGCTCCCATCAGCTTCTGGAGGAAGCCTCTCCAATGATGATTGGGCTAGGCATCAATCTATGAGTATGTTAAAATATCATTAGGAATTATGTATGTATGTATGTATGTATGTATGTATGTATGTATGTATGTATTTACAGTTGTGTTTGGTTCTACCCTAGGTCTCTAGAGCAACCAGTTTCTAGACCCTGGCCATCTAGGCATTGTCAGGCTCCCTTTCTTGGCATTAGAGCAGTCATTGGTTAGCCAGTCCCACAAACTTTGAGCCACCAATGCCCCAGGATTGCAGGCAGTATAGGTTGAAGGTTTTGGGGTTGGGTTGGTGTCCCAGTTCCACCACTGGGAGCCTTGCCTGGTAACAGAAGATGGCCAGTTCAGGCTCCATATCCTCCTTTAATTAGTAAGAGTCCTCACTAGGGCCATCCTCATAGGTTCTAGGAAGTTTATGGGGGAGAGGTAAATGGAATAGGTGGACATTTAGGGAGTTATTTTAATTTGGTTTTCTTTTTTCTTTTGTGCTTTTTTGAGACAGGGTTTCTCTGTATTGCTTTGGGGCCTGTCCTGTAGACCAGGCTGGCGTTGAACTCACAGAGATCTGCCTGACTCCTGAGTGCTGGGATTAAAGGCACGTGCCACCAACGCCCGGCTTTGATTTGAATTTTTTGAGATGTCTCCATGTTGATCTTTTCACTGTGTTAATTTATAGTCCCACTGACAATGTGTAAAACTTCAAATTTCTCCACAACTTTGCAACCAACCTAGTTTTCTATTTTCCTAATAAAAACAATCTAATGGATCTGTGGTGATCTCTCACTGTGGGTTTTTTTTTACTGTGGGTTTTTTAAAAGAAAAATTTCTGATGATTAATGAAGTTTAATAATCTTGAAATATATATATATGTGTATGTGTGTGTGTGTGTCATTATTTTATCTGCAGCTGTGTCTATGTACCACTTGTGTTCTTGATGTTCATGAATACAGAAGAAGGCATCAGAGATGGCTGTGAGCTACAATGTGACTTCTAGGATATGAATCCTGGTACTGGGATAGGAACCAGTCAGTGCAGTGCTCTTAACCACTGAACCATCTCTCTAGTCCTAATTAATATCTCTTTAATATGTCTGCTGGCCATCTGTATAACTTTTTTAGGATGTTGGTCCATTAGAGGGAATATTTTGTCCTGTTTTGATACTGAGACACAGACGTTCTTTTCTATTCTAGATATGAACCTCTTAGGCATATGATTTGAAAACATACCTTTATATTTTGATGTTGCCTTTCCACTCTCCTGAGCAAATTATTTGATGCTCAGAAGCTTTTAAGTTCAACATGCACTTAAAAATAGAATAAATCTAAAAACTAAAGAATTCTTAATTAGATCCATGAAAACATCCTTAAAATAGTTACACACTGACTAAGGTTTTTAGCTGCGTAACAAGGCACCTTCTGTCAAGGCAGCGTAGCTTGTGGACATCCTAACATGTTACAAACCATTAGTGTGACAGGCAAGCTCTGTAGTACCCTTGATAAATGAATGCTGGGGGGTTGTCAGTGTTAGTATGAACAAGATGACTTTGGCAAAGCAAAATAGAACTTCAGGCTTTGGGAAATGCTCCTGCTGCTGAAGCTGCTGTCTTTGATTTTGTTTTCTGGGTCATTGTTTTCCAAAGTAGATATCGCGGTGAAGCTGTGAAGCTGCTGTGAAGTGTTCCTAGGGACCAAAGGCAGGTGGCAGTGAGGGGCTGCAGGCAGTGCCCCATCCAGTCCACCTCGGTGGTGGCAGATGTGCCAGTTTTCTTTTTTCATGCCCAATATCTTTTGGTTTACTGAAAGAGTGATGTGTGTTGGGGACCTTCTGCTTTTCCATGCACTACCTTTTAACCAGGGCTTTATTATTTTCATGCCACAGGGTCACATCCTAGGAGTATTAGATGGATGATGCCTTTTAATTCTTTGAAATAGTTATCATTACCCCCTCTGCTTTGTAAGTAGAGAAACGGAGGCTTTGTGAATTCCTGTGAGTAGTATAATGTGTTTCACTATCATGGTTTGTATAGAAAGTATCCTTTGCAAAGGCTCATACACTCATGCCTGATTGGGGAGGTTCTGGAAACTAAAGGACATAGGCCTCACTAGATAAAGTATGTCATTAGGGTATATGGCTGAGAACCAGTGGAGCAAGACTGGTGAATGTAAATCCTGAAACAATGCGAAGGCCTTCCTCCCTTAAGCAGTCTTTCAGATATGTTGTCAGTTAAGGTAATCAGCTGTGGAGTCTGAGTCTAGGGTAGTCTTAGTGCTTTTGTCTGAGTGCTAGTCCTCGGTTACCCGTTGGGCTGAGATGCAGACAAAGATTAGGGGGGTACACTGGGCAGACTATTTCAGACCCTTTTAAAAAGCCAAATATGCTTCCTACCATGACTAAGAAACACCCGTTGGAAGCCCAAAGAATATAACTAATCCTCTACTTAGGAATTAACTATATTGTCTAATGAGAAAAGAAGACAGTGTTACCTTAAATAATGCACTAGATGTAAAGCTGATCAAATGCATGAAAGTTGGCCAAATTTTGAGAGGTTTGCTGCTTATTTCGCTCTCTGTTCAGATTTCTTTGACACAGTGACTTTTTAATGTGGGAGGAAATTCCTGTGTAAGAGCACTGCCACACCTCTTTTGCAAGAGCAACTGAGACACCTCCCATTCACACACTCTTTGATTCCATCCATCAACCACTAATCCTGAAAATACCCAGGTGACAGATACTGTGGCCATTGCTTAGAATGAAGGAGCATATTAAACTTCCCAGTTCTCATGAATTCCAAATTAAAGTCAAAATGGAACTTACAGTAATGGTGCCTTGAAAATTCAGGAAAATTTATCCTGCACACACAATAATTTTTAAAAGAAAACTGGAGAAATATAAAAGGTAGTGTGAAGATATTGAAAAGTGTCCAAAAAGGGCAGACATTGATAAAGAATATATTCTTGGAAGATTGCTATGGTATTGTATAAGAACTGCAAGTTTTTCTTTTCTTGTGTATCTGTACCCTAGAAGGCAAACTCTGGCACACAAAACCTCATCGTTGCTGAGAAAAGGTGTTGGAGATAAAAGCAGCACAAGTACAGGAACTGTATGAAATTTTACATATACTTTTTCACGGAAGTAGAGAAATCTCAAGATCTCCAGTTACAAGCTGAGAGTGGAGGAGGACTGAACTACACTTCTTGTCCATGTCAGAGAGTTTGAGTGTAGGAGAACCAGAGTTGTGAGTTTTAGTCTGAGTCTAAAGGAGAAGTCCAACATATCAGCCCAAATAGGGAAACTTCATTCTCTGTCACTCTCTCTTTCTTTTTTATTTGGTACTTAGGACCAGCTCTACCATTGAGCTATATCTCCATCTTTTAGTCTATTCAGGAATTAAATAGATTGAGTTAAAGACACTCAGTCAAAGAGAAAGATCCACTTTGCTAAATGTATGAATTCAAGTGTTACCTTCCAAGTACCCTTTGAAGTACACATCAAACCAAGCATATGGCCATTTCATAGCTAAGATGACATGTGTCCCATCAAACCACTATCATGATGACGCTTAAAATCAACACAGTTACTGAAAGTGAACTAGGTCAATATAGTCAATCTTGTTGGTGAGAGCTAGTCTTGACTGGAAGAGTATGTTCCATAAGGGAATAATTCCAGTGAGACCTACATTGGGATTGTCCAACTCTTCTTCCTTCACAGCTCAACAGCTCTACAGTAGAGAAACTGTTATAACACTCCCTGGCAAAATGGAAGGTGGTTTATATCCATAGCTACTACTTGGCCAAAAGAATTGTGTCTTTGAGGACTGTCCTGAACACACTAGTATCTAGCAGGAGACCTACAAGGCAATTGTGTCACAAGACTACCTTGGAAAGGTGACAACAGAACAGAGTGCTGTGAGAGTGCCATGTAAGTTACTGAGTGGGATGTTTAGTGGTGGCTTACTTTTCCCATTATTAATCTTGCCCTTTTTTTATTTGGCATCCCCTATTTCTATTGAGGTATAGTTTATATATGACAAAGTTCAGTGATTTTTCAGTATATCTTGAGTTTGTGTAGCCACCACTAATTCCTAAATGTGTTCACCACTCTCAGGATGTCTCTCTTTCTTCTTAAAGCAGCAGATGATAATTATTTCTTTAATTTTTACCATCATAGGCATACCTTGACAATGTCATATCACAAATGTATTAAAGATGTCGGCTCATCAAGTCTGATTGAGAAGTAGTTGCTTATATTTATTGCACAAAATATCTTCAATGCCATGTTGTCTGTACTCAGTACATTGCCCAACTGTACTATCTGAGACTGGAACCCTTTACTTTTTCTTAATCATCTCAAAATTGTCATAGTAAAATTTTATCTACTTCTCTACCCTTTCTTTTGTGGGGAACAGAACAGAGCTTGTACAGGCTCAGCAGTGGCCTCCTGCCAAGCACTGAACTACCCTTCCCATGGTCTCACCAATTATGTAACTTTTTTAATCCCAGAGAGTAAATTCTGTTACCAGGAAATAAGTCTTTCTGAGTTGTTTTGATAGAGAGATTTGTTCTCTTTAGGACTTGCACTGTTTTTTAAAAGTGTCATGGATTCTATGTGCTAAGTGACTATAATTTGTTGTACACCTCTTTTTCAGTTTGCTGGGGTTGTGGCAACTGTTGTTCTTTGCCGCAGGCCACACACCATGGATAAGCATCTTGAATTACCCGTTCATTCAAAACACACTAAAAGGTAGCAGTTTTCGTACCAGCGTATTTCTTTTCCTTTTCTTTCTTTCTCTTTTTCTCTTCTTACTTTAAAATGTTTTATATGGCATAGGCATATTTCTGGAGAATGCGGATAGAGTCAGACTTGAAAGAGGTCCACAACACTCTTATTGCTCAAGAGCAGCCAAAGGACTCTGAAAGTAAATGATTTATCCCTAACCTTGTCAGAGACCTCTGCAGACTCTGGCCTGGAAACCATTCGCTTTAACTCACATCTTATGCTTAAATTTTGTCATCTTGGATTAGCACACATATCCAAAAACATAGGTGTTATATTAAAGAGAAGGATACAATTAATGATGGAAAAAACCGCCCTGAAATTCTATACTTTTTTATTTTTACTGACCCCACACATTTTATTTTACTGACCCCACACATGCTCTCCAACATTAGCAGAGGCAGAGAGCATGCTGAGGCTCGGCATGTGAAAATGCTTCTTTTGAAGGCTTCCCTTTGTGTTTTCTAGCACTGGACATGCCCACATTGGGCAAAGGCCAGCTGTGGGACTATTGGAGGGCAGGCTGAAGCCATCTCTCTGATGCCCTCCTCTCTGGGGAAGACTCATGACTCGCCATTCTGATCCTTCTTGTATTATTGCCTGAACATGGGACCAGTCAAGAGTCCAGTCTCACCAATTTCTAATGCCATTATAATGCATTATATTTAATATTCAGTGCTGATGCCCTTGAGCCTGTATCAGTAGGAGATATATTCTGAGGGACTTTTTCCTCTCATGCTAATAGGTCTCATCTGACTTGCTGAGCAGCCTTGTACTCTGCTCAGTGGTGTGTGAAGTAGATGGAGTCTTGGGGCCTCTGTGCTAAGGTCAGATGAGCAAAAGCCTCATCAGGACCTGGTACTGACCACTTTTTTATCAAATCCAATTGCCCCTTTTTCCTCCACCACCCACCCTGGACTGGATGTTGCATGAAGGAAAGGCTTTTTTCTTATTATGTGAACTCCCCAGCACATTGCATAACAACCTACAAAAGACAAATGTTCCGTAAATGTTTATATAACGAGTAAATATTGACTTCCCCAAAACATCTTGTGTCTGCCTGCTTCATGTTCATTTGCACAGACAACTACTGATGGAATGTTCAGAGTAGCCCCATTTCAGTAACAGCCTGCCCAGCAGGCACTGAATCAGAGCTTTACTCTTTAAAACCTATTAATGCCCAGTCATTATTGATGACCCACTAGCTGTAATTTTTCCTTGTACCACAGAAGCAACTGAGTCCCTCTTGCAGTGTTTGTCATGTACATTGGCTTGTGAGCTACAAATAAATGAGAAGGTAATTTTTTTATCCTAGCTAAGCAACCACCTTGGGGAGTCCTGGGGCCTGTGGTATCTGTAAAGGGCTCTCTCGTCTCTTCATACATCTGCAGCTCCTGCTCTGCCAAGGGGGATTAGTCTGTTGTTTGTGATGGCATAGCACACAAAGAGCATAGGCAGCAATGCTGTCCCCCGGCTGCAGACTCTCAGGATATTTGCAGGAAATTGGAGACTTTCTTCTGAGAAAAGCCATTGGCTTGAATTATTTGTTTTCCGGTTCAAAGCATTCTTTTGTCAACACCATGTGGCATTCTGGAAATTCCCAGGACGATTTTAAAAACTAGAACTACCACCTGTTGTCTTTGCCATCATCAACAGTTTGTGGAGGACAGCTAAGTGGCAGGTGAACTTTTATTTGTCCTTCCATTATCCTCTTCTCCTGAAGGCGGTGTGTGGTGGACAAAACAGTTGCATTGAGGACAATGCAGGCCATTTGTTTCCTTTGGTGTCTCTGATGTGTCAACACCATAGGCTGTCATCTGTGCTCTTGCACATAGCTCTCCCCATCTCTTTGCCTGTTATTCCTTCTTCACATGTCCCACAGTGACATGGTCCAGCTACATAGTGTCTACCCTGATGCAAGAGCATCTTTTGTTTGCCCCTTGGTTTCTTTGCTGCCTTTGGATCCCCATCTTTTGTAATTCATACTTTCAATAAACTCTCAATTCAAGTTGACCCACTTCTCACCTGGACACTTACATAGTTCATTCCATCTGTAATATGTGGAAGAACACAAAAAGAATTTCCTGAACTTAAGCGCTCTCTCTTTTTAAAGTTTGCTGAAAGCTATTTTCGTCCCCAGAAATTGCTGAACACTTTCAAAGCCATCTTCCCGCCGCTGTGAACTCAGCCTTCTCAGTCTGTGTGCACATTGTAAAGGGAGGGGGGTGAATTATCTTTTCTATTTTCTTTGAGAATGCTTTTTCTTTCACTTAAAAAAATGAGGTGGGTTGGATGAGATGTACCTTTAATCCTAGCACATGGGAGGCAAAGGCAGCTAAGTCTCTGAGGTCAAGGCCAGTTTGGTCTACATAGTGAGACCCTGTCTCAAAAGCAAGCAAACAAACAAACAAACAACCTTATGACATAGCTGCTGCAAATGGAACAAAATTATATCAGAAATGATCAGCCCTAGAAATCTGAATCAATTTATCCAGTCTATATACCAAACACCAGAAGGAACCAGGCTTCCTCCAGGTACTGGGAGTTCTGATCCCATACTAGAGCTACTACAGGTGACCTGAGCTTTTAGACAAATTTACAATTGTGTGTTTTTAGGAAAGATGGAATGGGAGAGAATGGAAATGTAAATATTTTAAGTACTGAGTCCTCATAAGGGCCAGGGATTCTTCAGATATTGAGGGTGGGCTGTGGACAAGCAGAGCAGCCTGGCTTTCTGGGAGTTTATATTCTTCAGGAAGGAAGGCAAATGTTCACAGACAAGTAAACACACAGCAAGTGAGGAGTTCTTAGATAATGGCCAGCATGATGAAAGAAATAAAACAAGGCAATCTGGTTGGAGCTACTGAATCACTTGAAGAGGTCTTTCAAGGAGAAGATGATGTTTTACCTCTAGAAAATAGTTCATATTTTAGTCATTAATGTAAGGTGCAGAAAGATCATGTAGTTCCACTTGTTCATTTTGGGGTTGTTCCCTATGTTATTGTACACGGCATTAAAAAACTTATACACAGCAGAATAAACTACTTACATAACACAGACAACTAACAGAACAGCAGGAAATCTTTGTCAGCTGTGCTGGAGACAAGGAGTTAATGTCTAGAGTATATAAAGAATTGCAAAAATTAAACAACAAAGAACAAAGCTGCCAATCAATAAATAGACCAATGGTCTTAACAGTTTTCAAAAAGAAGTAGTACAAATGGTCAATCAATATTTTAAAAAATTTTCAAAATCTCTAGCAATCAGGGAAATGATGGGGTATGTCCTTCTGTGTGCTGTGGATGTATGTTTCTCTTATTGGTTGATGAATAATGCTGTTTCAGACAATGGACAGGCAGGCTTTAGCCAGGTGGGAAATCTGAACAGGGATGGAGGAAGGTTGTAGGTGGAGTCGAGGAGATGCCATGTAACAATCAGAGAGTCAAGACCCCCAGGCTTCACTGGTAAACCAAAGATCATGTGGAGATAAACAGATTAATAGAAATGGGGTAATGATTAAGAGAAAGCTAGCCAGTAAGAAGCCTAAGCCAAATGCCAAATAATTATGCATATATATTAAGTCTCAGAGTGGTTATTTCATAGTGTCTGTGGGGACTCAACTATACAGCTTTGGGACTAAAACAGACAGAGAAAAATCTCCTTCTACATGGAAATGCAAAATAAAAGTACTTTGAGAGTTCATCTCATTCCAGTAAGAGTGATGAACATCAAGAAAACAAGTGACAACAAATACTGGTGAGGATGCGGAGAAAATGGAAATGTTAAACACTGTTGGTGTGAGTGTAAGATAGTGTAGTTGCCATGGAAGTCAGTAAGGGAGTGTCTCAAGGAAACCACAAGCAGGTATCATCTGACCCAACGCTACCATTCCTAGACACATGCGCAAAGGGAGCCACAACCTACTAAAGAAATACTTGCTTACCCATGTTAACCATTGCTATTTTCAGAATATCAGGGAAGTGGGATTAGCATAGACATCCATCATCAGATGAATGAATTATGAACATACAGTGCATACATACCATGAACTTTTTCATCTATAAAGAAAAAATCATGCAGTTTGCAGAAAAACAGATAGCACCAGAAAATATTATTTTAAGTGCAGTAATGGAAACTCAGAAAGACAAACACCATATGTTCTCTCTTAGGATTCTGGTCTCTAACTTTTAAATATGCATGTCTAGGTAAGGGAGAATATGAGCAAAGGCTTAAAAACTAGAAAGGAATATGCAATTGGAAAATGATGTTCTAAAGGAGGAGATGGGAATGACAACTGAGCAGAATAGATTTGAGAATTCTGGGGGAAATGGTGGAGAAAGGGGTACAGAGATGAGGGAATGAGTGTGTATGTGGATCAACCAAACTTAACTATGTGTGAAAATTTGTATGGGAACCTAACACTTGGTAAGCTAATTTACAAAACAAAAACTAGGACTGGAGGGATGCCTTAGTGGGTAAATTCTCACCACACAAACATGGAGACCTGCGTTTCAGTGCCCCAAACCCATGACAGCCAGCTGTGGTAGCTCATGTCTACAATCCCAGCCTTTCTGTGTTGACAGAGGAGACATGCAGGAAACCTCCTAGACACTCTCAATCCAGCTACCTTGAGTATACAGTGACAAACAGGAAAAGGGACCTTGTCTTAAACAAGGTAGGAGGTGAGTACCAACATCTGAGATTCCCCTTTAACCTTTACACGTGCACCACACATAGCATACTCACATCCACACTCACACATGAGTACACATATATCATATACATATCACACTCACACAAGCAACTTACATCACACATCACACACCCACAAACACATAACCCACACTCACATACTCAAAATTAATGGATAACGGTATCCATCAACAGATCAATGTGTAATGAAAATGCAGTACATATATATACATCAGACATGATATAGTATATACATATACTCACACACATTCACACACATCATACACTATAAATACACAAACACACATACCCACACTCACATGTAAATACACACACACACCATGCACAAACACACTCAGTCTCACATGTAAAAGCAAACATATCGCACACATTTACATATACATCCACTCATATATACATACACAAGGTTCTACACATCACACACAATACAAATACATCTATACTCCTGCATAAACATCATACAATACCCATCACACACATACATGCACACCTGCAATCCACACATTAATACACAGACAGCATATACACACATGCAAAGATAAACAATTAAAAAGTAAGAAAATGAGTAATAAATAAACACTTTTAATTGTTCTCCCAAGTTTGGAAGGCCAACGAGACTGCCCCAAAGCAAGAATAAGACACAAACAGGGCTGAGTATTTTTCTGGATGTTTGTATTTTTAATTATGTCTATTGAGTTACCAATCTACAAAGTTGAGGAAGCCAAACAGTCATGCTTTCTATGCAGCCACTAGCACTCCTCGCTCTTCGAGACCGCCACTTCTAGTCTTGGCTGTTTTCTTTGTTCTCTCTCCCTGCTTTATTACTTCAAAGCAATAGGCTTATATTCGGTTGATGATTTTTTTAGTATGTACTGATTTCTTCCACAGAGGATAGTACAATATATTCATTGTCTGTTCTCATTACCCCTTGGAGCCTTTCAATGTCTTTTAATTGGATCACTTTTTAGATTTGTATTATTCCAGCCTTATGCGTGTCTCAAGCATGTGGTTTCCTATGGTTACAGTCCAAGTATTGTGTATTCTTTTGGGCTCCCCAAATATTAATAGATTACTCATTGAAAATTTGATAGAGTGTCATTAGTTCTTACTCAAGCTCTTTCTCAGAACTATGAGTCTCCTCGTAAACATTAGCACATGCAAGCGCAAGTGTACACAGGCACACAGTGCATGTACAGAGTTTAGAGGACAACTCCTTCTAACATGTGGATCCTAAGGACTGAGCTCATATCATCAGTCTGGATAGCAAGCACCTTTACCCACTGAGTCGTCTTGCTGGCCTGGACATAATTTTTTCAGCAGGATGCTGAGGTGGTTTGTCATATGCTTTTATCTAGTGATAAGCCTTCTGCCATTTGATGCCCACCCATCCTTTGTGATCTGTTTTGCTCACCTTTGTGAAAGCGATCCTGATGTTGAGAGACCTCATGATGCTCTGCTGTCAAGTGAGCCTCTCTGTAGCTATCGTGATAAGCAACCCCATTTGCTTTCAATTACAAAACCTTTTCTGTGTTATCTATTTGGGACTTTCCTCTTCCCTTGCTCCTCGCTGTTTGGTTTCTGGAACTCTCCTTAATAGGATGGAGGACTTCCTAGGCTCATCTTTGAATTCTTCCCCCCTGATGTTTTCAATTTTTTCCTTTGTCCTACTTTCTGGAGAATGTCTTAACCACATTCTCTAAATCTGCTTAGACTAATCATTTTTCTGTTTAGTTTTAATTTCCAAAAAATTTTTCTTTTTCATTTTTTTGGCCTTGGGACATTTCTTAAAATACTTGCTACTGCTTTTTCATGAACAAATCATCTTCTTTTTCTCCATAAAGGAAATAGGCAATGTATCGAGCTCTCTGTAGGAGACTGGATCCAGCTTTCCTAACATGTGTGGGCTTTACTTCACTACTGGCTGCTGCTAGTCTGCCCACAGTGTTTGAGAGGTGGGCGTGTCAGCTAGGGTGTGGGGTGTTTGTGGCTGGTGTGGTCTGCTGACTGAGAAGCCTCACTGAAAGGCTTTCTGGCTCAAGGATAAATTGAGCTGTTACTATAGTTTTATTCTTTATCAGCTGGCCCTGATCAGTTAGCTCAGGGATGCTTCCTTTATTCTTGTCTGCTTCTTTGATTTAAGTTTCCAAGTTTTCTGGGTGGGCAGAGTGTGGAATTTGTGCTTTTAAAAAAATACTTTTATAATAGAATTTTATACATGAACACTGTATTTACATCATTTCCCCTCCCTGCCCCTCAAACTCCTCCAGTTCCCTCGTAGTCCCTTTCAAGTTATTGACTTCCTCTGAACACACACACACGCACACACACACACACACACACGTACACACACACACGCACACACACGCACACACACACACACACACATTATTGAGTCCATTTAGTTTTGCTTGCACATTTAGGGCTTCCACTGGAATTGAATCAACTTTGGGTAGTCATTCCTGTAGAATACTGATTCTCCCTCTTCTAAAACTGTTCATTGTCTGTAGTTCTTCATCTATTGTTAGGACCTTGTGGGATTTTCCCCAACTGGTATTGTTAGTATGCAGGTTTTGTTTAGGAAACCATATTGTTGACATTGCACAGGTGTAGCTTCCCTGATGCATATGGAAGATACTGTCTTGCAGAAGATGTGCTGGTCCTCTGGCTCTCACTATCAGGAATTTATGTATGTGACAGTAATTCATACAAATTCTTCAACAGCCTCCAGAGTCAAACCAGGTCCTTTCCCCATGATGCCTCCATGTCTGAGAATTTCTTGAGTTTAAGGTATTAAAAAAACATCTTTTGGGTTACCTCAGGTGGGTTTTCCTTCTTTTCTACCTTTCCCAGTTTCTGAAATTGGGTCATCCTCACGCCTTCTTGGATTCACCTTAGCCTTAATAATTGGTTTTGTTTTTCATTTTCATTGTAATTAATGTTGGCAATGAGCAGAGGAAATGAAATACATTCAACTCTTATTTGGCTGAAAGTTTTAAGATTTATTTGTATTTTACATTCATATCAACTTTTAAACAAACATTTTGGGGCCCGTTATATTGCCTCTACATGAGGCAGTAACCTTTTTTTTCTTAATTGAAGTACATGACAAAGTAATGGATGAGTCTATAAAGTAACATAGTTCTTCTATCACTTTTCTGGCTCTGTTGGCAAATGTTTGCTTTAAGTGTCCCTGGCAGTCAGTACCATGGAGATCATATACTCTGTGATGATCATATGCACACACCATACAATAACTTCTCAAAAATTAATCATGACTCAATATGTTGTGAACATTTTTAGGGGTGGACTTTGCTCAAAGACTGTAAAACATGAAACATATTTTTAAGGGTTGAGAGAAGCAGTTCGCTGTTTCTACCGCAGTGAAACTGTTTTCATAGATTGTTTTATAGTTATTTTTGAGAAAATTTGAAACTCCCCAACCAGTGCTTATCTCCTGGTTTGTTGAACTTATTTCACATCCTTTTAACTGTATATTTGCTGATTAAGTAGAGATATGATTTTAATATTCTGTAATGTTTGTCTCAGTGTTAATTTTTAAGCTCCAAAAGTGTCTCATTTCAACATAATGGGATAAATTGAAGAAATATATGGTTATTTATCTGTATATTTTTAGTATCTTTATCTCTGTGGCTCCTCAGTTTTGTCCCCCTCCCATAGGAAATCATGAAATAATGGGACTTATTTTAGTTTGTATTCTAACTGGTACCTTTTATCTTTTTAATTTTGTGCCATTGGATCTCTCTCAGCATCATTATGCTTATTTGGACCTTCACTAAAAAAAAAAACAGAAAGTGATTCTGGTGTAAATTCCTTTAGAAGTACTTATTTTTGCTTTATGTATGTGTGCCTACTGTCTTGAGATCCAGAAGAGGGCGTGGAGCTCCTGAAATGGAGAATGATTTTGAACCTCTATAGGAGTGCAGGGAACCAAACCTGGGTCCTCTGCAAGAGCAGCCTGTGCTCTCAATTGCTGAGCCATCTGTCCAGCTCTTCTGTAAGTTCTGTATGTGTTTTGATTGATGGCATTGGTTTTTTTCTGTTTAGCTGCAATATATTCCTGATGACACTTAGAATGTTTCTCGTGAGCTTCATTCCACAGTATTTCAAACAACAATCTTTTCGGTTGCCCTCTAAGGAGAAGCTATCATCTTTACTTTGTTGCTTTAATAGAAGAAACCGAATAGGCTCATAGAACTTCTTTAGAAGTCAGACAGGACAGCTGTGTGTCAGGTGGCATACCTTAAAAGGGGCTCAAGAGTCCAGGGTGAGGCTTACCTACAAAGTCTGCACTCTTGGATCCTACTGAGGGATTGCCTCACTGGATGAGGTTGACAGATAAATTACTATTAAGTCTGAGTTTAGGTAAATTCGTGGTGAGAAGAATTTGAATATTTCTCTGTCTTTTCCTGCTCTAGTATCCCTTCTCTGGGTTTTATCATTCTCATTTTCCTTCCCCTTGCATGCTTATGCCAATCCCAGGTTCCTCTTGGGTCCAATGACTACTTATACATCTCCATCTGTTGCTTCCTCTTCTGCTACCCAATTGTTTTGCCCTATATGAGGTTAAGAGGGTTGAAGAATAGAGCTTTGGTCTGCCTGATTTCCTCTTTGGTCAAAATGACTTGCCTGTACATCACAGCACAGCTTGTGTGCTCTTTAGAAACACACAATTCAAATTGTGTAGCTCCTTAGCTTTGTGTTACACTCAGAAGTATTCTTATTTGTCAGTGCCTGTCAGTTTGGGTCCTTTTCCCATTCCCTTTTCATCTTCAGCTAAGACTTGCATTATCAGATACGCTAGCCTTCTTTCTATACTGGAAGCACACCAAGCTCAATGTTGTCTTAGGTCTGCATATACCCAGGTTTCTTTACCTGGGTCTCTGCTGGGTGCATGTTTTTGCATAGCTCAGTCTTTCATTCATCCAAGAATAATATCATATGAGCTCTTGAGAAAGATCTATCCCCTTATTTCCTCCCACTTGTTACTCTTCTTGTGTGTTATGTGGACACATTCTCAGATTTGATCCTACTTTATTTTTTACTGTTTTGAGCATGTTTGTGTCATAGTTCAGTGTGCTGGCTAGTTTTATGTCAACTTGACACAAGCTAGAGAGTCAAGAAGAGGGAACCTCAATTGAGAACAATGCCTCTACCAGACTTACCTGTGGGCAAACCTATGATGCATTTTCTTAGTTGATGATTGATGTGGAAAGGCCCAGTTCATTGTGTGTGGTGCCTGTGAGCAAGCTAGGAGGAGCAAGCCAGTAAGTGGCACTCCTCCATAGCCTCTGCATCGGCTCCAGCCTCCAGGTTTTTGCCCTGATTTCCCTGGATTTTGGGCCACAATCTATAATATGAAATAAACACTTTCCTCCCCAATTGCTTTTGGTCATGGTGTTTTATTACCACAATAAAAACTCTGTCTAAGACAGTTACTCTTCATACCACTTTCTTTGGTGTTGCTCCAGATAACTATCTACGTAGAACAGAACTTTACCACTTGGGGTGAATCATGGAAATACCTTTACTTTCAACAGCTTGAGTTTGAGATCATGTCATGGTTTTGTTTCGGCCATCACCCACTTATTCTGCCTGTAAATCTCTCAGGGTGAGAGTTCGTTTTATTAAATCATATGTTCACTCACATTGTTCTTTCTGGTTCCTGATGCTCTAGCATTCCTTCTTTTTATCATTCTGTGTATATTTGAAGAACTTTCTTTTTCAACGTTTAAGGCTAAAGTTATTAATGATGAATGATTTCAGTTTTGTTTCACTTAACAATGCCATTATGTGCTCCATCATTCCTAAAGAGCAGGTGCCACCAGTACAGAATTAGCAGGTGACACCTCTGTCCTTTCAACTTTTGGAAACTGCTGTGCCCTTTCCTTTTCGCCTCTGCTGCTTCAGGGAAACTTCTGCTGTCGTTTGAACTGAGGTCTTCTTAGAAGTGATGTGGCTCTTCCTCTCACTGCTTTGTTTTAAGTTTGTTGGTTGTATCTTCTGTCATGCTGGTCTGCCTTTGAATTCATTCAGTTTGTTTTACTTTCCATATTTTATTTTTAGGGCTTGTCATTTTCATTTGGTTCTTTTGAATTTATTTTTATGTGTATAGATGTCTTGTCTGCATGTATGTGCACCATGTGTTTGTAGTGCCTATGGAGTCCAGAGAAGAGCATCAGATCACCTGGGCATGGAGTTACAGACTGTTGTGTGCGGTTATACAGGTACTTGGAACTGACACTGGGTCTTCTGCAAGAGCAGCAAATGTTCTTAGCCATTGAGCCCTCTCCCCAGCCCATGGATCATTTAAAATTAAACAATCTTTTTTGTGCAGTGTATTTTGAATATATTCTTTCCCCTCCTCCACCTTCTTCCCAAACCTTCCTACCTCCTTACCCATACAACTTCATGTTCTCTCTCTCTCTCTCTCTCTCTCTCTCTCTCTCTCTCTCTCTCTCTCTCTCTCTCTCTCTCTCTCTCTCTCTCTCACACACACACAGAAATAAAACCCTTAGGAAGAAGAAGAACAACAACAAAGCCTCCAAATAATACACAAAGCAAACTTTAAAAAGTCAATAAGGCAAAAATACCAAAATAAAAACACACAGAAAGAAACAAAGTATTGTCTTAGTCTGTGTTCATGACTATGCCAACTCATTCATATATATGAAAAAGAATTTAATTGGGGCAATTGGTCTTTACACTTTCAGTGGTTTAGCCCGCTATTATCATGGTGTGGGTTATGAAGGCATGCTGACAGACACAGTGCTGGATATGTAGCTGATAGTTCTATGGCCTGATCTGCAGGCAGTGTTAGGAAAGAGACACTGGGTCTGGTCTGGGATTTTGAAACTTCAAAGCCCACCCCTGGTGACACACTTCCTCCAACAAGGAAAGACTTTCTAGTCCTTCTTAAGAGTGTAGTTCCTGATGACTAAGCATTCAAATACTTGAATCTGTGGGGCCCATTCTTTTTCAAACCACCACAAGTTCGTTATGTAGTGATCAACTACTCGGGTATAGGGCCTTCCCAGGAATGTGAACTAATGTACATATGAACTCATAGAGACTGTGAGAGCATACAAAAGACTCTGAATAAATTCAGAAAAGAGAGTAGACATAAAATCCTGCCCATAACGAAGAAAATATTTTCATGTGATATATCCTGGGAAAGAGAATACCAGTTTTCTCTAATATGTGTCACCGAGTATTTTAACCACCCTGATTCTTTCTTTATAGCTTTAATTTCTTTGCTGATAATTTTTAATTTTTATTTATTTCAAATGAGGTTATGGTTACTTCATTAAATCATTTTCATTATGAGTACTGTGCTGGCTTGTTTCGATATTCAGCTTGACACAACCTAGAATTAGCTGGAAAGATAGCCTCAGCTGAGGAATTGTCTACAGTTTGTTGGCCTGTAGACATGTCTGTGGAGGTTTGTATTGGCTGTTAATAGATATGTAAAGACCCAGCTCACTGCGGGCGGTGCCATTCCTTTAGCTGGACATAAACTGTATAACAGTGAAGAAGGATAGGAGCCACGCAAGCAGAGATGCACACATTTATCCTCTCCTTGCTCTCAGCTGTAGATGTAGATGACTGTATTTAACCTCACCACAGCAATATACTGGAACTGCAAGCCAAATACTCCCATTCTTCCCTAAGTGGCTTTTGGTTCAGGTAGTTTATCACAACACCAGAAATAAATCTAGAATGGTTACTATAAAATTTTTTCTGTTTTGTACATAAATTCACCCTCTGGTGCAACTCAGTTGGTGTCAATCAATGATCACTTCTAAAGCAAATTATGATTTTCATTGTGCTTTGTACGATACATGGATTTTAACATTATGTCTTGGCCATTTTTTCTCTATTTTAAGATACCACCAAGTTCAACTTCAACTTTTATTTGGGCAGACCATTTCCCTATTTAATTTATCAGACAGCTTCATGCTCATTTTGTGGCCATGAATCTAGTAACAGAACTATTGTGATAACATTTTTGCTTGGTTACTTTGTCTTTTGAGGCTAGAGCCCAGTGAAGGGAATGGAGAATCCTCTAGTGAGCTTGCAAGGTTTATTCGCAGAGGAAAGGGATCCTCTGATGCATCAGGACCTTGAGTAATTGCTGGGCTAGACACTTGTGATAGAATCCCCCACAAGGGGGCGAGGCGACTCTTTTATAACTTAACTTTCATGATGGATGGGTGTGTTTTGTCTTCTGTGGCTTGTTAGATAGTGATGAACATGTAATGGGTTGACATTATGCATCTCTAAATGAATGATGTGATACTTCATAAAACCTTTCACAATGATGAATCATAAACATAAGCTGTGACACAGATTTGATTGTATTTTTTGGGAATTTGAAATTTGAATGAAGAGCAACAAGTCTGTGTGTGAATTTGGATGGGACTTGCCAAATGACTTAAGAGGAATAAAACTGTTATAAACTGCTATCTAGACTGAGCTTAACAAACAAGCATTTGGAAAATGTACCTTTAGAAAAAAGAGAAAAGAATAAAAAATATTCCCAGAGATAATTAGGGACTGGGCCTAGAGAAGACAATATGGCGGCTTACTCACTTTTCAAAAAGAAAAAACAAACAAACAAAAAGAACCCTCATGACTTGGAGTCACACAAAACATTCCTTTCTATGTTTGTGAGTGTTCAAATCCATTTATCCTTCTAGAAACTGAATTTTCCTAACCCTATGTGTTTAAGAAAATGAAAAACTATCTGAATGCTTTTATTAGGTATTGAATAGAATTTGATGAGATATTCTTTGCATCTAAAGCTTCATTGCCCATTGTTCTATGGGGAAAAATTTGTTTTTGAATCATAAAAATTACTATTTACTATAAAATCTAAGCTCTAAATGGGGGGATTTCTGCATGTTAGCTTTTTTTCTTTTTAAAGAAGTCAAGTGTGTTTATGTTCCTGTTAGTTTGTGTACCACATAGGATGGGAGGTAGGCAGGAACCATTCTGTGGTCCCACCAAAATTCTTTGTTGAACTTCTACCTTGATCATCAGTTTATCCCAACAAACCTAATGACTCTTTCATGCTGTTTCAGCATTTGGTTGTCATAAGAGAAGAAAGCCACTGCCCAGAGATCTTATTTGTTACCAAGGCTTTGAGAGGTTAAAAAATCAAAGCAAAAGATTAAAACCATAGACTTATAGTTTTATGCTATAGTTCTATTAAGCAATATCCTTGGAACATTCATCTATGATTTCAGGTAGCTGAGTTTTATGGGGCATGTACATTTGCATATGTGAATCTATACTTGCCTTTGATGTGCAAGGAAAGATTTTAAAACAGAACAGAAGAAAACAGACAAACATATCTTTTTAATTGCTGAGAAGATATCCAAGTAACACCAATTAGTTCTAAAAGATTTGAAATCAAGAAAAAATAATTTAAAAGAGACTACTGTTTTTCTTAATTACAGAATATAAAAGGAAGCCAATATATTGCCTCCCCTGCTCCCAACTCAAAAGACCTCCCCAACCCCAATGATAGATTATTACCCACAATAATCTGTTGTTCAACACGAGACTTTAAGAACAGTTTTATTCATCAACAAAATGAGGGAAACAATGCAGGGTTTCCCTATTATTCATCATGAAATGTCTTCATTCCTTTATGTTCTTGCCTAAAATTTCTCTTTGTTATTGTTACACACTTGGATTTTAGTCCTGCCACACAGTATCACACATGTTAGTACATGTGGGCTTAAGTTGTGTTATCCAAAGGCTCAGAATCAGTGTTACCTCTTTACTGAAGATACTTGGTCCACACAGGAGTAAGAGATTGAGACAGTGGATTCCAGATATCATGCATGTTGATTGCTATGGGGAGCAAAATAAATAATTGACTCTACCAGAAACAATTCAGAGAATGAATTTCTTGGCAGACTATTTGATCCCATTATTGGTTTCATTTTTAAGTCAATACTGATCTTATTATATTTCACAGTGGTGAAGTATTAAAAGTGGCATTTCCCAGCCTAGTCATGTCATTAAAGATGAAGGCAAGCATTGTTTTGGGGGAGGGGTTGTGCATGTTCATGTTTTGTGTATTAGTTGATGATTAACAGTGAACGTAGCCTGCTGTTACTGTTCTAAGTCATTGTCATTTTCAGAACATGGATCATTTATTCACTTAGTGTTTGTACTCATGGAAATAGGTAAGCCAGTATTTTTCATGTTGCTTTGACATTTATAAGGGAGATTGTCAATTACAGGTTTGGATGCTTCTCTTTTTGGCTATTACCCTGTAGCCACAGGCTGAACTTCATTTCTTCTATCCCCCTAGTCCCTCATCTGACTCTTAAAAGTTTCTGGAAGAGTTTGCTCTGAAGGTGAATATTGTGTCTGGACCCTTTCCTCAAGACTTCTCATTGACATATCCTTAAAACAGTATAATGTATAATTCTTTCCTGCCAAGCCTTGAACATGTATAATAATTTTCAGCTATGGGATTTTTCCTGCTGTAAACCAGATATATTTGGGTCAGTTAGTTCTTCATATTCTTATATTCCCTTATCTCTAATATTAAAAGAACCAAATTAGAGATAAAATGGATTTCAAGTTTGGCTTTTAAATATGTTCCTCCAGATAATGAATATCTCTTTTATTTGTTTTCTTTTGATCTCTTGTGTTATGTTCTACATCGGATTGGTTTTAATCTCCAACAACAGGTAGCCATTTACAGGTTTCTGTTTATATGAATTCTACTTTAAAATTTACACCATAATACATTTGTACACTTTTTTATCTTGGAAGATTATTTCTTTAGATTTGAGTAGTATAGATAGTGTTAATTCTCAATTGTGGTTCTATCTGATACTACTCTTAAAAATATCTTATTTCATTTTTATTTACATTTACATATATGTGTCTGAATGTGGGTATGTCCTGTGATCATAAGTGCCTGTGGAAGACAGACTGATCTTCTTCAGTTAGACTTAGAGGCAGTTGTAGGCATCTGAAGTAGGTTCAGGGAATTGAATGAAGGTCCTCTGTAAGAGCACTAAACTCTTAACTGCTAAGCTATATCTCTAGCTTACACCAAATAATTTTTGTGTTTCTCTTTTTAATAATCAAATTATAACTTTCATCTGAATATGATCAATTAATCTTACTTCTGGATATAGACAAAAGGATTGAAGTTGTCATGTTGAATAGACAGCCATAGTCACAGGCTCATTGCATCACTATTTCCAGCATCCAAAATATGGACTCAACGAAGTGTTACTGATAAGATACATAGACAAGGAACATGTATTATACATATACAATAGATTATCATTTGACCATAAAAGGATAAAAGTATGCAGGAAAATAAGCAGAAATAAAATACATCACATCAAGTGACCTAAGCCAGGCACAGGAACATAGCTACTTCATGACCTCACTTACATGTGGAAGATAAAAAGTGAATTTTAAAGAAATAGAGAATAAAATAGAGAAGTGGAGAACAGTGTGGGAAGAAGGGAGGGATGGAGAAATGATGATTAATGGGTATAGTGATGCAATTGGACAGGAAGATTCTTTAGTCTGTCCGTCCATCCATCCATCCATCCATCCATCCATTGTCTATCTTTCCATCTCTCTGTCTCTCTCTCTCTGTCTCTGTCTCTGTCTCTGTCTCTGTCTCTCTCTCTCTCTCTCTCTCTCTCTCTCTCTCTCTCTCTCTCTCTCTCTGTGTGTGTGTGTGTGTGTGTGTGAATGAAGGAGTGCCAAGGACTGTATGTGGAGTCACAGGGGAACTTGTAGGAAGGAGTTAATTCTCTTCTTCTACCATGTGAGTTCCAGGAAATGGACTTGGATCATCAAGTTTGGGGGCATACTTTTTTTTTAATGCACTTAGAGAATCACAAGCTTTTGGATTTTTATTATGCTGATGTTCTTTATGACTGTATTTATTCTTTTTCTGAGGAAAGGTAAATTTTGTTAAACATAGATTGTTCTCTCATACAATCCATCCCAAACATAGTTTCCCCTCTCTCCACTTGGGTTATGACTTTATTGATTTCTATGTATTATTGTTGATTCAGTCACATCTACTGTCATTCTGTCCAGTCCTTCTACATCCTTGTGGTCTATTTCTTAAAAGAAGAGGTCTGGAGCTGTTCAGATGGGCTTTGTGCTGTCAGTGGTTTTTTTGTGGTTATTAAAATTGGCCTTTTGGTTTATAATCTTTGGATTTTAGTTACAACATTCTGAACAGAGAATATGTGATCATGACTTATTTATAGGATCTAAATATATCACGTTTAACTCTGTTCAGCTATAATTTCATGAAATTGGATTTTTATGCCTTTAATTTTAACCTCAACCCTTTTTACTCCGTGGGTTCTTTGGTGCTGTCCTTTTTTTTTTTTACATGTTTCAGAGTTCTTAAATACTATAGTCATGCTTGGTTATTTATTTATTTTGTTGATGTACAAATGTGGGCATTCTTTGATTTGACCTTCAATCCTAGATATTGTGTTTTTTCCAACGTAATATTTCTATTGATTACTTGACAATTTCATGTACTATACCCTGATCATACTTGCTTCTCATTTCTCTTAGGTCCACCCACCCACTTTTGTGCCCTCCACTCCAAAAGAGAAAAAGTAAAAAAAATACACCAAGCCAGATATTGTGTTTTTAGTTTGACTTGTTGAGTTTTCCATTTTAAGCATTTTTTTCATCTCCCAAGCTTAATTTCCTTGGTGACTGAATTTTTCATCCATGTTGCAGTCTTCGTCAATTGCTGAGCTGACTTCCTAATTTTATTCATCTGTATATTTTCATTCCTGCTGAGCTCACTGATAATCCCTGCAAGTAAGTTTTTGAGTTCTCTGTTGCATTTTCACTGTTTCAGTATTGTAAGATCTATTTAGAAGTCAAATATTGTTACATGAGTTATATTGTATTTCATTTCTTATATTTATTTAATGTGATTTGCATACCTGTTAGTATGCATATCTCTTACAGTTATATTTGAAGGTCTTTTTGGTCTGCTTCATGGATGAGTCTCCAGTACCACTCAGACACAAGAGAACAAAGCTCTGAACACTATCAATGCCATACTAATCCTGATGTCAATTTAATGTATTTGATCCATCACTAATAACCATTGAAGAGTTTTATGGTTTGAATATAAAACATGTCCCACTGATCCATACAAGTAAACACTTGGCCCCCACATAGTCAATATTTTACAAATTAGAGCCTTTGAGGACATGAAGCATAGGTTATGTGAGTGGACCATGGAAGTGGATTCCTGAGGGTTACACTAGGGTCCCACTTGTTTCCTGAGAACTCTCTTCTTTTAAAGACACCAAGATGTGAAAAAGCTTTGCCACATGTGTTCCTCTTTAAGGACAGAACTTCCCTAGCTATCATTCTTTCCCTGCCACGAAGGAGCATGCCCTGCAAATCATGAGTCAAAATAAATCCTCCTTCCTTAGGTTGCTTCATAACAGGTATTTTGCCATATTAAGAAAATGTGAGCAGGAATGGTGACACACGCCTTTAATCCAGCACATGGGAGGAAGAGGCAGGAGGATCTCTATGAGTTTGAGACTAGCCTGGTCTACAAAGCAAGTTCCAGGACAGCTACAGAGTTGTTACACACATAAACCCTGTCTTGAAAAACAAAACAAACAAGAAAGAAAGGAAGGAAGAAAGAAAAGGAGAGAAAAGTAAATTATCCATAAAATTGGTACTATGTGATATATGACAAACTGGCCATGCAATTTATAGCTTCTTGAAACTGACTAGTGGAAGCACAACTTGAGATTCAAGCTAGAGAAGAGTCATTGCGTTGTAAGTGGGGACCATTATAGACGGAGTGCAGAAACCAAGAATGGTGTTAAAAATGTGGACAGTAGAGTCTGTGCTATTGAGGTTGCAGAAGATATCAAGGGCTTTCCTGAGGACTGGATCTGGAAGTCATCCCTGTACCATTCTGGTAAAGAATACAGCTATATTCTGCCTATACCATGAAAATATAGGTGAGGCCAAGTTCAAAAGTATTAGAATACCTCTTTGATGGAGGGAATTGCAAGATAGCATAGCATTTAGACAGTAGCGTGTTTGTTGCTGGCTATTTTTAGTCACTTATATAGAGAGGATTTAAAACAAAAAGGAGAGCAGAAAGCAGTGAAGGTATGCAGTTTGGTGAGTAAAGCAGCAAGAGTACGTACATTTCAAGTTGTGGGAAAGCAGACACTGACAGAGAGGCATTAATGACTGATGGAATGAAAGGCATGACAAGCAAAATTTCACGAGACAGTAAGGAATACATTTTGAAATCAAGAACCCATCAGTCAAGTACTCCAATCTACACAAAAGCTAATTCATTCAAAAGGAACATGCAAGAAAAAAGTTCGGAGCTGAGAGTTCTACTAGTGCTACTAGAGGGGTAGTCCTGTTCAAACAGCACTCAGGGAAACATCTTCTCAGGTTTACCCATGTAGGCACATTGATGCTACAGCAGCTTGGAGGCCACTGTAGCTGTGGTCTAATTGTGTCTGGCTACATTACAACCTGACATCAAAATTTTATGTCATGAATGCAGTGATGGTTTTGCAGGCTTACACAATGCAAGAGTTTCTGGATCATGTATCAAGATTGTCTACAAAAGCTAAAAAGCCAAGCAGTGTGCAGAAAAGTCAGATTCCTTGAGAGAGGTTCTGGGAGGTCATGTGTGAAATAAGATAAGGTGAAATCACAGTTGCCCTAGATATCCAGTGGTGTTGGAGATGTCAATAATATGGGATGTCTGCCAAAGAAAGCTGCAGGCAATGATTGGAGCTAAGGGAGAGCCCATATGTGCTGCCGGCAGATTGCTGAATGGCAAGGTTCCCAATGCTTATTTCAACTCAGATAATGACATTATCAATTCTACATGATTGACATGAAGCTACAGGGAGTGCTGTTTGCTGTTTGATTTGGTCTAGTCTTTTCTTGCTGTAACCCAATTCTTTCAGCTAAGAATAGAGATTTTCCCCTTATATCAGAATGAAATAATTTATTATATTTACTTTATTTTTTATAGAATCTCACAGCTCAGAGTTGTCTTGCATCTCAGAAGGGACTGGGAACTTTTGAAAACTTTTGGGAGTTGTTAGGACAATGGAACTTTTAATGCTGAAATTACTGAATTTTACATCATTAGATGGTTATTAATCTGGGGGAACCAGGTGCGTGATATTAGGGCATAAATGTGACATGGTTCCATAGACTAATGGGTGGAATAATTGACTGGTCCCAAACTGGTGATACATTTTAAGAAGATTATAGAACCTAGTGGTGTGTGTGTGTGTGTGTGTGTGTGTGTGTGTGTGTGTGTGTGTGTGTGTGTCTGAGTTGAGGTGAGTTGAATACTGAGGGTAACCTTGAGGGTTATAGCTGGAACACTCTCTGTTTCTGACCTACAAGACAAGAACAATCTGCCACAAGCTCACACTGTCATAGATGGAACTGTTGCAGCCACCATACTTTTTTCAGTATGGTAGACTGTGTCATTTAAATCAGCCCAAAAGAATTGATTCTGTTAGTCCTTTTACAATAGCGTTGCTGGCTCATACAGGAGACATATTGTCTTCTTGGTTGTTTGTATACCCCTCCCACACCCCAAGATCTAGGCATCTAGAGTTAAGGTGTTTGTGGTATTTCTTGGTGTATCTGGCCTTGGGTTTGTTAGGTAGTGTTTGGCTCTTTGGTTGCTCTTGTCCCATTCTGATGGGTTCTGTACCAGAAGAATGGTGTTGGTTTTTAGTCTGTGGGTTATTCTGTGTTTTAGGGTTTAACTGAGGAGTCCCAGATCTTAAGTTCTGATTGGAGCTCTGGGTTCGGACCCCAAGCTGTCCCAGATTAGTGCAGTGGATGATAGGTGAGGAGGCAGGGAAGAGAAACTGACTCTGGAGTTCTTTAAGCAGAACTTGGGACTAGCTCCATCAAGAGTGTTAGAAGCAGAATTAGTATTCTGTCTCTGGCCATGGATGATGGTCGATCCAAAGGGCATGGAGGTGGGCTAGGAGGAGGGGCTGAGGTGGATAGTCAGAGGCAGATTTAACAGGACTATGGAGAGTCCAAAGTAGAAGAGAGTAAAGTGGGCACAAGTATATGGTCCCTGGTAAAGAGCAGTTCTGTAGGTCCATGGGGACTCAAGTCATATGGAGGGATGGCTGAAGTAGATAGGGAGGAAGAACCAGGGGGAGACTGTGTTTGCACCACAGGGGCTTATCATTTTTTATTGTTACAAGAAGAAACACTAAAGCAAATCAAGGATTAGTAGATTCACAAAACTTGACTTTCTTTTTATTTACCTAAAAATATAAGTACATTTTTAATTAAAATATAACTACTACACTACTTTCTTCCTTCCCTTTAGTCTCTTTTTTGGTTTCTTGAAAGTTTACTTTTCATAGATAATATTCTGTAAAGTGAAGTATGTCTTACAATTCACAAGTTTTCATCTTATTTGTTTTCTCCCTGGCTAGAACTATCTTATAAATATAGATGAACTAAACTGCTTTCAGCTTGCAGACTTGCCTCTCAACATTTCTAAAGTTATTGTGGTCCCCAGTCACTGTGAATTGAATCAAAGTCATGGACCTCATTTGTGCACCTATGGCTTAATGGAACAGGTTGGCTGTTATCATGTGGTTACTGTGTTTTATTACTTAACTCCATTTTCAGTTGACACCTAGAATGTCTATTTGGCCACTGATATCCTGTGACTAGTAGTGCCTTGGTAACCATTTTTGAATTTTACTCTTTCAAACTCATTGGAGCTTCCAGTTCCTCACATCTGTTCTGTTCACATGCTTAGTATATGACTCATTAGTCATAGAATGGTGTTCCAACTTACAGTTGTGTTTAATTGTCTATAATCATTAAATGCCAGAGATAAAGCATTAATATGCTTACTTGATTTCATAGTCCCCTCCTCCCTCCCTCCCTCCCCCTCACTCTCTCTCTCTCTCTCTCTCTCTCTCTTCTCTCTCTCTCTCTTCTCTCTCTCTCTCAAACCAATAATGGGTTGGAGTGCAGCTTGCTGCATAACCTGGAGGACCTTAGTTCAGATCTCCAGCTCCCACATAAAAGCCAGCCATGGGCACACATGTCTGTAACCCCAGGACTTAGGAGATGGAGACAGAAGGCTCCTTGGAGCTCATTAGACCACCAGCCTAGATGCATCTATGAGCGTCAGGCTCAATGAGAGACCCTATTTCAACAAATAATGTGGAAAGGAATAGAGGAAGACACTTAATGTTACCCTCTGGGCTCCAAATACATGTATACACACATATATTTGTATATACATGTACATATATCATACACATAAAAGAAAAATGGCATTAATTTTTCCCTTTTTCCTCCTTTTTTGATTTTTTTCCTTATGTACATTAACTGGTTAATTATGAAGGAAATGTTTGAGGGACACAGATCTGGGGGATGCCAGCCTACAATCCCATAGCCAGAGAGTCTGGGAAACAGAAACTTCATTCAGTGGCTGATGGAAGAAGAGGCAGACTCCCTCAGTTAAGTACTGAGCTGAACTCAAGAAAGCCAGTAACAGAGAGGGAGGACTGATGACCAAAGGTATTAAGACTGGGCTGGTTTAACCCCCAGAAACAGCTGACCTGACAAAGGTTAACTCTTGAATCCTAGGCATCAGCCTGGGAATCCAGCATGGGACTGATCAAGACCCCTTGAATGTGGGTGTCAGTGAGGAGGCCTAGGTAATTTATTGAGCCTTGGACAACAGATCAGTACTCATCCCGAGTATACACATGGACTTTGGACTCCCATCCAACAATGTGAGGTGCACTCTCACCCTGAACTCTTGGGGGAGGGTCTAGGCCCTGCCCTGTATGAAATGACAGACTATGGACACCCACATGGAGGGCCTCACCCTTCCTGGGGAAATGAGGGGATAATGGGGGAGGTTGAGGGGAGGTCACGGGAGGAGGGGAGGGAAAGGGAGAGGGACCTGGAACTGACTTGTGAAGCAACCTTGTTTCTTATCTAAATTTAAACTGAAAAATAAATTTAAAAAAAGAAGGAAATGTTTGATTCTACTATTATCTTTCCTCTCATAGTGTGGAATCAACTTATCCAACTCACCTAATTTCACTCTTCATTATAAACTAAAACAAGAAGATCAATCAGGAAGACAGAAGAACTCATCACACTTCTTTTCAGGTGTTTGCATTCATTAGAACGGATTGTTTCTTGTAGAGACAAAAACACACATTTTAGGATTACTTTGTGGGAGCGTTGGAGATAGTACAGCCATCCCTTTCCAGAGAGTATATTTCAGATCATACCTATTTGTTAGTGGTCAGTCCTGAATGATTAAGGGATAGTTAGAAAATAGAACAATGCTTTTGGTAAAGATGCTTTCTTTTTAAGCCTAGTAAAAGGACAGTGCCACTTTAAGAGGCCAATCCACCCACAGAAACTAGCAGTGCTTGCAGTGAATGATGTGAATTTTGCTTTGGGTATTTGCATTGCAAGGGGGTTATCAAATTCCCAACATATCCACTAGTTGTGTAAAGTACAATAGTATGATGGAGTGTGTTGAGAACTAGCAAAGTAGTGTCTTTAACTAGAAGTTGGTAAAGGAAGCCAATCTTTTACACAGCAGATGAGCTCTGTGACTGGGAACCAGGCCCTAGCAGTTTCCTGAAGCAAGAGATTCCAGTGTGCATCAGTGAGAGATGCAGAGGCATAGTGGGTGGAAATTGATCGGCTCCCTCAAGGAATGCAATGGTTTTGCAATAATTCCTGAAAAATCCCCACAGACTCTCATGTGAGTGACACCATTTGGATGTCTGTCACAGCATTGACAATTGAGGAGGAGAAACAGCTAAACCAGTGATGTCAGAGGTGTTATTTCCCTTTTTCTTCTTTGGTTCTAATCCAAAGAGGAGGAGGTGACACCCAGGAAAGGAGAGCAGAGGAGATGAAGAGGAGGTGCTGATTCTGTTGTCCTCCAGTTGCTGGGCAACCCCAACTGAAAAGCAGAGAATTGAGCTCCATCAAAGAGTTAAGTCCATTTCATTTTACTGGCCTGACTAATGCAATACCTGAACCTAACTGTAATGCTCTGAGTTCTGCCTGAAATGTCATTAAAGGGCTGGCAAGGGATACTTGATGTAATTCGTTTAGGATCCAAGAACACAGAGAAACAAAAACCCTTCCTCTGTGTGGACACTGCTGAGTCAGATTGCTCAGTACCACAGGACTGGCATTCCCTGTTCCTGGTCAACTCTGTTTTTGTCTTCTACTGTGATCTGCATTTGGATTCCAGGCTAGACAATTAAACATGCTGTTCCCTCTGTTGGGAAGGCTATTTCCTGTATGTGAAAAAGACTGTCTTCTCTCTTTCCTCAGGATATGTATCAAATGCTACTCCCTCAGAGAGCTTTTTCCTTCTTCATGGACACTTCCTTCCTTATGCACTTTATCCCATTTCCACACTCATGTATCCATTCTATTTGTCTCTTTCTGAAAACAGAGTTTCTGTTCCACCTTGTCCTGTAGCCGTTTGGTCCCAAATAAACACATAGAAGCTTGTATTAACTATAAACTGTTGGGTTGATGGCTCAGGCTTCTTATTGGCTAGCTCTCTCTTAATTACTAACCAGTTTCTATTAATCTAAGTATTTCCATGTGGTTTTGGCTTACCGAAGAATGCCTAGAATCCTATTCCTGGCAGCTACATGGCGTCTCCCTGGTGACTGTCTCTCTGTATCTTCTCCCCAGAATTTTCCTCCTCTGGTAGCCCTGCCTATACTTCATGCCTTGTTACTGTACAGTCAGCATTTGATTAAACTAATAAGAAAAACATATATTCCCAGCAAACAGAAGGACCTCTATCATCAACTTGTACTACTTATTTTAATGTTGATTTGTTCATTTCTTTATTGTCATTGAAGAAATACCCATGTATCTCAGTACCACTCAATAAACATTAAAGAACAAGCAAAACAATTGAGATTACTGGTAAACAGAAGAAAAATCTCCATGCTACTTATTCTCTTTCAATTATAAATGTAGATATGACAGAGTTAACTAGTTTTCTACTTGCCTTTAGGAACACACCCTTTAATCAACTCTGTTTTCCTTATGATGAAATAATTTCCTTCAAACAGCAAAATGGAATAACGATTGCATTGACTATGTATTAGGTATTTCAGACATTGCTTATTTACTTACATAAAACTCATTGAGGTCAGTATTGCTTTAGGAGACTCAGAATCAAAAACTGGGTTATCCAGATATAATTTGTTGTGATATTTTGCATTAGTCTATTTGATCCCTAGGTTCATGGTCTCTCCTCTGTCCTGGAAGTACTTTTCATCCTAAAGCTTGCAGGCCACTAATGACGTCATGTATAGCATCACCAGTAATGGTGGAATTAAAGTGCTTCTAACTCAGGCTAAATTTGGTTATAGAATCAAGGGTTCAGAATTAAAAGTCTTGGATTTGTTTAATCTGTATTGTTTGAGCAGAAGCATAAAAAGCCTTGAAGAACATAAATGGTGGGGCCTTTCACTGGCTGTCTGAGATAAAGATTGTCTGTGCATTAATCTGCTGGGAAATGTTCCCAGGAGAGACTGCTAATGGAAGCAGGACAGAAGCCAGGCAAGAGGATATTCTTGGATGGTCTCTGGAAGGGTGTTGCCAGTTCCCCAACAACTGCTGAGTGGGAGGCATACTCCAGAGTGTCTTCATCGGAGGTGGTGACACGAGCTCCCATACTGCCCTTCCAGACAAAGGCAAGGAGAGCTACAGGAAGGTGGATGCAAACTTACAGGAGCTCCTGACTCTTGGCTCCTGAGTCCTAAGTCATGTCAGGATTTCAGTGCATTCTTTGAAAACAATTCCACCTGCAGGCCTCTCAGGGCAATGGTGCACCTAAACCTGAGGAACAAATATGGGGATCATAGAAGATGCACCAATAAATACGGTGACAGACTGCCTAGTTTCTATTCTGTTGACTCTGCCTTAGTGCAAAGGGAAATTAAATAAATTCCTCTTGCAGAATAAAAGTTTGTTTTTGGTTATGAATTGGTTATTTAATTTCTGCTCCAGACATAATTCTTCTCAGCTGGGTAATATGGAATGAAGATGCAGGTGAGAATGTGACTATCAAATTGGCTTTTAGCACAAATAGCATGGGATCCTAGATGAGGCTTTGAACCGAAGAAGAGAAGAATCAAGGAAAGGCAGTTAGTGGTTTACACACACTGGCTGCACTCTGACCCTGACACACTCCTTCTTCCTGAACATCAGGAATTTGTTGCCAGGGGCCAAATGGTATTAAGGCAATCTCTCTTTCCAGCCGCTTCTCCGAACAGAGAGCGTTTGTAGTTCTTTTATCATTCCCAGAGAGACATCATTTCTATTCTATGGTTTTCTGATCCTCCCTACCAGTTCCTCCCTTTGAAATACTGACAGTTTTTTTTTTACCGTCTCATTCTTTAGCTCGGCCCTGTCTCATGTCTGTGTTTTCATATTATCATCGTGCTTATTTCTCGCTTAAACAGGTGACATGCTCAGCACAACAATTTCATTTCTTTTTAACCCTTCCCAGATCTATTACTTTCATTTTCCTTTTGAGTGTAAACTGCTCCCTAATAACCTCGTTCTATTTTCTTTCCATTTTTATTGCAGCTCAAATCGACTTATCAGACAATCAGATAAATTTTAAGTAACTTTGAGTACAGTGGAATCCAATTCATAGTCATTTCCCAGAGTTGAGTTCAATTTATAGATATTTTTCAGAAATGATTCCTCATTTTGAAAAAGGTAAGCAATAACATTTTAACATTTGAGCTGCTTTTCATATACATCTTACAAATTAGCAGTTAAGCAGCATGTGCTAATGTTCTTGTAGTGGTTAATTGTATGTGTCAATTTGTAGCTGACTCTTAGTGTCTAGTTAGTTAGTCAAGTATTCTGGATGTTTCTGTGAAGGTATTTTTACATTTATTTAAAATTGTGTGTATGTGTGTGTGTGTGTGTGTGTGTGTGTGTGTGTGTGTATGTGTGTGCGATGACACATGAATGGAGTCCAGAAGATAACATCTGGTATCTTTCTCTCCTTCAACATGTGGATTACTAGTGTTGAACTCAGATCTTCAGAGCTTGGCAATAGATGCATTTATTCCCTGGGCATCTTGCAAGCCATGGAAGTTCGTTTTTTGTGAGGCCAATACTTAAATTAGTAGACTTTGGAGTAAAGCAGATTGCCCTCCCATAACATGGTTGAGCATCATACAGTCAGCTAAAGGTCACATAAAAGAGAAAGGCTTCCCTCGGTCCCTCTGCCTTTGGACTATGAGTCTTTGCTGTGATGTTGACTGGGACTCTTGCCAACCTACCCTACTAGATTTGGACTTATTAAGCCTATGCAATAGTTTGAGCCAGTTCCATACATACCTATACATGAATAACCCTGTGGTTCTGTTCTTTGGTGGACTCTGGCAATGCACCTAGCCACGTTATCCTATAGTGTTCTTTTATCCACATGAACACACCCCAGTACTCCCGGTAGAGGTCTGAAATCACACATAGTACTTAGCCCCATTTGTGCTATTTTGTTTTCTTACACGACTTGAAGTATTGCTATGTCAGAGTTAATCTGCCCTTTGGTGTTTTATATCACTATTCTCATGTTCTGGGGCAATAACTAATTAAAATAAAATTACTTGTACATAAAAGATGCAGCATCACAATTGTTGATCTAATACAGTGATTTGTAACCTTCCTCATGCTGCAACCCATTAATGCAATTTTTCATGTGGTGGTGACCTCAAGCATAAAATTATTTTCATTGCTACTTCATAAGTGCAATTTTACTGCTGTTATGGATCATAATACAATTTTTTGGTGATAAAGGTTTGCCAATAGAGATATGACCTACAGGCTGAGAACCACTGATCTGATTAACTTAAACAGCTACTGACATACTTGCTGGACAAGGGAATAAGATTTACATCTTATGCCATGGACCTGAAATATTCATATGCAGTACCTAGAGGTATTTGCCAATTCATACTTGCTAAATTAAATCAAATAAATTACAAGGTAGATTCATAGAAATGTATGGAACCTGTTTTCACTTCTTTGAGTTCTGTTTGCTCAGCTGTCTCTTACAGCTCATCCTTCACCTGCTATTGAAGCTTCCTTACTTGGTAAAAATAAAAAGTGTGTTCTTGCCTGTCTTCTTACTTGATAGATGTTTTCATCGCAGCATTTGCCATCCTGTAATGCATTTCATCTATACCCTCTTCCTTGTCACTTGCTCTGCCTACAATATATTATTGTTTTGTTTTTGTTTTTTTAACTGAACAATGTAACTAGTATCTGTCATGTTTGTACATGTAAGGCCAATCTCGGTTTTCTTAACATCAGATCATTAGTATTCCCAGTAAAGGTAAACCCCATAATTATTTAGTTATTATCTTACTGACAGAGTTTTGTTTTCACTTTCTGGCTGTCAAGAAAATAAAAACTTCAGAGAGGTTTCTTTTACTCAGAACCAGGTGTTTTTCTTGTTATTTTCATTTTCCTTTATTCTGTGCAAAAATATTGGGATATTCTAAGACAGGAATGCCACTCTTTGAATATCCCTCATCTGTATTTTACATCTTGTTATTTATATAAAGGTACTATTAACACACACAGTTCTAATTCCTTACAATGTATTTGCCAAACAACAAGGTGACAATGCACCATAGCACAGGACAGAAGGCTCCTGTAAGAATCCACAGCACCAGTATTTGGCGAATGGCTATGCATAGAACTGGTATGGTGGTTAAAGCCAGACAGTCCTTAAGAGGTAACATGTGCTCTGACAAATGGAGATGCAGCTTCTACTAATACAGGGTAAAAATGTGACTTGTTACCAGAGAAACAGGTGTTTTAAGTGGATTCCCAATAGTAGATTTTTCTGGGTCATTTGGTATTGTTTAAATGATCTACTCTCCAAAAAGAAAAAAAAACAACCCCACAAAACATTTGTCATAATTTTTTTCATTTTTTCTGTCTTTCCTGAGTTTCTGGTTTCAGGTGGGAGATTCTTGTTCAAAATCTGTCATGTCACTAGAAAACTCAAGTTGGCTGACACCCATCAGGGATTCGTCACTCATGCACAGGAAGTCTTATTCATACACATGAAATCTGTCATGTCACTAGAAAACTCAAGTTGGCTGACACCCATCAGGGATTCGTCACTCATGCACAGGAAGTCTTATTCATACACATGAAATCTGTCATGTCACTAGAAAACTCAAGTTGGCTGACACCCATCAGGGATTCGTCACTCATGCACAGGAAGTCTTATTCATACACATGAAATCTGTCATGTCACTAGAAAACTCAAGTTGGCTGACACCCATCAGGGATTCGTCACTCATGCACAGGAAGTCTTATTCAGCATGAACTGGAGCTGGTTGGTTGGAGCTGGGCAAACATCTTCTTCTCACTGCATGGTTGTCCTGTATTCCTTATCTCAGAGAAGAGAGACTTTGAACAGCTGGCTTCCCAAGCAGGGAGGTGCAAGGGAAGCTTGTTCTATCTCAGCCTGGATGGACTTTGCACTGTGCATTTTCATTCTGTTGGTTATAAATGGAGATGTAATAAAAGGCAAACGATCTGAAGAGCACAGAAGTCATGGCCTCTTCCAGTATTATAGCCATTTCTTCTCATACTTACTGCCATATTTGTGCTATTGTATTTTCAGTGATAATTTTTTTGTTATTGTGTTTGTTTTTGGAGACAGGTTTTCTCTGTGTAGATTTTGGAACCTGTCCAGGCTGGCCTTGAACTAACAGAGATCCACCTGCCTCTGCTTCACAAGTGTTGGGATTAAAGGCGTGTGCCATTACCACCTGGCCTGCTATTTATTTTTAGTTCATGTGAATTCATTCTGTTTATTCATGCCACAAATATGCCCCGATCACCTACTGTCTGCAGGTACTATTAATGATTAAAGGAGACAAACCACTTGCTTAATGGAGAGAAAGGAAAGAGATTAGCCAACAAAAATGATACAGTGTTGCAGAGAATTGAAGGTTCTGTGTGCAACAGAGAAAGTAAATCTTGCTGAGGAGAGCAGTGCAGAGGAACAGACCTTAGTGCCAGACAGGATGAATTAGGGTCTGCATCAGGAAGATGGAATCTGAATGGAGATTTGTGTTCTAATCACCCCTTTAAAGAAACAAAACTAAACAAACACCAGGAGATCTAGGATGGAACCACACCATGATGCGAACAATGTATCATATGGTCTATTAGGGGCAGCATTTAGAGATGGCATGCTAAGAATATGGACTTTTCAGCAACTAGGGCCTAGAACTAATATAAAAAAAAAAACCCCAGAGATTCAGAAAAAAAAAGGAAGTTGCAAATTTTTAGTAGGGTAATTGTGTTTAGTCTTGTTCTCTTACTTACCTTGGATTTTCTGCTGGCCCTGCAAACAGTTTTTGTTGTTGTTGTTGTTGTTGTTGTAAGGTGGAGGAACCTTCAGGAAGTTTAGTTGTCTATATCCAAGATTTCTGGACTTTCGGAGCTGCAGTGATCCCAGCTGTTTGTCCTGCCTCCATATCCTATGGAAGAGGAAACTAGAGCCTTGAGAAGTTAATAGTATTCAAGGTAATCAGGGTGAGTACTCAGGGTTTCCTTCAATCTTGTTTCCTTTATTCATATGATTAGGAATGGACCTTCATGGGTGATGGTATGGATGTGGGGGGAAATACATGTGCACTTTACTAAGTCCCTTGATTCTCATGGAGTTCAAATGCTGTTCAGGGATGAATTCCAGGTTCAAAGCTTGAGCTGGGGCTGAGTCCATGGCGCCCAGTTACTTACCAGGAATTTTGTTGTTTTGGCTGTAGACAAACCTGTGTGATTACCAGAGGCAGCTGCAGGCCAGATGGAACTAGCAAGACTGCCTTCACTCTGGTTTCCAGAAACTTCTGTGCCGAGAACGAAAGCATATGCTTAGCTACACTCTTGCCTGCATCCAAGCAAGAGCAGTCCTAGCATTCATTTCTTTAGCTGATCTATACACTCTCTTTCACCTATTCAAGCTTCATGTGGGTTTACAGTCCCACTTTCAGTTTCCATGCAGCTTTCTTACTGTAGCCTACCCTGGACACGTAGCCCTCAGATCTATCTCACTTGTTATATTGTACTAAATGAGATCTGAAATATCTATTCTCTCTGAATTACTGTTTGATCTGTGTCAGCGTCTACACATTACAGTTATCTGGAGAGATTACAGGAATCCAAATCAATTAAATTCAAACATGGTATCTGCTCATCTTTATAATTTAAAAAACCTCCCTAGTGGTTTTAGTATGTAGTCAATTTGCCAAACTTGCTCTGCATATACAGTCTGCTTTGTAAGTGGCAAGGGATGGGGATCAACTCCTTTTTATGGTCCTTACTTCATCAGGGTGATGACTGTGAATTAGGCACTTTGTAACCATATCTCTTTAGCAGTTGGAAAATGTAGTGATGAAGACATTAAGTTTTGGATTAAAATTAGTTTAGATCCTGGCAGCACTACTTGGTTTTATGACCTTGGGCAAGTTTGGTGGTTAATCTCAATTGTCAGTTTGATAATTTTTTAGAATCATCAGAGAGATGGGGCCTTGGGAATGTCTAGGATGGGTTACCTTGATTAGCCTAACTGAGGTGGGAAGAGTCACACACTCTGGATGGGATCCTGGAGTGTAGCAGTGGAGAGAGGGAGCTGAAGAGACCTTCATCCCTTTCTGCTTCCTGATGTGGCAGCAACATGACCAGTGGCTTCAAGTTCTTGTTCCCTTGACTTCCCAATTATGATTGGCTGTTCCTTTGGCCTGTGAGACAAAAGAAACCCTCTGTTTATGAAGTTGTTTTTGTCAAATTATTTTATTGTATCAATTAGAAATGTAACTAAAAGAGGCACCAGCACTGGGATCATTCTGTGATAATCAGAACCATGTGAGTTTTGAGTCTTTAGAGCTGTTTTGTGGCTAGAATGTAGAAGAGTGGTATTCTGCATGAGAAGCACTCTAGCCTGTTGGAAGAATTTAATACTGGTTGGAGGTTGGAAGAATGCTGGGATAAACATGGACAGTGGAGGCCTAGCTCATGATGTTTTAGAGGGGAACAAGCAATCTATTAGGAATCAGGCTAAGAGTCATTCATATGATATTTTGGCCAAAATCTGGTTTTAACCTGCCCATGGCCTAAAAACTTGAGTGAAGATGGAGTTGGGACAAGCCAAAAATAATCATTCCTTACTATCATTTATGTTGTCATACTATTTTAATGTAGCAACTGCACAAGTAACTAAAACAGAAAAAAATGAGTACCAGGACTGGTCATGTTGATTAGCGGGAGGAATGTGGGCTAGGAACACCTTCAAGACCCATAAGCAGAGTCGTTCTGCTTGAGAACTTGGAAAACAAGAATGCTGAGAGAAATGCAGACAGTAGGGGCCTGGTTCATGAGTTTTCAGGGGGAAGCAAGTACTCTATCAGGAATTGGACTATCAGGGGTCAATTGTGTGATGTTTTGGAAAGAATTTGATTGCATTCTACTGTATTTTAAGAATTTGAAACCCATTCCCTATACTGGGTTACCTTGCTCAGCCTTGATACAGGGGCACGGGCTTGGTCCTGCGTCAGCTGAAGAGTGGATGGGGATGGGAACGGAGGTTAGGGTGGGTAGGAGAAGGGAAGGGAGGGGGAACTGGGGTTGGTATGTAAAATGAAATGTATTTTTAAAATAAAAAATAATTTAAATGTGTCTTAAAGAACAACAGCAACAATAACAAAAAAAGAATTTGAGTGCAGGGGAGTTTAAAGATAATGAACTAAATTTTTGAAGACCTGCCCACTGTGGGTGGTATCACACCCTCTCTTGGGCTGAATACAAGGAAGACAGTAAGCTAGGCACAGGTGCTCAACATTTTGCTTCTTGACTGTAGATGCAATTTGTTCAGTTCCCTCAAGCTTTGCAGCCACCACTTTCCACCATCACAGAGTGTAACTTGGTACTCAGAACCAAGGGAAACATTTTCACCCTTAGATTAATTTTGTCAGAGTATTTTATCACAATAACAGGGAATGTAGCCTAGGCTGAAGGTTATCTGAATTTTTATGTTTCATTTTATCTAACTATAAGGATAAGTATGTTGTTTACCTCATAAGAAACGTTTTTGTTTTTGTTTTGTTTTGTTTTGTTTTGTTTTTGAGACAGGGATTCTCTGTATAGCTTTGTTGCCAGGCCTACCTTGAACTCACAGAGATCCTCCCACTTCTGCCTCCCAAGTGATGGCATTAAAAGCATGTGCTACCACCACCTGGTCCAACCACATAAGAATCTTTGGAAGGTGAATTTAAAAAAATGTTAATTATATTCACATTGTTGTACAGCAGCTCTCAAGAACGTTTTATCTTTGCATGTCCAAAACTCTATACCCATTGCATAGCAACCTCTTGTTTTCTTCTTTAGGCAATGACCAATCTATTTTAAATACCTTATCTGCATTTGTCCCTTTGTGGTTGCCTTATTCCATAGAATAGTGTCTCTAAGGTTTATACATGTTATAGCATGTGTCATAAACCTCCAATAAGCTTCCTATCTCTTTCAGTCTTTTTTGAGGAACAACCATACATGACACATGTGCACGTGCGTACATACACATACACACATATACAAATGTATAATACACACACATATGTACCACATGTACACACACATAATTTCTTACACTTTCTTCACTCTTTATCCCCCTTTTCCAGTTTTTCTTACTTGGGGTCCTCTTAGAAGATGACAGTAAATCCATCTCCTCTGTACTATCAAGTTTTCTCTTAAAGTCCCATACTGGAATATTCAGAACAGTAATTCCTTTTCTTTAGGTGCAAAATCTGTGCACAAAATTCTTTCTTTTATTTTTGAGTCTTGCTTGATCATGTGTTATTTTCCTACATGAGTATTTATTAAAATCAAACTGAATTCATTGTCAGAAAGCTTATATCCTTCTATTTATTTATGACTGACTTCTGGAAAGCTATTTATTTAATTTCTGTAGAGTTGTATACATTTCCATGTATTTTTGTACAGCTTATATATGTGTGCTCATATTTCTTCCAGTCTTCACCTATTTCACATAGGGATGTAGTTTTATCATAACCCAGTTTTCTGCTAATTTCTGGGGATGTATTTTATTGTGAATGTTAATTCTTCATTTCTTCTCTCTCTCTCTCTCTCTCTCTCTCTCTCTCTCTCTCTAACATTTTTGCTCTATCATTTCTGTGTAGTAGTACATGATATCTTGAGCTCTGAGGTGGCATCCAACTCTCTGATATTTAGCATACCCTTGCAGCTAGAGTGTCTTGAAGTCAGATCAGATGGGCATTGGTAGCCTCTGGTAAAGTTAGAACATTGTACACATGCTGTATTGCTGCTTCTCCTATCCAGAGAGGAGCTCCCCAGGTTCACTGGCTCATCTATGCTGTTTCTAGATCCCATGAAACATCCCAAACTCACAGAGCATTATGTCTTTTGTTCTCTGTAATTTTCAGGTACACATTAGCAGCCTAAATTGGACGAGAAATAAACCAGTGCTTTCGTGAGATCCCTAAAAACAGGGACAGCTGACCCAACAACTCTTTCCCTTCCCAGTTAGAAGTCTGAGGTTTGGATTTTTCCCCTTCCTGTCTAGGGAGGAAGTGAGGAGAAATGGTGAACATGTGCCCATTTCTTCCTTTTGGCCTCCTACATGGAACCACGTTGTCAGAGTTTATACCCAGTAAGTCAGACACTAGTTCCCTTAGTAGTTCCTCTGTGATCTAAATGTTAGACCTGTGTCCTACCCTTATCTCACTCCCCAGGAAGACTCTTGTAGTTATGAATTACTTCCTGGGTATCCCCGCTGAGCCCTGTAGAGCCCTTGGTGAATGAGTGTCCCCAGTTTTCCTACCAATAATTAAGGGGTTAGTTTTATATTCATGCAGGGTGTAAGAATCGTTCATCTGGCTTGTGGATTTGTTATGAAGGAATTGTTTAATGTATTATTGAATCAGTGTTTCTATGGATAAAGGAGAGTCTAATTGCAGAGGTGTCCAGGATATAGCCTGTAAAGAGAAACCTTCCCGCCAGCCTGGTTCCAAAGCCGCGTCAGTCCCAAATAAACACACAGGAGGCTATATTAATTATGAAGCTGTTGGCCTTGCTTGTTTCTTACTTGCTAGCTCTGACTTAAGTATTTATCCCATAATTGTTAATCTAAGTATTTCTCTTACCAGAGAACTTTCCGGGCTTCCTACCCCACGGCGGTTACATCTTGACTTTCTGTGTTTTTCCTGTGCCTACCCAGAGTCCTCCTCGACTCCTAGTCCCACCTATCTTGGTTCCCTATTGGCCAACAGTGCTTTATTGACATATACATAGGACTTCCCCAACAATAGCCCATGGGCCACACATGTCCCAGGGTAACTATCAACACAACCAATCATGTTTGTAGACAGCAACATCATATAGCAAAATCAAAAGGCTGGATCCCACTGGTGGGACTTCTTATACTCCCCATTAATTGATTCCATCCTTCAAGGATGCGTATCGAAGCAGGAAAGACTTTAAAAAGTTCTTCCCCTTTAGTGAGCACTATATAATTGATAGTGTCTTTGGTTCTTCTGCCATAAGGAGGTTGATATCCTTTTTACCTCATAGTCTATATTTCTTATTTCTCTTTGAAGATTGAAAAAATAACACAGCGGGTGTTTAATAATACAGGCCGTAGTATATTGAATTCAGTGTCAGAGAGGAAATAAAACTAAAAATAAATCACATTTGTTCCATACAAATAACTAATGCACTGTTGGCATGATTATTTTCCTTTATGATATGGGCCTGAAGAGTAATTGTGTCTTACAGCAGCTTCTGAACAGCACAGTCCATGTTTGTTTTCTGCAGCTCCATAAGTCAGAAAGAAGCAGACTAATAGAACTCATAAGACTAATATGATTGAGTTATTGCCTCTGGACAAATAATAAAAGACACAGATATTGTTGAACCCAGTTAAATACCATTAACAGTGTATGGGCAGGTATGCTTGCCAGTACATTGGGAGACCACAGATTGACATTGAGCTGTCTTCCTCAATAACTCTCCACCTTATTTTATTTTCTGATTTTTATTGTATTTTTAATTGTGTGTGTGAGAGAGAGAAAGAGAGATAGAGAAAGGAGAGAGAAAGAGAGAGAGAGAGGAGAGAGATTGAGATTGAGAGAGAGCACACATATGAATGTAGGTGTCCACAGAGGTCAGAGCAGCTGGAAATAGACAGTTGTTAGCCATCTGACATGGGCTCTGGAAACTGAACTTGGGTCCTCTCCCCGAGCTCGTAAATTATGGGTTGTTTCTCTAGTCTCTAAGACATTATTTTTGAGATGGGCCTGGAGCTTACCATTTCAGCTAGAAGAGGTAACCAGCAAGACACTAGCCTCCTCTCTACTCCTACCCATAACACAGGAGCTACAGAAATTTTACCACATAGGGTTAATACAGATGCTGGGGATCTGAACCCAGGTCCACATGGATGTTCAGTGAGCACTTTACCCATTGAGCCATCTTCCCAAGTCCTCACTGGGACTTTTATAGAATAAGCACTATCTAGTTGTAGGCTTATGTTAAGAGAGGATTTGTAGGTTTGAGCATTGGATATATATATATTAATATTCTTTTATGGCTAGTTATATGTCACTGTAGCAATTTCTAAGGTAACATCTGAGGTAAGGTACTATATCTGAACTAGGGCATTTTTGAGAGTCACAGGGGCACTAGAAATAATTATGTCAGGATAACAGGTAGAGTACCTCAGAACTTTGTCTTCTTGACTATGATAACCTAGAAATACCACACACATAGTAGTTATACACAGTGATGGTTTCTCTGTTTCATGTCTATGCACACATCTATTCATGGTGGGAGGAAGATGTCAATTCTTGTTTGATGGTCCCTCTCTTGTTCTGCGTTGAAGATATCTCCAATTTGGTTCTCTCTGCCTGTTCTCCTATGTTCCTGAAGCATAATACACCTGTGGCAAAGACTGACTGGTGAACACATGAATAAAAACAGTCCTTGATACTGGACATGAGTTTTAAAAGTAAAAGACTGAAGTAACTTTATGGAGTTAAAATTTTAAGATACTTTTCTCTGAAGAGAAAACAATGTTGCAGGGAGAATGTAATTTATCTTCAGTTACAAAGATGAAGCTCATAGCTATAATTATGCCTATGTCTGTTCATTTGATTGTCCTCTTCTACATCCAGCTAGTTGAGATTTCTGTGTGAAGCTTGCCCAGTTGGGAAAATCTTCCTCTGGTGGGAATTTAAAGAAAAAATTCAGTATCAGTAGCACAATAACACTGTTCAGAGAGAACCCAGCTAGAAGTAATCCCTAGTTACCACTCCTTTAGGGTAACAATGGTACATAATTACCTTTTAAACATTGTTCCAGAATTTCCCCCCCAGTCCCCCAAGGATGCTTCTGTGAAACTTCTGGAACAGTTTACATAGTTAAGGTCCCATGAGTAAGGCATAGTTTGAGAAAGATGTTATTCTTTCCCTTAACTCAGAAATTACCTCAGTTTCTTACAATTGCCATGCTGCAGTTCAGGTGCAGCGCTTTTACATTCCTTTTTTTGGTATATTTTACATTTCAATTTTTAGTTTTTGCAAGGCAGATTCTGTTTGCCCCAGTGACTTTCAAAAATATGTTGTTATCCCACACAATCCATGCTAAACCCTGCCCTTTCCCTTCTCCTCCTTTATTTTTCTGTATTACACAAGTGACCTTAAAGTGGAGGTCCTGGTCTTGGGAGTGGAGGTCCTGGTCTTGGGAGGTTTGAGGTCTTGAGGAATCTAGCCATGGAATGCACTGGCTCATTTACTGTTCCCTGGGGCTTGGGTGATGCTGTTCTGAATTTCCTGCCTTCTTTCCTTTGCAGCTGGGTATATGTTTGTGTTTGCAGGTTGAACACCTTGATCACAGCTAGAGGCAACACTAGAGACAACAAATACAAAGAATTTGTCTCTCTGGAGAAAGGAAATCTGGTTAAAACCATCTGTCTGGTTTTCCAAATACATGTTTTGTTCCACTTTCTTATTGAAAATTTTTACTTTCTAACAGATCACCTCTCATAAAAGCTGTATATGAAACCAGGCACAGCAAGGGCATTAAAATAACTCATCTTTTGAGGAAGCCTATTAAAATGAAGAATCCTAATTAGAAACCTTTGCCTGACTCCTAAATCCTTAGTTAATATGAATCTACTTCCCTCTATTTTGAGCATGAATGCTGAGATTCAGTTAGGGTGGAAGAATTAACAACAGTAGACTTTGGAGTACACAAAGCTCTTTTAGACTCTGAGAACTTAGACTGAGAAACGGCAAAGAGGCCTGACTCTGAGTTGTCATTTTGAGTTTGACTTCCTAAACTTAACCGTACTGTGGTTCTGATATATCGTCCATACTTTAGTTTTCTCATCAATGCAATCAGGATAATGAAACCGTAATTCACGTGGTTGTTGTGAAGGTTAAATGAAATGAAGGCATAAAGCCCAGTATCTGGCACTATAAAATGATAAATAGAAGGCATGTTTCTCATTTATCACACGATGAGGACAGATGTGTGGAGTGACCTTGCCACACCGCCCAGCTCATTGCATTCTGCAGCGTCTCCTTTCTCAGAACTGTGGTCGGCAAACGTTCCCATTGCAATTCCAATGGAATCTCTTGGAAATTTGAGGATCATTAAATGACTAGTTTGTGTTCTTTCCCAACACTTTCTGTTTTTCATTGAGGGTGGATACAGTTCTAGGGCCATTATTAAACAAACATGCCCTCCAACAAAAGCAGCAACAAAACTATAGACACAGATACATAAATCAATGGAACACTGATGCTTATTAGCAAGGAGCTTCTATATTTCTTTGCAGGGAAATCTCTTACAACTTTGATTTAGTACAACACCATCTAACGTAATTCTGTTCAACATTATGACAATAATAGCTTGCATAGGATGTTACCTGCCACATATTGTGCTAAATGCTTTGCGAGGACTGGTTCCTCTGTTCCTTATTACATCACCTAATCAGTGAGTGAGAAAATGGAATTAAAAAGGGGTCAAGACAAACAACCAGAAAGTTGCAGAGCTGGCATCTGGGAACTTGGCCGTGGCATGTTCACACTGCTGTCGAGACTGCTATGTCCCTCTATCTAGACCCTGCAATTTATACAGAACACCTGTTTTCAGTTGATAGTCTAGATTTTTTATTGTTGTGGTTAGAGATTGACAGCTATTTGATTTGTCTTTATAAACCTTGGGACCTGAGCCTTACGTAGGCCTTACCAAGTAGAGACACACCACACTGTATTTTACTTTATGAGGACCCACAGGACATTAGAGGAAGACTACATAGACGCCTCGGGACTGGCTGCCATATTTCCCGCTTACAGATCAGGCACGAGACTTTGCTGTAATTGTAGCCATGAGTAGCATTCTACATGGAAAAGCAGCAGTCCCAGGGAAGCTTTGCATGGTAGGGGCAGGGAAATGATCACAAAGCCACTGAGGTAAGCACTGTCTGAAGTGTGGTATGCTTTCAAAAGCACTACAGAAGGGATGTGCTTTGAGAAGTTTTCTTCGGCATTGTTTGACAAGACACTCGGTTGTTCTTCAGTGTCAGTTCCTCAGGTGCCAGGGGATTTTACAACAGAATGCAGGAAAGTTTGGAAACAGGAGGTCTTGAGCAAGCTTCTTGAGAAATAACAGCATCTTATATGCAGTTTGCAAGGCAAAAAATATGGTCCAGAGTCAGCAGAAAGATATCATACAACCTGATGAAGTCAGCTGGAAGTTAATCAAGCAATGTAGTAGAAATGGATCACAGGATAACTCAAGCGGGCAATAGAACTAGTGCGCAGTGGCTGTGAGACTGATGACCACAGCTGTCCAACAGAGAAAACTGAGTTCCCAGGATCTGAAACTGCAACTCTCTCAAGGCCCTGATCCTAGGCTTTGTCAAGAGTGTTTCTGGATTTAGACAAGGAATTACATTCCTTCATGTTTTGGGGCCTCAAGGAAACCTCAGAATGGCCTGCCTCCCAAAAACTGGTTAGGTAGGACTTTAGCTGAATCCCAATAATTCTTCAATCACTCATTGTATGAGTCACTATATGGAACACTATATGCACTTAAAATACATGCTTTCTACAATGGTTAGACAATATTTAATGGGTTCAATTTTGTCTTCTTCTTCACTACATTAATCCTACATGAAAATGGGGGATCTTCCCACTCTCTGATACCTTTAGGATAGCTAAAACAACCCCTGAATAATAAAAGAACTACTGGAAGTATCATTGTCCCAGATATTAGTAAAAACATCATGTTATTGGCATAAAAACTGCTATGTTTCACCAACAGAATCAAATAGAAGACTCAGACATAACTGTACACACATATGGACACCTGAACTTTGACAAAGATGACAGAAATATACACTGGAAAAAAGAGAGCATCTGCAACAAATGGTGCTGACCAAAATGGACAGTTGCAGGTAGAAGAATCCAACTGCATCTATACTTACCACCCAACACAAAACTAGCCCTTCCCTGGATGAAATGACAGACTCTGGAGTTCCTCCATAGAGGGCCTCACCCTCCCTAGCAATCAGAGTGGAGATTGGGTGGGAGACTGGGCGGCCTGGTGGGGAGGGCAGGGGGAGGAGGGGAGGGAGAGTGAGCTGAGATATACTTGTGAAACAAGCTTGTTTCTAACTTCAATTTCAAAAAGGAAGAAAATAAAGAATTACTAAATATATTCCTGAGAGTAAGAACTTGAATTAAAAAAAAAACCTCAAGTCCAAATGAATTAAAGATTTCCAAAGTGGCTGTATGAGTTGGCACTCCCACCAACAGTGGAAGAGTGTTCCCCTTTCTCCATATCCCATCCAGCATAAACTGTCATTGGTGTTTTTCATTTTAGCCATTCTGATAGGAGTAAGATGGCATGTCTGTTCCACTATGTTCATAGCAGCATTATTTGTAATAGCCAGAATCTGGAAGCAATCTAGATGCCCCTCAACTGAAGAGTGGATAGAGAAAATGCAGTACATTTACACAATGGAGTACTATTCAGTGAAAAAAACACAATGGAATATTGAAATTTGAAGACAAATTGATGGCACTAGAAGAAACTATCCTGAGTGAGATAACCCAGTCACAAAAAGACAAACATGGTATGTACTCACTCATATATGGACTTTAGACATGGGTCAGGGGAGTACCAGCCTATAATCCCACTGCCAGAGAGTCTGGGAAACAGAACTTTCAACTAATGACTGATGGAAGCAGAGGGAGACACCCACACCCACAGCTATACACTGAGCTGAACTCCAGGAACCCATGACAGAGAGGGAGAACTGATGAGCATAAGGGTCAAGACTGGACTTGTTTAACCCACAGAAATAGCTGACCTGAACAAGGGGGAGCTCTTGAACCCTGACTGATGGCTGGGAATCCAGCATGGGACTGATCCAGATCCCCTGAATGTGGATGTTGATGAGGAGGCCTTAGGCAATCTATGGGGCCTTTGGTAGTAGATCAATATTTATCTCTAGCATACAAATGGACTTTGGGTGCCCTTCCCACAAATAGAGATGCACTCTCAGCCTAGACTCTTGGGAGAGGACCTAGGCCCTGCCCTGGATGAAATGACAGACTATTGACATGCCCCATGGAGGGCTTGACCCTCCCTGGGGAAAGGAGTGGGAATTGGGTGAAGGGGGATGGAGGGGTTGGTGGGAGGGTATAGGAGGAGGGAGGGAGAGGGAGAGGGAGCTGGATTGACATGTGAAGCAACCTTGTTTCTAATTTAAATTTAAAAATAAAAAAAGACAAAAAAGAAAGTAAAGTGGAGAATAGGCTTGAACACACTGGTACAACAGGAGAATTTCTCAACAGAACACTGTTCCTATAGGTACTAAAATCAACAATTAATAAATGGGACCTCATGAAACTGAAAAGCTTCTGTAAGGCTAAGGACATCATAAATCAGACATATTAGCCCTCTATTAGATGATGAAACTTTCCCATTGTGTAGGATGCATCTCTGCCATATATGTGTGTGTGCATGCATGTGTGTGTGTGCATGTGTGAGAGAGAGAGTGTGTGTGTGAGTGTTTGTGTGTGTGTGTATGTGAGTGTGTGCATGTGTAGGCGCCAGGCATGGGTGCATTTGTGTACGTGTACTCTCAAAACAAAACAAATAACTAGAAACCAAGAAAACAATTAACCAAGTTAAAAAAATGGTGCATAGATCTAAAATGAGATTTCTCAAAAGAGGAAAGTCAAATGTTTGAGAAACACTTAAAACTTTTAACATCCTTTGTTATCAGGCAAATGCAAATCAATGCTACATTGAGATTTCATCTTACACCTGTGAGAATGGATAGGATTAATGAAAATAAGTCTGCTCATCCTGTGAGTATATGGAATAAGGAGAACACTCATCCATTGCTGGTGGGAGTGCAAGTTTGCGCAGTCACTATGGAAATCAGTGTAGGGGTTCCTTAAGAAGATGGGTATCAATCTACTTCAAGATTTAGCTTTGGACATACACCCAAAGGATGTTTCATCCTACCCAGGGACATTTTCTCAGCTGTATTAATTTCTCTTCTATAATGGTCAGGAATCAGAAACAACCTAGATGTCCTTCAATAGAAAAATGGATAAAGAAAATATACTATAATTATATAACAGGGTATTTCTTAGGCTTTAAAATAAATGAATTTCACAACTAAATGAATAGAACTGGGAAAAAATCATCCTAAATGTTGTATTCCAGACCTTAAAGGCAAATATGGTATGTATTTGCCTGCATGTGGGTATTAGCTGTTAAATCAATGATAACCAAGCTGCAATCCACAGAACCACAGAGGTAGAGAGTAAGGAACTAGGGGATGCAGACAGATCTCATTAAAAACAGGAACTAGAATAGATAGTTATCGATGGATGCGGGAGCTAGAATGCGAGAATAGATTGGGGAGTGGGAGGAGATAAGCAGGTAAGGAAGAGAATACGTGCTGGGATAGCAAAAATTAAGTTAAGGGTAGCTTGAGAAGTCTTATGGAAATGGGAGAGTAGAAGCTTCCCAAACCATACACATACATGGAAGTAATCGAAATGAAATCACCAAATAATGAGGGAGACAAGAGTTCCAAATGGACATATAGTACAAGGATTGGGATGCATGTAATTGAGTTGATAGCTAAAGGGACGCTCCAAACAACCCAGGATATTGTCAAGATTATAGGTTATTCTCCACAAACTGCCAACAAAGCCGTATTACTAAAAACATCATCTACACAACTCATTGAATGTGTAGAAGCTGACTCCAACTAAGAATCTAAGGAATAGAGGAGAGGCTACCTTAAATGCCCTGCCTTATAATGAAATCGCTGACTATCTTAAATGCCATCATAGAGCCTTTATCAAGCAGTTGATGGAAGCAGAAGCAGACACTCACAGCTAATCACTGAGCCAAACTCCTGGAATCCAGTTGTAGAGAGGGAGGAGGGATGAGCAAAGGGGTCAAGACCATGTTGGATAAACCCACAGAAACAGCTGACCTGACCAAGTGGGAGCACACAGATGCCAGCCATAATACTGGGGATCCAGTATTGAACCGAACCAAGCCTTCTGAATGTGGTGTCAGTTAGGAGGCCTGGGAAGTCTATGGGACCTCTGAAAATGGAACCACTATTTATCTCTAGTTCACAAATGGACTTTGGGAGCTCATTCTCCATGGACGAATACTATTGCAACCTAGACATATGGGGGAGGACCTAGTCCCTCCCCCAAATGATATAGAGCACTTTGATGATCCCCCCAGGGAAGGCCTCACCCTCCCTGATGAGTAGATGGGGGAGGGATGGGGGAGAGTAGGGTGAGGGACATGGGAGGATGTAAGGAAAAAGCAACTGGGATTGATATGTAAAATAAGGTTGTTTCTAAATTAAATTAAAAAAAAAGTTGAGCTAGTGCCTATATACAGTCTTCATCTCTGTGTGCTAGCATCTTTGGTACAGGAAAGACGTCTGCACACTATCAAAAGAGAAATGTAAACACCAAGCCGGTCACAACCTCTTTGGTCTACAATGGTGTCTTGCCTTCAAGATATGTCTATTGCAATGATGGCACAAAAGCTTGTGAGAGTAATTAACCAATGTCTGGTTTGACTTAAGGCCCACTCCACAAGATGGAACCCTTACTAACATTGCTATGAACCAGAAACTATCTAGCCCAGAGGTCTAGGGCGAAACCAAACACAACTGAAAACAAACCAACAAACAAAAAATTAAAACAACCTATAGATCAGTCAGTGCCTTGCTCAAGCATCATCAGAGAGACTTCCTCCTGCAGTGGATGTGAACAAATACAGACACCCACAGCCAGACATGCAGAGAGTGAGAGTTCTTGCAACCATCATCTCTAAACGGGATTCTCCATCAAATCTGTCCCCTTAGGATTCAGGGAACTCTGTGGAAGAGGAGGCAGAAAGAGGATAAGAGCCAGAGAGAATGGAATACAAAGCCCTCTAAATATAAATGATCAAAGCTTATATGAACTCAGAGATACTAGAGCAGCACGCACAGGGAGTTCATGGGTCTATGCTATGACCTTTGCATATAAATGATGGCTTCCAGTTTGGTGTTTTTATGGGATTCCTGAGTGTGGGTAGGAATGGGTCTTTATTTCTTTTGCCTTCTCTTGGGCTGTTTTTCTTGTTTATTTGTTTAGTGTATTTCCAGTGTGCTAGGTTCTGTTTAGCATATTATTATATTCTACTACATTATATTATATTGTATTATGTTGCAATGCCTTAGAAGCCTGTTTGTTATCTAATGAAAGGGAGAAAAGGAGGGGATCTGGATGGGAGGGGATGTGGGAGAAACAGGAGGATTAGAGAAAGGGAATGCTGTTATCAGGATATATTATGTGAAAAATCTGTTTTCTTTTTTTAAAAAAATTATTCTATGTGTCTCTTACATCATGTGTCTTGATCCCATTCATTTCTCTGTCCCTTCCCACCCACCATCTACCTTTGCATCCCCCAAAAAATAGTAAAAAAATTAAGAGAAAACAGGGAACAAATTTAAAAAGAGAATAAATTTAAATATCTTGTCATGGAAGTTGCAGTGTGATACAGTAAGTCACACCAGAGACCCCTTTGTCTATAATCATTAATTAATTGCAAATGTTCATTGCAAAGAGTCATATCTGGGCTCTTCTGAATGACAATGCTCAATCTAGAGGAAGGGCCTGTTTCCTGGTAACTATACAACAATTCCAATCACTAATAAACTACTTTCGTTTCATGGTATTTTATAGTGGGAACAACTTTGAGAGATAGTTTAATAAATATTCCCAAGACGAAGAAGCACGAGACCAAAGAGAAAAATTTCCCAAAGAAGTTATGAAGATACGGCATCTGGTTCTCTCTAAGTCTGCTAGGTCCTGGGTGCTGACTCAGAGAACACACTTCCAGATACACATCATGCTCTTCGTTAGCGCCTCTCTAGGCGCTGTGCAGCTAGCACAGAATGCAACTGTCCTGTTTGCCACTGCTTGGTCAAAGAGGGAAGGTTATGTTAAGCCATCTGGATTTACTCAGTCCTCTTATAAAAGGACACAAGCATACTTTAAACTAAGCTCCCAAATGTTGAAGCTGGATACCTGCAAAAAAATAGACATGAAAATTAAGTGTAAGAAATAATTAGCAGTTAGAGGGAAGTGTGCAAGATCCTTGGTTGAGCAACTATTCTATGAGTTGGAGCTAAATTAATGAGCATATTTCCCACAAGCCCTGGTTGTTTCCAGTTAGTCCTGGCTGTTGAGTTGGCTTAATGTGTTCTCTCTGTAAATGTGTCTTTTCTTTTTTCCTTTTTTAAAATATCACAGTGTGAGTTCCAATTCCAAAGCTATTGACACTATTTCATGGGGAGAACAAAAGCTCTCTGTAGTGAGATTAGTAGCAAATTATTTTAATGGTTTTTCAAATTACCATTATATCAGAAAATCATTACTTGTCTTACCCTGTTGAGTAAATATTGAATGAGTTACAGCAAGCCCATCTACAACTCCTGAAGCTCAATTTCAGATTCTTTCACTATATCGTCCTTATTTTGGGGTCAGGGAACTTATGGTGCATGTTCTCTGGGACTAGTTACTTGTTTTAATTTATCTTTATTCTCTCTAAATTTGTCTGGCATTTAAGGTATTTAACAGGCATTCTAAACACACATTCTTTCAATTGGAAAATATTTGCAAACGCACATGCACACACACACACACACACACACACACACACACACACACACACAGACACACAGATAGAAACAAAGAGAGAGAGGGGGGAGCTCTGACTATCAAAATAGTTAAAAGAATGAAATTTTGATAACCCGTGAGTGAAAAATTTTCACTATAAAAGAAGGAACATTCTCATACAGGTGTCTCTATTTTACTCGGATATATCACTGCTAATTCACTTATGTATGTTTAGTTGTAAGGATGAATTTATTTCCTCACAAGTACAGAGTTCAGAGTGATAACCATTACTTTATGGAACCACAAGTTCATACAAAATATCAAGTCATAAGATGGTTTTATGTTTCTGGTTTAGAGACATTAGAAGATAGATAAGACTAAGGTACTTCCACAAGGCTGAACTTTAACTTGGCTTTGGTAGCAACTGTCTACTCATCACTCTGTGGTATACTGTATGCCTGACTTCTGAAGGCTGGAACAGGCAGCCTTCTGCACTGGAAAGGCAGAAAAGTTGTTCTTGCATTCCCCTCCTTTTGTGAAGATGGGCTCTAGGCTGAGCAACTCCCCATTCTTCCTGGGGGAAAGAGCCCAGAAAAAGTGACCAGTATCTGCTATGATAGAAGCAGCAGCCACTGTGAGAAGCTTGTGTTCCCACTTTTACACAGGAGGAGTACTCAAGAGAATCTTGGTGAATTCTTCCAGGACTGGGTTCCATTCATTGTTTTCTGTCTTCTTGCCCTACTTGTGGTTCCGTTTCATACAGTAAGTGATAGAGCTCATGCTTTCTACCTTCAGATAAACAGCAGAAAGCAGGAGGGATAAAGTGCTTCTTTTAAGGACACATCCTAAAGGGTGAGTATCACTGTTTATTACAATCTCTTGAGTAAAACATGGTGCTCTAGCAATATTCAATAGAATAGTGTCACTAAAATATAAATTGCTCACTTTCTGATGGCTATAGGGAACTATTTATTGTGAGGGGTACTTACAAGAGAAACCAGCAACCCAAGTTGGTTTCAGTGACTTCTGAGACCTGACTGGAGCCCCAAAAAGAGAAAGAGAGTCTTCCCTGAACTTCCCTTTATTTCCCATGTCCATAAACACTTGTAGCCACATCCCAAGTAGGCATGGTCAGTGGCACAGGTATCTAAGATCTCTTCCTACAGAATAGGAGATTGGGAAACTTAGCTCATATTCTGAGCAGTCAGGTGCTCATGTTGAGGGTTGCACTTATCCAAAGCTGTCTCCGAGGACCTGATATATGGAGAAAGAACATTGCTTTTTCTCTAGAACCATAAAACACATTTTTCTCTCAGCTTTCAAACAGGAGGATATAATTATATTGGATACATGTGAAGCAACTCTATACTCCTCTATACTCTTTTCATTTAGAAATTTATTAAAAATATTACATACCATGTGGCTCAGACTTTTTGTTGTAAAAGATTTGTTTTCCTCACCCAGATCCATCTAAATATAACTGAATTATTCTTTTAATATATTGTTGTTGGTTGTTTTTACTCTTTGCTCTTTGGGGATCTGCCATTCAGCATCCAAATAAACACATGGAGCAGACTTACTTTACTTATGATTGCCTGCCTTTAGCTTGGCTTATATCTAGCCTGCTTTTCTTAAATTATCACTTCTACCTTTTGGCTCTGGACTTTTACCTTTCTCTATTTCTGTATATTTTTTCTTTCCTTCTTATTTGTGTCTGGCTGTGTGGCTGAGTGACTGGCCCCTCACATCCTCCTCTCCTCCTTTTCTTGTCCCTTCTCTTCTTTTCCTCCTTCTGTTTATTCTCTCTGCTTTGCAGCCCCACCTATCACTCTCATGTCTAGCTATTTAGAGGTCATTCAGCTCTTTATTAGACCAATCAACTGTTTTCATTAGGCAAAGTAACATAGTTTCACAGAGTTAAACAAATGCAATCTAAAAGAATGCAATGCAGCATATTTTTGCATCAGTAAACAAATATTCCACAGCATAAACAAATGTAACACATCTTAAATTAACTTTTACAACAAACATCTCTATTTTATGTTGTTGCTGGTTATTTCTTTGAAACAGAGTCCCATATTGTAGTATGGGCTGCCCTTGAACTCACAGTCTCCCAACTGCAAGCATGATTTCCTTTTGGACACCAAACCATTAGACATATGAGTCCACTGAGTTTTTCCTATTTACTTTAGTCCTAGAGAGTAAGGATCTTTGTCTATGCTCAGGTATACAGCTTCCTGAGAGTTTATACAGTAATTCTTCTGTTTCTGTTCCTCTCAAACCAACCCAAACTTTATGGGTTCTTGCTTTTTCCATTTTTGTTCATCTTTTATAGGTTTTTCAACTATAATGTGAAAAGTGACAATAGTTTTTGATTTCTTAATTTGTAAGAACTATGCTAAAATTTTATTTTATTTTAATAATATTTAATCAATTATTTGAGAATTTCACAGAATGTATTTTGATCATATTTATCTATCTCCACAAACTCCTTCCACATCCCCCTTAATCCATCCAACTATCTGTCCTCTTTATTTTTTTTAAACTCATTGAGGTCAATTCATGTGGTTCAAACACTATTGGCCTGCCCTAATGCCTGGTTATTTCTCCTGGCAGCTAGTTTGCCAATAGTTCCCTAGCTAGGGGTGGGACTTTGTGCTCACTTCTCTAGTCCCATGCTGGGATTTTATCTGGCTGCAGCTTTCATGCGTCTTGTACATGCTGTAACAACCACTCTGAATTCATATGTGCAGCTTCCCTAGTGTGTTCAGAAGGCACCCTTTTAGTCTTCCCCACCTCTAGCACTTCATAGTTTTTCTGTCTCCATTTCCTTGAATGATTCCTGAGCCTTTTGGGAAGGGCTGTGATATAAATATCCCACTTAGGTCTAAGCAATTGGTGGTGCCTTATTTTCTGTGCACTGAGTGGGTCTCTGTGCTATCCATTGTAAGAAACTTGTCTGATGAAGGTTGAGAGATGAATAATATAAGGGTATAGCAATAAGTCATTAAGAGTTGTTTTAATACAATGTCAATTTAGCAAAATAATAGTTTAGTTATTGGGTTCTGTCTTTGGGCCTATGACCTATCTAGCTTCAGGTTCTTGATCTGTTAAGAGTACTATGTCTGAGTTTCAATCCATGGTATGTACCTTAAATCCAGTGAAAAGGTCCTTTATTACTCCAATAACACTCATGACACTGTTTCACCAGTTGAAATTTATTGCTGGGGTAGTCCTTATTGTAGCTCAGAGTACACAGCTGAATAAGACTGATGGCTGTTTTTCTCCTTTAGTAACATATATTGAGCCTTCCATCACCTGAAAGCTAGCCAGTAGTGATAAGGCTTCCAGGTCAGTACTGACTTGTTTCCTTTTCCAGTTTTATGACTCAAATATATGACGTCTGCAGCAGTAGGGTCTTACTGTCAAGTTCTAGAGGGTAAGCAAGAGTATTGTCAAAAGCCTGTAATATTTGGGAGTCAATGGGCTACACTGGCCAATAACTCAAAAAGGGGTAACCCATTCCTGGTAAAGAGAATTTTATTTACTGACATGTGATACTGTTTCCTGTTATGGGATGTCTCCATTTAAATCCTTTTTATTTATACAGTTGTGCACATTTTAGAATGCGTTACAGTAGTAGGCTTCCATATGGTGTCTTCAAAAGGCCTTCAGTATTAGTTATCTCTCCCCTGGTTTCTTCTCCCACTGCCTGCTGCCTCCTACCCCATTTTGCCTTTCTTATTCCACTATTCTATATTTTGTGCATGAGAGAAAGTATGTGATATTTGTTTTTCTGGATCTGGCTTATTTCACCAATTGCTTTCAGGTTTCATCCCTTTCCTGCTAATAGGATTAATCACTTTCTGCTTATGGGTACTATTACCTACTGTGTGTTTCATTTTTAATCCATTCATCTTTACATGGGCACTTAGGCTGATTCTATCCCTTAGCTGAGAAGATAAAGATGCAATGAACACTGGTGTGCAGTGATCACAACTGTATGCATGCCCAGGTTCCTTCAGTTATATACCCAGACATATTACATCTAGACAATTTTTATATTTTGGAGGAATGTCCATATTGGCCTCCTTAGTGGCTCAACTAATTGACTTTCATACCAATAATGTCTCCCTTTACTCATCCTCATAACCACTGGTTTGTTTTCTTCATGATAACCATTCTGATTGTGGTGAAATGGAGTCTCAATGACAATTCATTGGCACTTCCCTGATAGCTAAAACTGTTGTTTTTTTCATGAATTTATTAGCTATTTTTGCCTTCTTTAAAGAACTGTTTATTTTACATTTATTGATTGAGCAATTTATTCTTTGGTTGGTAAATAGTTTTTAGTTATTTATATTTTCTGAGACATTAATCATCTGTCAGGTGAGCATCTGGCAAAATGATACACCCACCCTGATAGATGTATCTTCATTCTGGTCTTTGTTTCTTTTGCTGTCAGGAAACATTTTAATTTTAATCAATCCCATTTGTCAATTTTTTGCTCTTATTGTCTGAATTATTGCAGTCCTGTTCAGAAAGTCATTTAAGTGTTTTTTTTTGTTTTCTCTCATTGATTTTTGTATTTTATTACTATTTTGTTTTTTTTTTTGTTTTTTTTACATACAAGGTAATATTTCTTTATTGATTATAACATGTGTTTGAGGGACACACTGCATTCACCAAGAAGGAATATTCTCTGTTTTTTGCCCTGACTCACAATTCAGACACCTAAAGAGATTAGAAAGATACTTTTCCATCCACACAAGGCACTGTCTCCAGAAAGTATACAATGTGAGGGCAAAAAGACAAGGAATTCAGATTTCTCTAAATAACAAGTTTTTAGTCTAGTGCATACCACTTACCACTTGCCTGCCAATAAGCTATAAGATTCCTTCGTGATTTGAAAAGTTATATAACAGAATAATAGGGAGTGTTTCATGAATGATATCAGTTGAAAAGAAAACAGAGATAATCCCTTCTTGTTTTCTTTCGTTAATCCATATTGTGTACTTTTTTTTTTTGCTGTGTGGGTGATATTTGTCTTTGGTTCTTGATCCTCTTAAAAATTGAATTTGGTGGAGGGTAAGATACAGGAATTTAGTTTGGTCTATATGGGGGTATACAGTTTTATAGACATCTTGTGTTAAGTTGTTCTTTTAGGACTTTGTTGAGAATAAGATGTTACTATAAGGGTTTATTTCTAACCCTTTTTTCTATGTTTGTTTTAATACCAAGACTAAGCTCTTGTTTTTATGCATTTGTAACCCAGCTGGGACATGTTATACCTCAACACCATTCATGTTTCAGAGTCGCTTTGGCTATTTTGGGTCTTTTTGTCTCTGATGAATTTATTATTATTTCGTGTTTTATCAGGAATGTAATTGAAATTTCCATGGGGATTACATTGATTTTGTTGGTGACTTTAAATAATATGGCCGTCTTTGGAATAGAATCTCTGCAGAGGCATGAACACTGGGAACTGTCTATGTTCTAATGCCTTTTGCAGTTTTTCAGTTTTCATTGTAGACATCTTTGCTTGCTTTATTGGGTTTGTCTTGGGTTGCTTTTCAAGCTACTGTGAATGGATTTTCCATCTTATTTTTTTTCTCTCTGTGTTGCTGCTACTGGTGTATAGAAAAACCATTGACTTTTCTATGTTGACTTTGTGTACTGCTATTTGTTAATGTGTTTATTTTTATTTTTTTTGGCTTTACATTTTTATTTAGTGTGTGCGTGCATTGCGAGGTTCACTTACAGAGATTCGAGGACTATTGCAGGTATCGGTTATTTTTTATTATATCTAACAGTTTTCTGATAATCTTTTGGCTGTTTTAAGTATAGAAGTATACTTAATTGTTAAGTATAGAATTACACTTATGTTTTAAGTATAGAATTAGTAAATATGAATAATTTGGGTCCTTCTTGTGTTTCTTTCATTTATTTTTTGTTTCCTTGACTAAAACGTCAAGTAAAGCGTTGAATGGAATTGTAGGGATTGGCTTCTCCACCATAACTCAGTTTTTCATCTTTGTCTGCCTTCAGATTTCCTATCATTGTTTGCCAGCTATAGGTTTGTGCTATATTAAGATGTGTTTCTTCTAGTTTATAGGTTTGTGGTATATTGAAGTGCATTCATTCCAGTCCTTTCATTAGAGCTTTGTTCTCAAGGGGGTAATGAATTTGTTAAAAGCTTTCCTTACCTGTTAAAATGTGCATTTAGCCTTTATCTATAGTTCAATTTGTGTGTTATATATGTGTACATGCACACATACATATATGTATATATATATATATCATAATTTGAACTATTCTTGAACCCCCACCCCAGATTGAAACTAAGCCTGTTATCATATGTTATCATAGTCTTTCATCTTTTTACTCTGCTGTTAGGTTCAGTTTATTATTATTTTGAGGAATTTTACATTTATATTCACAAGAAATGGTAAGTTGGAATTTGTGATTCTGTTGTCCTTATCCAATTTTAGTATTAGGGTAATACTGTCTTTGTGGAGTGAGCTTGCAATTGACCTGTTTCTTGAAATTTTAAGGACTAGTTTGGGGGGTATTTATGTTTTTGCCTCTGTAACACTTTAGTAGAATCCAGCAATGAATTTCTTGCATTCAGGGTTTTTATTTGTTGGGATCCCATTTTAATACTGCTTTAATCCCATTACTCATCATTGCTATATGTAAGTTATTTGCATCTATTTTTTTCTGTTTGATTATTTTAGGTCACATGTATATGTATAATTTTTTGTATTTCTTCTGTATTTTCTTGTCTATTGAAATATAAACTTTCAAATTATCCTAACCCATGGATATCAGAGACATTTTCTGAATATTCCACTCTTATATGTCATTTCATTATTTTGGATCTTCTCTTTATTTTCTCTGCTTTGGATGATGATTAATCAGGCTTTGATTTTGTATCTTCAGAGAAGTAACTCTTGGTTTCCTTGTCTTTTGTCTCCATTTAATTAGTTTCTACCCCAATACTTACTTATTTCTGTCTACTGATTTTTTACTTGGCTGATTCTTTTCTTTCTGAGATCTAAAAGCACATCATTTTGTTATCTGCATGAACACCCTCTTTTGTTTAACTTTAGGCACTCAAAACTATTAGAATTGTCTTCTCTGTACCCAAAGATTGTAGTAAGTTGGTATTCACTTTCATTTTTAACCTAGGAATTTTGTAACTTGACCCATGATTTATTTTACTATTAGAGTTTAAATGCATTTTGTCAACTTTCCATATATTTGTATATCTTTTAAGTGTTGATTTCTAGTTTTATTCCATTATTATCTAATAAAATATAAGAGGTTATTTCCATTTTTTATTTGTAGAACTTCCCTTATGACATATAACATGACACATTTTGGAATAAATTACATGGGGTGCTGAGAATCCTCAGCTGTAATTGAAATATTGTGTGATGCCTGCTAGTCTATTTGATCTCCTTTTTGACTGGATGACAACTCCATTGATAAAAATGGGACATTCAAATCTCCCATTATTAATGTATCTGGATCTACTCTATGTGTCCAGCAGTGTTTATGTTATACAACTGAGTATACTAACACTAACGTTTAGTGCTGCACTAGTTATTTTTACATTGCTTGGGTTAAAATACCTTGAAAAAAAACAAGTTAGGGAAGAAAAGGGCTTATTTTGGATTTCAGATTTAGAGGGATAGATTCCTTAATGGTGAGGAAGACATGGTAGCAGAAGCTAGAAACAGGGTGATCACATTTCATTTTCTTCATATAGGATATAGCAGAGAGAGACAGAGAGAGAGAGAGAGAGAGAGAGAGAGAGAGAGAGAGAGAGAGAGAGAGAGAGAGAGAGAGAGAGAGAGAGAGAGAGATAACAGGAAGCAAGGCAAGGCTATACACCCTCAAATCATGTCTCCAGTGCCATACTTGGTCCTTCAGTGTTTCACCTCTTAAAGGTTCCATGACCTCCCCAAACAGTGCCACCAACTGAGAATCAAGGAATGAAACCCATGGAACATTCAAACCACATAAGGCACATTTATGTTTATAATTTTATTTTATTTCTTCTTGGTAGATTGTTCCCTTTATTAACATGCAGTGACCCTTTATATATCTTTTGTCTGATTTGCCAGCTATGAATGCATATGCTCATGCTTGCCTTTAATTTTCATTTGCCTGGAATATCATGTTTATTCTTTCAACTTTAACTTGTATATCTCTTTGCCATTAACTTCTTATATTTAGCAGAGCTGGGTCTCATTTTTCAAGCCACATAGCCAGTCTGCATCTTTAACTGGAGAGTTAAAAATCATTGCATCTAGTGATACTATTAAAGGATGTACTATTTTCCCCATATGCATTTCGGTGGTCTGCTGGTTTGACTATTCAGTGTCTACTTCTTTCCTAGTTCTTATTTGTCTCTAGTCTCCTAGTGAGATCTGTTCTTTCATGTGGTCTTGTTATTGTGCATATCCTTCTTTTTCCTTTGTATGCATTATTCCTTTGGGTATCTTTTGAAATGATGTCTTCTTGGTCATGGATTGCTTTAGCTGATGTTTATTGTGTTAGGCCTTCATGTCTTCTTTTATTTTAAAGGATAACTTTGATGGTGTAGCTATCTTGGTTGAATAGTTATTCTACTCACAGCTTGAAAATCATTGTCCATGCTGTCTATTTTTATGTTTTCTACTGAGAACTCAAATGCTAGTTCTTTCATACTTCTCTTTTCTAGACTCCAATATTCTGTTTTTATCCTCTAATTTTACATGTTAACTATAAAATCATGTTAAGAGATTATTTTTTGTCGTACTTATATTAGGTCCTATCTTTTCCTTTTCTTATTTTTTTGGATTCAGGATCTTTATATCTCAGCATGGCTTCAATTTCATTAAGTAACTTATGAGGTTCTTGAATCTTGATTCCCCCACCACCACCTCCCAAGCACTGGTGTTTTAGGTACATGCCACCATTTCTAGCTAGTACTTCCCAGATATGAAGGCTCATGTGTTTGGAGGTTTTTATGCACAATTTAACCAAATAGTTCTTTGCATACTTTTAGTTTGTATGTTGGCTCCTTCTTATACACCAGAAACCATAAATTTCATCTCAGAATCATGTCTCTGAGACCTTGGAACTTTTATTTTAATGTTAGCCTCTTCACTATCTCTTCTGAATGTAATAATTCCTAAATTATATCTTCAATTCATGATATTCTTTCTTTCAGCAAGTCTAATTAATTGGTGACACTTTGCATTGACTTTATTATTTGGTTTATTGAACTTTTCATTCCCAACACTCTTCCCCTCTTTTTAAAAAAAAGGTTACTATATCTTTGCTGAAAGTTTCATCTAAGTTATTGAATATCTTGTCCAGATATTAAGTTGATTCCTTTTACCAAACCTCAGATTTCTCATTGCTACAATATGCACCATTTAAGAGACACACTGCATTAGGAAGCTTGTGATGTGCCGAGCTCAGTGACAATGGTCCTAATCTCCGAGCCAAGGAGTAATCTCCTTTCCTGAGGACGACCACAGATGGGGAGAATTCTAAAGTTGTTCACTGCTGCACAACTGCTTAATTTGGACTCTACTTTCTAACACGGTGGTTCATTGCTGGACAGGATGAGAACTTTGAAACCAAGTATGGCTGGACACGGCAGTTTCCTTCTCCTCACCGGCCATTTCCCTAGTGGACAGGATATCTGGCAAGCAAGAATTCTAGGATTCCTAGGTTCTCAGACTCCGGCAAATGACTCAGTACCCCAGATCTAAAACAAAAGATGTACATGTCAAATCAGGCACAGTGAGCTACACCAGCTTGCTTTTTATGAAAACAACCCAGAAATGTTGTTATATAGCATTATATAATCTTTTCAGAAGATAAAATATTATTTATCTCATTCGACAATTAGGAAAAAGTTCTAATTCCTCTTTTGTTGAAGAAGTAAAATTTGAACACTGAACAAAATAACAATTATACATTTTTGCAATTATTTTCTTCTATTAAAACTATATGAATTAAGTATTTATCAAAATGAAATATAATTAAGTTATGCTAATGAATAATGAGTGAACCTCAGAAATATCAGTAATTCAAAACATGCAAGAAGTGAAATTAGTACTTAAGAAAATTAGTTTTAGTTAGGTTAAAGAGTATAACCCATAAAGAAATGACAAACCTCCCCTTCAAGGTAATTATATAAAAAAGAGTCACTTAAAAACAAATATACAGAAGATCCAACAATATAGTAAGTACACGAATTCCTTAAATATTAATTTTGATGAGTTTTCAGTTCAAAATGATGATATTATTTTTAATGTATCCTAAGAATCTTATTCCATATATTCTCTATGTATTTATTGAAACCTCCTTGCCAGAAGCTCCCAGGAAATATAATAGCATAAGGAGTGTATCTTTGAAACTTGGTCATTAAATTTTGTCATCATATAAGATGTAGTTCTACTAGTATGATGTACATTAAATTGGCACAAGTCCATGACAGCTACATCACTGTCTTCTTGGAGTTCAAATGTAACTGATCTTGAATAAAGAAAGATAACCATCTATCAGGATTAGCTTAGATTGATGGGGCATTTCAATTTATCTGTCTTTTCCCTAGTTATCTTCAGGATTAGATCTCAGCTAATTTCTTATACACCAGCATTATCCATGTGACTACAAAACTTCAGGTAGCAAGCCTTTCCTAAATATCATTTTATAGGACGTAAACAGTAAGCTTTGAAGTATTAATTTAATTAATCCTTTGAGAAGAACTAGATCTACAGAATAAAGTAAACATCTGCTTTCTGTGTGTCTATTGATCTGTTAACATCTTTGCTTTTAAAAGCAATCTCTATTTGTAAAACAAAGATTAAGATTTTGAAAAGATTTATTTATTTTTATTTCATGTGTACGAATGTTAGCCTGTGGGTATGTATGCCTGTATGTATATATGTATTTATGTATATTGAATATATGTCAGCTTCTCATAGAGAACAGAAGAGGGTGTTAGATTCCCAGGAACTTGAGTTATACATGGTTATGAGCCACCTGATATGGGTGCTAGGAACTGAACACAGGTACTCTGTAAGAACAGCAATGGATTTTTACTATAGACACATTCTCCAGCTTCCAAAGGATTTGTTTTGAAAATTGTTTTCTTATTAATCATTTTTGTTATTTTTATTGAGAGAGAGAGGGAGGAAGGGAGGGAAGGAGATATATAAGATTATATATTGTACATATACATATGAGAGAGAGACGGGGGAGAGAGGGGGAGGGAGAGGGAAGGAGATATATAAGATTATATATTGTACATATACATATGAGAGAGAGACAGGGGGAGAGAGGGGAGGGAGAGGGAAGGAGATATATAAGATTATATATTGGAGACAGAGTGAGGGAATATATGGATATATATAGTAGTACATATAAGCATATGAGAGACTGGACTTCTGTAAAAAAACAAACAAGCCTGCTTTGCTTTGCACAGCATAAACCCACCTGTCTTTTTTTAAAAAGACATACTAGCATATGGGAGCAAGGGGCTAGCTGAAAAACTCATCTCCAGTACTTGGAAGTAATTTACTCTGTAGCTAATTTGTGTCTCCATTACCAAGTATTTTCCCCTCAATTTCAAATCTGTTCATAATGGCTTGTTGGCCTCCTGGAGTTTTTGTTACTTAATTACTGCATGTTGGGAAATGCATGAAATTAATCTGGACAGTGTTTTACTTCAGTCTACGTGCAGAGGCTTTGAGGGATTCATTGACTACGACAAGCTTTGCTTTGATGTTCATTCAGTTCTTTTATGTCCGTTTACTCTGGAGGAAAAGAAAGGCTGAGGTGAATGGTGACTTCCTGGCATATTGGCTTGCCCAGGTGGAAAGTTTTGCTGCTGCATTCAGCAAAACTTTCCAAGCTGAACTAAAGCCATATTTCCTCAAGTTAAGATGCCAAAAGATAAATTTAGCAATACTCTTGAGATGTGAGCTAGAGCGATGGCTGAGCAGTTCACAGCACTTACTGTTCTCTCAGATGGCCAGGGTTTTTTTTCTCAGCACTCATATCAGGTGGATCACAAATGCTTGTGACTCCAGCTCCAGGAGATATGACATGCACTGGCATCCACCTGTACCTGTATGCACAAGATACACAGAAACTCATGAAAGTGCACGTCCAAGCACTTTCACACACACACACACACACACACACACACACACACACACACAGAGAGAGAGAGAGAGAGAGAGAGAGAGAGAGAGACATGTATCTTAAAGAAATACTCCAAAGAAATATTTATGTTTCTAAACTATGTTCCTCAATAATTTCTTTTAATTTCACAGCATTTAAGTTTTAATGGACTTGAAATGTCTTTTTCTTTTAGCCCATTTAAGAAATAGTGCAGGTGAAACTGGTTAATTGATGACCTTCAGTAGATCATTTGAGTTTCAGAGTACTTTATGTTCTTCTTGCACACCAGCAGAATTCACATATGGCATAATATTGTCATAACTGAGAAGGTACTGGTTACTCCCACTATCCAAAGTGTATTAAAGTTAATTGAAGTTTTGGTGTGTTTATGTCTTTTTTCTTTTGCAGAGATAATTAATTAGATGAATCCTTCTTGTGTTTAGACCATTATGATCCTCTAGACTTATACACAGGGCAATTAGTCATCTGCGCTGCCTTAGAGGCCTTCATTCTTACTCTCCTTCTAAAAAGAATGGACTCACTTAGATTTTTGCAGGCCAAGAAACTTATTTCATATACAGAAATGATTTCTTTATATTATGCAAGCTTTTACTTCTCCTAGAGTCCATTGAGTCCTATCCTTTTATTTTACTTTAAATATTTCCATAATTCTCTCCTTTATAATTGTAAATTATGAAGAGTTTAAATAAGACACAATCTGACAGTGAATTATATTTTTCTGTCACATCCTTCAGTTATAATATTTGTATGAGTTTATTGTTGAGTAGATTTATATCTTCCCCACTGTCTAATTGAATTCATTGTTATTGCTTCTGTCTTCTTGATGTTCTTACCCTTGAGAACACTTCAAAACTATGCGTTGTTCAATAAAAGCTAGCACTTTCTACCTTCATGCTTTTCCTTTTTCATAAAGAGCAAAGGAACTAAATATAAAATTCAATGACACATTGAAGACTATCATACACCATTATAGCATTTATTTATTTTATCTTTCAAGACATTTTCTAGCTCTGTAGTCCAGGTTGGCCTCCAACTTTAGATCCTTATATTGAGAAAGAGATCATGGAAAAAAATCTCATTAACAATAGCTTTAAAAATCTAGGATAAATCTAACTAAGATGGTTAAAATTCTCTACAATGAAAACATTAAGCCTCTGAATGAAAAGACTGAAGAAGACACTAAAAGATAGATAGATGTTCCATGCTAATGGATTGGTGGAATTAATAAAGGAAAAAAACTAACGGGAACAACCATGTTACCAAAAGCAATTTAAAAATTCAGTGTAATCCCAATCAATATCACCATGACATTCTTCAAAGAAACAGGAAAAAATCCTAAAATTCACAAGAAAACACAAAAGAAACCAGAAAGCGAAAGCAATCCTGGGGAAAAAATTTGGGAAGGATTACTATACCAGATTTTAAGATGTTATAGTTATAGTAATGTAACAACATGGAACAAAACAGACATATAAATTAATGGAATAAAATAGAAGACTCAAACATGAGTGCACATAATTTCAGTCATCTGATATTCGACAAAGATGGAGGAAAGACAGTATCTTCAACTGGGATGTCGAAGTACCAGAAAAACTGTGTGTTCACAAGAAATTAAACCCATATCTATCACCTTAGAGACAATTTTACTCTAGGACCCTCATATGAAATCAGAAATGCTGGAACTATTAGGATAAGACCTAAGCAGTACCCTGAAATCAAAGGACTTATGAGTAAGATTCCATTTGCTCAGGAACTGAGCCCACCAATTAACAAATGGGACAGCATTGAAGCAAAAAGCTTATGTACATTGAAGGAAAGTCTCAATGGAGTGAAGAAGATGACCACAGGGTGGGATAGGATATTTTGTAAGTATACATCCAAACAGAGGAATGGTATGTGGAATATAGCAAATAATAACAACAACAACAACAACAAAGAATAAAACAATCCCCAATTTTAAAAGTTGCTATGGAACTGAATGGAGAATTCTCAAAACAAGAAATAATAGTGGCTGAGAAATAAAGTGTTCGACATCTTTAGCAATCAAGAGGGGGGAGGTGTAGATTAAAACTACTTTGAGATTTCATCTTCCACTAGTCAGAATGGCTGAGATCAAGGAAACAACTGACAACAAATACTGGCAATGATACAGGGAAGGAGCAAGTCTCAGTAATTGTTGATGGTACTGCAAACTGGTTTGCCACTCTGGAAATGGGAGTAGAGAACTGTCAAAACTAAAAGCACATGACCCATTCCTTGACATGTACCCACAGGAATCAATACACTATTCTACAGATATTTGCTCACCCATATTTATTTTTGCTTTATTCACAGTAGCTAGGAAATGGAAAAAACCTAAGTGTTCTTAAACTGATAAAAATTCAGTACATATATACAATGGGATACTATTCATAAGTAATGCAGAATGAAATAATGAGAGAGAGAGAGAGGAAGGAGAGATAAATGACAGTAAGTATGTTTAAAAAGCCATAGGGAAACATTATTTTATGATTTTTTTGGTTATTTGAGCCAGGGCTTCTCTGTGGCTTTGTAGGCTGTCCTGGAACTAGCTCTTGTAGACCAGGCTGGTCTCGAACTCACAGAGATTCACCTGCCTCTGCCTACCGAGTGCTGTAATTAAAGGGATGTGCTACTACTGTCTGGTTATTATTTCATAATTTTACTTAAAATACATATATAAAAATAAATATGTAATATATACATAGTTTAAATGGAGTTACACCACTCAGAGTGTTCCAAGAGTCTTAGACTATTTATCCAAAAGCCACAGAGTTAGACATGCAGAAATTTCATTAAATTGTTGGTCAGGAGGGCTCCTTAAACAACATAGTCTACTGCCAGTATACTTTGTTGACTGCCAGAACATGAAGACAAAATTCAATTGCTGAAGATACCACACATTTTGTGTTGGGCCCAAGTTGCAAAGTCTCCGAGACCACCAGGAAGACAGACCCACTAAACTGCAAAAGCAAGGTTTAATGATTGTTCATCCAACCATGACAGTGAAGTGACCCCATCTGATTGGCTGTCGTGGCAGCCTCCAGAGGGAGTGAAGTTCCCTGTCTACTGCTAGGTTTTATAGACAAAAGTTACAGGAATACATCAGTAGGTATGGGTTGTTTTCTGATTGGTTGACATTTGGGAACATTTAGGAGAATTTCTCAAAGTCATATATTGGCATGAAATACCTGTGTACCAATTATTTTCATTGGTCAGTGCTGAGAGGGAACATTCTGTGGTTTCTTTGGCATTGTCTTGTTACTTGCAGGTGGCCTGTTGCACATAGATAACAATAGTTTCCAGAACTTTATCCTGGAGACTACAGGGCAGGTTTTGGTACCCCCTGGAGTTTCTTTTATTGGTTCCCAGAAACCAAGCATCTAGGAGGCTGGGGGGGAGGGGCAGGGAGATTTGGAGTTTCTTTGTGTTCAGTTTTGACCCTAGACTCCAGGAGACCAGAGGATCTGAAGTTTCCTTGTGTCAGAGGCCTATGTGTCTTTTCTGTAGCCTGTCTTGGTTATTGAAGCAGAGGGTTGAGTGAGGGTTTGGTCCCTTCATTTCTAAATTATTAGAAGTGAGGCCCTTGAGTTTAGTTATGCCTTTCACTTTGGTCACAGGCTCTAGAGGAATCGAGCTGGAGGCTTACTCCATGAAGGCTAGCTCTCATAATATTAGAAGCAGCTATGCAAGAAAATGCCATGGGAGAAAAACAATCAGTAGTCCTACTCAGCTTGACAAGATATCCCAAATGTTGCAGTATAGGGGCTTTTATCTTGGGGTTAATCAACAGCTGTCCAGTTGGATTTAAGGCCCTCTCAGTAAGAGGAAAGTCAAGATTAGTACTATTAGTCTACTACTCAGGGCTTGCAAGATCAGAGACTCTAGAGGAAAATCTACTACTAACATTTCTTAAATGAGCATAAGTTAAAACTGTATTCCAAGTATTTACTCTTATATGCAGAGAATAAGTGTGGCTTTCACCTCTCATCATAAAAACTGTTTTCTGCAGTGGATGGAGACCATTGCAGAGATGCAAAACTGGTCAAGTGCTAAGACTGTGTAACTGTGGGTAACAAACCCCAACTGGTAGGTCTACAGCAACCCCTACACCCAAGGATCAGGGGGATATCTTGCTCACCTTTCTTACATAGCTCAGGCCCGCCATCCCAGGAATGTCATAATCCACAGTAGACTGACTGAGCCTTTCTACATCAATTCAAGATGCAGAGGAATACCATACACAGGATAGGGATGTCCTATGCTAATTTTGTTAGGGAGAAATCACATACATGAGAAGCTGAGAACCAAGGTCAGTGCTTTTCTGCTCTTTAACCTCGACCAGAACCCCAAGAGAGAAAGTGACCCCTCTTTCCTTGACCTTTATCTCTGCCTTCCTCCACGTACCTTGACCATGCCCAAACGTGTGTGGTCAGTGCTAGCCAGTACTTGAGATCTCTACTTACAAATTCACAATCAATAAAATCAGGCTCCAAAGCAATACAGAGCAACCCTGTCTCGAAAAAAGAAAAAAATTCATTGGGTAATCTCAGAGGCCAATCTGATGGAGGCAGTACCTCAGTTGAGGCTCCTGATTTCCAGTTGTGTCAAGTTAACAATTCGTTTAATCCACAAACCAGGTTTTGAACTCCAGTCACCTTAATGCTTTCTCTGAGATATTAATTTGATTTCTAGGGTTAGTGGATTAGGGTGATTGAGTGAGACATCAGAATTGTCTCCACCACGTTTGTCTGACAAAGTTGTCATCTGAAATCAGTGGAAAAACTACAAAATATTCAACAAACAGTTTTGAATAAATTATTCATAAGGAAACAAATTAGGCTATGTTTTGACTATATGATACCCACAAAAAATAAATCATGTGTGTAATAATCAACTTCAATCAAAAACATAAGTAATGAGAATGATTGTCGGAAAAATATGACTATGTTTATGACTTCAGACATAAATACATAAGGCACAGAATGGCCATAGGAAAATGGTTGACAAATCTGATGTCAAAGTAATCAACTTCTTTGTGATGAAGGCATTATGAATAACTGACCTTGTAAAATGACCCTAGAAATATATTCCATCTCTTATCTCATGCACAGCTACAGTAGGAAGGAAGATGGGCTAGGAAGCAGGGCTTAATCAGAATTCAGTCTGCTGGGACCATGATCTTTGCTAATTTACATTATATCCTTGAGAGAAACATATTTTCATGGTTCATAAACCTCTTGGCCTATGGTATGCTTGAATAGGTTAAGCCAAGGTAAAGAGAAAAAATGTTAAAAATAAATGTTAAAAAATAAGTACTATGAGTTTGGCACATAGATAATAGATAATAGTTGTTACCTCTTGTGGAGGAGAGCAATTTATTTTATGTACAGCATCATAATACGTGGTTTTCAGAGATAACATATTCACTGATTACTTTCTGCATACTCTCTATCATTTTCTGTATTTGTATACAGAGTAAATAATGTACTTATGCTATGTGTCAATTAATGGATCACCAGTTAATTCCTTAGTTCAATAGTTCTTTATGTATGTCCTTAACATTCAGGAGCTTTTCCATAAGATGTATTTCAAGAATGGATGTTCTGGATTACAGTATGCATTCACATTTAATTTTCAAAGATGTGGTCAATTGCCTTCCAAAATGTCAGAAACAATTTATATCCTAAGAATCAGTGTATGTCTATTCTAATTTTCTACATTACTCCTGGCCAACAATAGATAACTTACTTAAAATAAAAAAATATGGCAGGTTCATAGGAACATGGAAAAGCATCACTTATAGGACAATAAAGCATAACAGTAATTCAACACAAAATTATGCTTGTTCTCTTTGCAATTGTGAAAATACTAAATATGACAAGAGTTGGGATGGGAGGGAGGTCTTCCTCAGCCATCTGTTCAGCTAAATTAAAAAAATGTACTTTAGGATTTAGATAAAGCATGACAATATGTTTTGCTATCCAGTCTACTGAGACAAACATCTTCTAGGTTTCTGAAATTAGAAAAAACTATTCCTAACTCAATGTAATAGAGAAATGGTCCATGGATCCTGTACAGAGATGAATAAATGTCAATTAACACCACAAGTAAACTACAGCCAAGCTCTGTCAGCTGACCATAGCCAGGAGAGCTTCCATAATCTTCCTGTTTCAATTACATATGTGGAAGCAGAAACCTGTCCCTGTGTTCAACAAGACCTGACACATCTAAGAGTTGGAAAAATCAAGTAAACAAAAATTGAATTGAACAGGAGAAATGGAAACCATGTACTAGCATGTAAGACTTAGCAGATGTTATGCACTGGTTATGTTATTGCACTGGGCATAACCAGTAGTGTTGAGAAGTAATGGCCATGGAAGTTCTTTCATGGATGAATAAATGTTGCATCACAATATATAGTTGGTTGCCATGGAAATGGGTACCAGATTTTTTTAAAAAAGATAAACTAAACTTCCTTTCTCTTGATATTTTTTTATTTTATTTTCCAGTTTAAATTTAGATAAGAAACAAGGTTGCTTCGCAAATCAGTTCCAGGTCCCTCTCCCTTTCCCTCCCCTCCTCCCGTGCCCTCCCCCCCCCCCGTTATCCCTTCATTCCCCTAGCGAGGGTGAGGCCCTCCATGGGGATGTCCATAGTCTGTCATTTCATATAGGGCAGGGCCTAGACCCTTCCCCAAGAGTTCAGCGTGAGAGTGCACCTTACATTGTTCTATGGGCGTCCAAACTCCGTGTGTATACTTGGGATGGGTACTGATCTGCTGCCCAAGGCTCAATAGATTACCTAGGCCTCCTCACTGACACCCAGATTCAGGGAGTCTTGATCAGTCCCATGCTGGATTCCCAGGCTGATGCCTGGGATTCAAGAGTTAACCTTTGTCTGGTCAGCTGTTTCCGGAGGTTAAACCAGCCCAGTCTTAATCCCTTTGATCATCAGTCCTCCCTCTCTGTTACTGGCTTTCTTGAGTTCAGCTCAGTACTTAACCAAGGGAGTCTGCCTCTTCTTAGAAACTTCTCTTGATTTTTTTTTGTGCTCACTTAGCCCTTCTGTTTTTCATCATGAAAAGCACAGCAATGAAACTCATCAGATGTGTGTGCCTTGGATTTCTTTATCAGCTATACAGTTTGGGTATTCCATTATAGTAAACACTGAGTAAGTCAGTGCTGTATGTAGAGTATTGTCAAGTTAGGTCAAAATAGCAGTATCACATTGATAAAACAAGGGACTGAGAACTTAAAGTAATTTTTGTTTGTTTTTATTTTTTAGGAGTAGGAGAGAGGGAGTCCCAGGCAAGTTTACAGAGCTCATTCTTATAACCAATGTAGGCAATCAAAGGAGGATGCACACACACACACACACACACACACACACACACACACACACACACACACACACACGCACATGTGCACGACCTTGGAAAGTCCTAGATAAATGCAGAAAAGTTCAGAACAGCCAAGGGAGTTTTGAGAGTGGATTTTAATTTAAAAGGAATGTTCTCAGGTTTTGCTACATTAGATTAGACCTTCCAAAACTATCTGGGATCTTTTGCTTGGAAGTATGGCCTCGAGATGAGAAATAGCAATGAGTTCAAACAGGAAGAAGGAAGCCTTCTTGTTCATTCATGAGTTGTATAAAAGAAAAGAAAAGCCAACATAATTGTATTGTTATGCTGGCATTACAAAGCACCATAAAGGCAATGAGGTCTTATTAATTTATAAGTTAAGAAACTATGCAACATATAGTATCTCAAGATCCTATATCTATTTAGCAACTTAGGTTATACTGAATGAATGAAACAGACAAGGTTTGACCTCAAGATATCCTTTATCAAGAAGTGAGCAGTGTTGGTTTTTATTGTTGTGTTTGGAGAGATGGTTAAGAAAAGTGACACAATTTTCTTCAGTTTTATCCTATTTTAATAAAGTTTGTGGCATAGAGCATTCATTGAGTAATGAAAACATTGACATTTAAAATATCAGTATAACATTGTAAATGCAAGCATAACATTGTAACGTATTTGTGAATTGCAGAGTATGTGGAATCACACTGAAGGAGGAGCCAGAGTTCTATGAGAAGATCATTTCCGGTTTGAGCCTGTGAGATATGTGTGGGTTCTAGAAAATTTTAGTAGAGAAAATACAAATTCCAGATGATTCCTTTCTTTATCAATATCCTCATCCAAGTAGCACTCATAGGATGTAGTAGCTACTATGTACCCCCAAAGATCCCTGATAAATATGAAAATCTTGCTATGCTAAGAGTTTCTTTCATATCAGCATAGGTGTCTCATAAATCTTCAGCCATAGACAATGAAGCTGTGGCTCATTTGGTGGTTTATAATACATGATTCATGTGATAGTATCATAAAACAATTTTGTGCAATAGCACTGCAACCAAGATTACATAAAACTATTTGTTTACATATCTTTGTGCAAATGTGTCTTCAGAATGAGATCTTTTATTTTATTTCTTTGGAATAAATTATTTTTTCTTATTAGAGGTGTATTTATTTATTTAATGTATAGAAGTGCTCTATCTGCATGTATGTTTTTATGCCAGAAGAGGGCATCAAGTCCCATTATAGATGGTTGTGAACAACTGTGTGTTTACTTTGAATTGAACTCAGACCTCCTGGAAAAGTAGCCAGTGGTCTTAACCCCTGAGCTGTTTCTCCAGCTCCTGGAATAGATTCTTAAGACTTGAAATGTTATGTAAAATGATTGAAGTGTTTGTAATTTTAGTGGAGGTTTATATAGATAGGAATTCATATTTTGGTAGACTTATAATGGCTCTTTTCAACTATGCCAATCCAACAGTTGTGGAGTGACATCTTAGTGCCCCAGTGTTTGAAATTCCTAGTCATGAATATGATAAATGCTATCAGATTCTTATTCTGAAGATTGAGGATGTAATTTATTAATCTATTATCTGCTTTGTTATATATGACTGAGGAATAAATTGAACCAGTTTCTTTAGTACATGTTATTACTTTAAGCAATAAGTTCCATGCAGATTACTGACAACTAGATTAGAGTTCACCTCTTTGTCACAAATAAAAATCCACCCTTCCATCTGAAAAAAAGAGTGACATGCTTAGAGAAAAGAAAGGGAGCTAGGATGAGGTGAGAAATCTGTTATTTCAGAATGAAAATGCATATAGCTTCTTTGATAGTTCTTCAGCAATAGAAAACAGAAATAGAGCCTCATCCTGGATAAGGTCATAGGGATGCCATTTAGAGGTTTTAAATAACTCCAAAGTGTAGTGCCACATAGCAGACTCCTGAAAGCAGAGCAAGCCCATAGGGTTCTCACTATGTGGTATCAAAGCACAGAGAGTTTCATCTCATATGTAATTCAGCGGGAGTTGAGTATCAGCTCTGTGAGGATCTCCCACTGTGAGTTCTCAGTGAATTCCTTCAGAAGCACTTCAGCAAAGGGTCCTGTGTTTTCCTGCCAATCATTCAACCTTTCTGGCATGAATATACTTATCAAGGTAGGTAGAATGCACAGAGCCAAAGAAATGAAGCTCTTGTACTTAAGGAAGATATTGAACTTCATACATTCATTAATTCATTTATGAATATTACACATGTACATAATGCATACCGACCTATCTCACACTCTCCCTGGTAGAACTCCCCTCTTTTTTAGTTCCCATGCTCTTCACAAGTCTCTCTCTAGGATTTCTATCTAGTCAATTTATTTTGTGACTTATGGAGATCAACCAGGACAATCTGTGTGACCACAGGTTTGGATCTATCCACTGGAGCCTGGTAGGATTTCAGTGGGAACACAATTATAGACAGTAATTCCCTTGCTCACAGAATAGTATAGAGGTAAGAGGTAGGGCCCCATGAGTCACCCTCCCCCTTCCTTGACTGATTGTTGATAGGGCTGGTTTTGTATGGACCCAGTGCAGGTAATGACAGTTGTTGGTGTGAGTATTGGATTTAAAGAATGTCATTTTTAGTTCTTCACCTAACATTTATCAATGCTTCTTCTGCAATGTTCACTGAGTCTTAGAGGAGGGGTGGTAAGCATCTTGTTTATGGATGGTCTCACAAACCTTTCTTATTTTCACATCTTGGGCAGCCTTGAGCCTCTGTAATCACCATTGTTCATTGTAAGAAAAAGGCTTCCTGGATGCAAGTATCCTTTGTCTGTGGCCATAAGTATAGATTGAGAAGACAGTTTACTTCAATGCAAATTAAGTTAAACATCAGTGCTAAATTCCTGCCTGGTCCTATGGCCTTCTCAGATGAGAACATAATATACACTTCCTGTTATTTGGCTAAGAGAAGGGCAATTCTGACCACCTGGAAGTCCTGATACCTTTGCAGGCCAGGGACCCTGAATCTTCCTGTTCCAACTCGAGTTTGTCACAATGAAGACAAGCAAATACACTCAACTAACCTCTAAAGGATTGTAGTGAGGTCTTTGAGAAGCAAGAAGCAGAGATGAGAAAGAGAGAAAGAAATTTGTGTGTGTGTGTGTGTGTGTGTGTGTGTTCTCTAGATGCTAGAGAAAGGGATGTCATGTGTAAAATCTAGAGTCTAGCACAAAAGATGTGGCATAGTTAAGGGTGTGAGCTTTGCTTGTCAGAAAAGGTCATCCTGATCTAGAACATCGGTGCATGTGTGCTTTTAGAAGTACAAATGTAGGCTGCAACCCAAATAAGGGAACTGTTTTGTAAATTCCTCTTACTTAGTGAGAATCAGAGTCAGCTAATAATGAGGGTGTTTCATAATAGCCAGGCCCTCCCAAGCCAGGCATAAACACAACAGCACTCGGTGCTCACCCAAGTCCATCCCTGCAATGTCTCACTGCATTTGGAAGGGCTCTGGCATCCCTGTAGAGTGGCCAGGTGCACTGGATTGGGGGAGAACACTGCAACAGTGTTCTCTTTGTTCACTACTTTTGCGTTTCCCCGGCACAGCATCAGTGTCTCAGGAAGTCCTTCTCAAGAAGTTATTTCCAGCCTGCAGCTAGCAGTTTATTCCAAACATCTGAATGAGCTGAAGAGCTGCCCATGGTCTGAAGTTGCTTGTCCTGGCAGACACATGTTTGATTGCTTCTTACTTTCCACATAATCTGTCTCTGCTACACAAAACTGAAACGTCTCTCACCATTGTGTGGTTTTTCCCTAAGACGGTAAAATAATGAATTTACTAGGAAGCACATCTTATAATACTCCTCCAAACTCCCATGTTTGTTTTTCCTGCCATGGCAATGTTATTTTCACTTGTGTTGTCATTAGGAATTGTTTTTATTTCCTGCATAACACTTGGCATCAGTTTCAGCTTTACTGTTTGAAATCTCTTAGAATTTGAAGCAAACCGCACTTGAAACTGACTTTGGCAAGCATGCATCTCACACAGACAGGGCTCTTGTTTTCCTTGAAAAGTGTCTAGGGGACTAGTGATGAGGTGATGCTCTCTCTGGGCAGCACAAAACCCTCTGGATAGGTGTGAGGTATGCTCAAAGACAGTCTGAATGCCAGGCTTTTCAAAACTGAAGGAAGTGAGGCAAGCTAAAGAGGTTTGCTAAAAGCCAATTATTGAGTTGGACGATGGTGGAGTGTGAATTTAGTTCCAGCACTCCAGAGGCAGTTGGATCTCTCTGAGTTCGAGGCCAGTATGGTCTATGAAGCTACACAGAGAAACTCTGTCTCAAAAAAACAAACCAAAACAAACAAACAAAAACCCAAACCAAACAAACAAACATCCCAATTATTGTCTCTTAGCAGTTCACCAAACAAAGCATGTAGTACTCATCTTTTGGAGGGTATGTTTAGGTAATTTCTTGCATATCTGAGGTAGAATAGTACAGTAATTTCTTTAGTAACATTCCAAGAGTTTTATTGAGAGTTTTTATAGCTTTATACTTGTAGATAAACATTATCAAATGTGTTGATTTTGATAATTTTATTTAAATCATCTGTATATATTTCTTTTCTTGTTCTCCTCCTCCTCCTCCTCCTTATTATTATTATAGCAATTAACACAGACATTTATTGGAGGGTGAGGAAACATACACATGCAACAGATACATAGAGAAAAAGACCCTATGTGATTAGGAGTGGAAGACTTGGGAAACTGAGAAATCCAGTCTCTTGTCTTCCAAGCCTATTCATTAGTAATTACTGCTGGCTACACATGGTCAGAACAGACATACTGGGGTTTCAAGCCTCTGAAGAGTCTCTCTCCTCTATTTTAGGTTTGATCAGTTTGAAGACAGGTAGGATGGTCATTTGGTCATGTAAATATGCCATGTGTAACATGTCCTGATCAGGTTTTGATCTTGTGGAGCCAGTCCTTAAGCAGAGTGCCTCACAGCTTTTGTCTCAAGTTAAGAGGTTGAGGAAGAAGCTGTCCATCTGGGGAATTTGCCACCTTTACTTCCTAGCATGACCCCTCTCCCTATCTGTCTATCTACCAGAAAGTCTCCTGATTCATGCATTTTTCCTTCTCCAGCTATGACAGCTCAGCATCGATATCCAACTGAGTCATTGAAAATGAAAAATCCTTTTATAGGGGCTTCAGGCCACAATTAGGGTACCTCAGGTTCCTGTGGAGTACTTCTGAAGGACACTACACTTCAGAATCCCTTAATATTTCCCATATCCTGAGCTTTTCTTCCTCTAAAACTATTTGAAGTACCCACGGGCTTTTATTTAGACTAAACAATGCTACCACTTTGTCCCATCACTGATTTAACTGAAGTTTCCTTCTATCCATGGACCTTTCTCATCTTTCTTGGTTTTGAAATGACATGCTTTTCATTATTCTAGACTCACTAACATCAGCTTCGGGAGAAAGAAGGTCATGACTCTAGGCTTCCTATCATAACCCCCGAACTCTCATTTTCCACTTTTCTAAAACGAAACAGCAGCAAGAAAAACCCACTCTGCTCCTTGATAAATCTTCCTCCATGTGACAACTATTGACTTTCACTTCCTGTTGGCTTGGCTAATTGTTAGATGCACTTTGGCTTCTTGCTCACAAATGCCTCTCTATCCTGAATCACACCACTGTACTGAGCAACTTTAGAGCTCATAGGATTTTCTATCCAGCAAAAATTCTGTGAGTTCCTTAAAGTAAGAGGCTTATGTTGCCTTTACACATCAGCTGTATCTCCCCTCAACTACATTACAGACACAGAACTCTGTATAGTGATTGCTTTATCATGGGTTAAGTACTTACTTTGTGCCAAGACACCAAGTTATAGCTTTAGATTTATTGTATCATTTAATTATGAAATCAACTTTATGAAGTAGATTCTACTATAGTCTCCATTTTAATGAGAAGGAAACTCAGGTTTGAAGGGTTGAGAGATTGCCTAAGCTCAAAAGAAAAGAGTGGTAGAACTGAATCAAAATATAATGAAGTCTGCTCTAAGTTCAAGGGTTCAGCCAGCATAGCATGCTCAGCACATTCTCAGTGTTCTCTCTGACTCTGCCTCCTCCCTGTCCACCCCTTTCATTCACTGGCTTTCACTATCACTTAGGCTCTTGTGAATTCTCAGCTCCTTGACTCTTTTCTTTCATACATGTGACTTCTCTCCAGTCTCACAGTTTTTGCTCTTATCCATTGTCCTTTTCTTACACCTATGCAGAGAGTCTCTAAGCTACCCTATAAATGGTTTACTGAATGTTTCAGAGAAAGATCACCAAACTGTATACGAGACAAACTTTGCTTCCCTAACTTAGTGTGAGGTTAAAGGGACTCTTCATTCCTCTAAAACAGACGATCTTCTGACTGAACCTTCAAGTCTACTGTAGAGCAGACCCTATTTCAGGCAGTGAAGGTGTTGGAGAGCAGGATTCCCAAAGGATTTACAAGTGGTAAAAGAAAGGTGGACACTGCAGATGAGAGGAGGGCCTTCTCCTGGGATTGTCAGAAAAGTTCATTGTAACACTGTAACATTTCCTGCTTTGAGCTGGTTTTTGCCAGGTTCATCCTCTCATTACCTACTTCAAGACAACTTCAACTCTGCCAGGTTCTGGGTCCTTTGTGTGCACTGGAGAATCCAGCTGTACCTCATGTGGGTACGTGAACAGTGGCTAAATGATGTCTATGCACGTAAGCCGTATGCAGCTGCATACACTTTATCTCATTGTCCTGCCAGCAACACCCACCCTGGTCCACTCTCTTCAATCTTCTTCAGCTTTTGATCGATGATGCACTTGAATGCCCTCTTTTTCTACCTTACTTATTTCATTTCTATCAGTTTCCTAGGAAGTTGTCAGTAGGTACATTTGAGATGGGAGGAAAGTAACAGGCTTCACTTCTCAAATCTCTTGTGAATCCTTATCTCCTTAGTTTTCCTTCCTTTCCATGGTTTGGACTCTATCACTAAATTCTACTGATTCTGTTTGATACCCATCTCTTAATCTTAAACCTGGTCCCTAACTCCCATCCATACTCTACTCGTAGTGATTCATAATTGGTCCCATTGTGTCTCCCAAACATTGCAATGCTTACATTCTAACACTCAGCTTCTGGGTTGATTCCTACAGCAATGTTCTCAACATATTGTAGCCAAAGCACTCTTCCTCAATTAAAGACACAAACATATATCTTCTTGTAAAGAATTTTTTTTAGTATTAATGAGAGGTATTGTTTCCTAAAAATGTTAATTAGCCAATGCTCACTGCACAAAATGTTTCATTATAGCATTTTAATATATATGAGGATCATGCTACATATCATAGGTGCCTTGTGACTGCTAATAGTTTATGATTGTGTGCATTTCTATGTATGTGTTTCAGTTTAATAAAAGAGTAAACAGTAAACATTTAATTAAAGCATAATTATGACTGTATATCTGCACAGCAGCAGAAACATAACAGTAGAGATGTCAGAAACATGCAATTGTACCATGTTTCTTATACAGGTTTGATCAGCACAAGAGCAACATTTTCTTTTGGCGAACTCTAGAGGGTCTCTTCTACCTTGAACTTGAACAGTAGTACTCAGAATAGAAGACTGTTAACTTATTTCATCTCACAGCACTTCAACCACTTTTTCAGTCCTAAGTCTGAAACTTTTATACATTCTTCTAAAAACCCAGCATGATCAGGCGTGTTACTGCAAAAGCTCACTCCCCGGTACCAAGTTCTATCTTAATTACTTTTCTGTTGCTTTCTTAAAATACTTTCACCAAGGCAACTTATAAAAGAAGGCATTTAGCTGGGCGGTGGTGGCGCACGCCTTTAATCCTAGCACTCGGGAGGCAGAGGCAGGCAGATCTCTGTAAGTTCGAGGCTGGGCTGGACCGACAGCCTTGAAAACAATACAGAGAAACAATACAGAGAAACCCTGTCTCGTAAAAACCAAAAAAAAAAGAAGGCATTTAATTTGGTTTCCTGTTTCCAGAAGCTTAAAGTCCATTACCATTACAGTAGAGAACACAGTTGCAGACAGAGAGACATGGTGTTTCAATCATAGCTAAGGGTATACATCTGATCTACAAGCATGAGGTACACACACACACACACACACACACACACACACACACACACACACATTCAGAGAGAAACAGAGACAAAGAGACACTGAGGTCTAACAGTGAACTGCATGTGCTTTTGAAACCTCAAAGCCCTATCCCCTGAAAAAGGCTATAACTTCCAAAATAGTTCCACCAACTGCGGACTAAGCATTCAAATATATAACCCTATGGTGGAAATTATTATTCAAATAGTCACAGACACCGTATCTTATTACAGAATATTTACCCTTCAATGTTTTTTGCTGCTCTATTCATAATAGCCAGGAAGTGGAAACAGCCTAGATATATAGTAGATGATGATTAATGGGCAATGAGAATATGATGCATTTCTATAATATGTTATTAAATTGCTAAAAATGAAATTATGAAATTGGCAGGTAAATGGATGGAGTTGGAAGCAAATCATGCAGAGTGAACTAACCCAAACACATGCAAACATTTTCCCTTCTAGGTTAACAGGTTCATTGATCTTGCCATTGTTTTGGCACAATATTTGTTGCCATTTCCAAGAGACACTGTTTCAGAGCAGTCTCCTTGGTATTGTGGCTCTTACAATCTTTCTTTATCCTCTTCTGTGGTGTTCCTTGAGCATTTTTGGGGCTGGACTCCCCCACAAACCATTGATCTCTACATTGTATCCAGTTGTGTTTTTCTGTGATGGCCTCCACTTGCTGTAAAGAGAGGCTTCTTTGATGGTTAGTAATCACACTTATCCGGGAAAGTTGGCTCCCAAAAAAGAGGGTTCTATGCTGAGGGTCTGGATCTTGGTTAGGAAAGGTGACTTGTGTACCCTTCTCTCCATCTATCTCATTATCTCTCTTTCCTCCTTTACAAAGTGAAGAGCTCAGGTTAAGATTAAGAGGAAAATAAATATTTCAATGGTTCATAGGGCTTGAGAGAGTCAAACCCGAGGAACAACCTGCCACTGACCCTGATCCCTCACTCTACATTATCTCTTGTAATGTCAATGAGTGAATAGATAGATCCAAACATTTACTTTTTTCTTTGGATTTTGTTTCTTAATACAAATGTAGTCTCTGAAATAAAATACCCCTGAACATCCTCAGAATCTCTTTATGGGTCTGTTTCTAGTTCTCAAGGCACCAAGAACACTTACTTATTGCTACCCTGCTAGTATTTGTGGTAGGGTTTCTACCCTCCCCACCCACACAGAGATTCTAAGTTCCACACAAACAAAGACACACATGTCCCTTATTTGTTGTTTTATGTCTAGTGGGCAGCTTCATGTCTGCTACTCAACAAATATCTGTGGAATAAATAATACATAAGCTATCAAATGTGACTTTAAGCCATGTGTCTCCTATTAAATTCAGTCTTGATTGTAAAGGGTATAGGGAGGGGAGGGGAGGGCAGGGCAGAGAAGAAAAGGGAAGAGAAGAGCAGGGCAGGGCAGGGCGGGGAAGGGAAGGGAAAGGAATGGAATGGAAGGGAAGGGAAGGGAAGGGAAGGGAAGGGAAGGGAAGGGAAGGGAAGGGAAGGGAAGGGAAGGGAAGGGAAGGGAAGGGAAGGGAAGGGAAGGGAAGAGAAGGAAGCCTAGTCTTGCATTTAGAGCTCTGTGGAAGTTCTTGATGCAGAACACTGACAAAGTAGAATGATTGCCATCTGATGGGGGTTTTAGAAAAACAATAACTTAGAATACAAACATATTGACAGACATTCAAAAAATGTAGGTGTAAATGTTTGAGCAAGTATCTTAAATTCTGTGTATGTTCTTTTCGTTTACACAAGAGACAATAATGTTATTATTCTTTTAAAGTTATATAGCCAAGCTAATGAAATATGAGACTATATGTTCATCAAAGTAGTTATTATCAAAGTGTTTCTAAGAATTACATTGTTGAATAAATTACATTCAGTGTGAAAGGAGATCAGCTGTGACTAATCTAAGTCTGCTTTTCCACATTATTTCTTGATTTATTTTCCTTATGTCCACCAAACAAAATAAGCTTTCCTTCTGAGTGATTGTGATCTATGTTTTAATTTGAAGCAATTTCTTTGCATTCCAACTGAGTAGCTTGTGTAACAAGAATAGGATTATTATATTCTTCCATCCAGTGCAGCACAGTTGGTGTTAACAATAAGAGATATGAGTGGAGCCTTCATGTATATTCTTATGCTTGCATGTTGCAAAAATATTTTCACAACACCTGAAGAACCAGGGCAGGGAAACATGACTGTCAGCTCTAATCCTTTAATGTTACTTTATCATTTTACTGTCTGAAATTCTTTTCAGTGGAACCCAACTCATGCCCTCAGTCCATACAGAATAGGAAACATCTGCTCCCACATACCAACAATACTGCTTATCAACAGCAGGCAGGAGTAAACTGAGATGATGATTGGACTTGTCATATCAATACTGCCATGAAGAATCCCACAACATGAATTAAAAGCAAAAGCAGCAAATGAAAACACCCAAAAGAAAGCATTTCCTGTAGCAGATGTTTATCCTAAGTTAAAAAATCAATAAGAAACAACTCTGCCTTAGGAGGAAACAAGGATTCTGATCAGAGAGTGAGTTTCATAGTTGATTCATTCTGAAATGCATGGAAGAAGTCATGGAGATGAGAGATTGGTGCCACAGATGCAGCTGAAGTTCACTTCGCTGTATGGAGTGTGATTGACACTTTCTTGGCTAAAGTACCACCTTGGAATCCATGAAACTGGTCTCAGGAAACAACTCATTGGGATAATTCATTGATGAAGTCCTGAGTTACGATCAAGGATTTTTTTCAAAGGAAGTAATTTGTTTCCATGGAATGACTCCAGGCTGCACATTCATCCAGGTTGTTTCCATATTAGCTATGTGTTTTTAATAGGTATGAATGCAGTTACATGATATTTTTTGGTCTCCAGAACATGTGTGTCTCTCAAACAAAGTAAGCAGCTTTACTGTGTTTCCCTCATCATGGAGACATGTGTGTGTGTGTGTGTGTGTGTGTGTGTGTGTGTATGTGTGTGTGTGTGTGTGTCCATTACTTTCATACTCTTCATGTGATTGAGATAGATTCCATTTTTGCAAAGATTTTATAGCAAAGATACCGTAATCTCGTTCTTGATGTTTTTAGTCATATTCTAAACTCAACTTAGACATAGAATACCTGTTACAAGGCCAATATTCATTTAGTCCTCCAGAGAATCACTTTTGTTAGCTTGCATATCAATGTTTTGTTTGAGTTATTATCCAAATTTGTTTTTAAAATATTTGAATAATGCCCATTCTGTTTCTTCTGGTATTTTAGAAGTGAATGCAAACAGTTAATTTTTATTTATTTATTTATTTATTTATTTGTTTGTTTATTTGGTCTTTGAGACAGGGTTTCTCTGTATTGTTTTGGAGGCTGTCCTTGAACTAACTCTTGTAGACCAGGCTGGTCTTGAACTCACTCTGCCGCCCAAGTGCTGGGATTAAAGGCATGTGCCACCATTGCCTGGCTACAAACGCTTAATTTTTAAAATAATATTTTCAGTTTAAAACTTCTAGAAAAGATGGTTTTGAGAAAATAAACCCAAATTTATCTTTTCATAAGACAAATCTCATTTTTCTGGAGTCTTTTAATGTATATCAGCAATACTCTGTCTTTTCTGAATTCTAGAAGATTCAGTTATAAACACAATTTTAACACTTGATACTTTGTCAAGTAGCTATCCCTTATAATGATTAATCACCAGTTTATGAAACAAAACTGGAACTACTGGACTAAATTTTGGGTGTGAGATGCAAGCTGAATCATCTTTGACCTTGGGAGGAGACATGGCATTTCAAACTACTAACTATCCACACTTGTTTCTATAGCCCTAAATCTTACATAATCATTGTCTAGTAGGAAGATTTCTGATACAGCAAAGACATACTGTGGTGATTTGAATGAGGAATGTCCCTCATAAGCTCAGGTATGTGAATATATGGCTTCCAGTAGTTGGTGACACTGTTGAGGAGAGGTTTTGGTAGTGCATCCTTGCTGGAGGAAGTACATCACTGACGAGTGAGCTTGAAGGTTTTATGGCCTTGTTCCACTTACAGTTCTCTATCTCTGCTTACAGCTGAGAAGATGTGAGTTCTCAGCTTTCCTGCTCTGTCCACCATGTCTGCCACTTGCTGCTCTTCCTCCTCTCTTTGAATGGACACTTATCCTCCCGGAACCATAAGCACAAATAAACTCTTCCTTCTATAAGTTCCTCTGGCTATGGTGTTATATTATAGCAACAGAAAATTAGCTAATATACATAACATTTTGATCCTTCCTGCAAGAGTCAATCCAAATGGGCTTGTAAGTCACCTGGATAGGTAATCCCCCAAATAAAGCTGTCTATGCCAAAGTCTTTCGAATGTAATTTAAGATCATCCTAAGTCTCAGTTTGACATGACAGTCTTTTGTGGCCATTGTCCACTCTTGCCACATTCTGCTCTGCAATGGGCACTTTGTCTGTTATCCACTCTCTCCCCCATAATGGTTTTCTGCTTTCCTGTGTATGCCTCACCTGAGTTCTTCAGAGGAAGATTGCAAGGAGTGGAGAGCAGAGAGGAGGGTAGAACAAGACCCTTGTGTCACCAATGTTTAATGTATGTCTTAGCCTTAGTTTCACTTCCTCTTACTGTGATGGAATGATTCCTACAAAAGCAACATAAGCAAAAACAAAAAACCAAAAAATGTTTTATTTCACCTCACAATTCAATGTACAGGTCCTTTATGGAGGGCAAGTAGAGGCAGTAGGGCTTCATACTTGACATACATTCATAGTCAAGAAACAAAGGGCTACTACTGATATGTGCTCAGTTCATATGTTTTCATAGTTCTCTGCCTTGCTTGTGAAGGGTTGCACCTACAATTAAGATGACCTTATCACATCGATTAATGTAATCAAGGGGCATGGACAGCGACCAATATCTTGGGTGAGTTTAGATCCTGTCAAATGAACAGTTCACAGTAGCCATCACAACATGTTTGGGTCTATTTTATCTTTTCCTTTAAAAATTTTTCATTTTATTACCCCTCCTCCATATGTTTTTTTAAGACAGTGTTTCTTTATGATGACTATTCTGGCCTCAAACTTGAGATCATTCCATCTCAGCTATCCAAGTGCTAGGATTAGAAGCACGTGCCACCATTCTTGGCTCTAGTATAAAACCTTTTATAACATTACTTTTTGGCAAATTATTTTGGAAATAAATTGACTTGATTTTGCTTCAAATGTCTACTTTAATGGCAGGAAAGACACATATTTACTTAAAGGATAGAAGAAAGTCCTGGCCAATGTGAGAATTAGCTAGATTGAATTTGTCTAGTCTATTCAATTCACAAGTATGTGTGTCCATAACTTTTTGGAAAAAACAAAGACAAGAAATAAGAGAAATCATAACAGAGAAACTGTATGTTCAGAAAGAAGAATGTGTTACACACTCATGGACTTTAGTAGAATCACAGAATAGTGAACTGAATGTTTTATCTATAGAAACTACCACTGTAGTTTAATAATAGTAGAATTTCCAATTCTGTTCTGAGTGATCATTGTGTGAGATAAGGAATGACCACTGATTGATAAAATGTACCTTATCTGGAGGGATTGTAATGATATTATGGGAGCTATAACCAATGTGTTTATGGTAAGGGAATATATTTGTGTACCTTTTAGGACAATAGAGCCTTTTTCAGGACACTAGGGCCCCAGAAAATTTGAAGGCTACCAAACCTGCCCCAGGCCAGTGGACTTTGGGAATTCTTGTCTTGAGAATTTATAGAATGAAACTCTTAGACCATTGCGGATGAATTTTAAAGACAAGTTTATTATAAATTCATACATGGGAAAGAGATAGTGGGGAAGAGAGAGGTAAGAGGAAGGAAAAATGGGGAAGGGAGAGGAAGAAGAAGAAGGGAGAGGAGAGAGAGGGAGAGAAGATAAGGGTGAAAGGGAGGGAAGGAGGAAGAGAGAGAGAGAGAAAGAGAGACAGAGAGAGACAGAGAGAGACAGAGAGAGACAGACAGAGACAGAGAGAGAGAGAGAGAGAGAGAGAGAGAGAGAGGAGAATACTCCTATATAACAAGAAGTTCCAGGAAGTAGTATACCATTCAAACTGTTAGTCAAGAGGTATTTAACTTATGGCAGGAAGTTAGTTACGGGTAGGTCATGAACTGATCAGTCCATTTGACTTAGCCATGTGTCAGGTGTTTCTTCTTTGCTTTGGTCACATACAGTTTTTAGACAGAGGTGTTCACTTAGGAGATAAGAAAAGAATGGTCAATGTTCTATTATCTAGATATCTACCTAGGACATTCTTGGATCTGCTTCTTTGGGATTTCAGCCCTGTTTGACCAGTTTCTATCTCCAGTTCTCATCAACTGGACATGTTCCTTGTGAAACCTCTGGATTGGTTCAGAAATCCAGCTTCTATATGACAGGAGACTTCTAGACCAGTGTGGTTCATGGGCCTCCTGCGTATTTACCAAACTTGCACCTTAACTTTTATTTATATCCATTAAACTTAAGACTAGATTTTCCTAACTATGTGACCATGAACTAACTCCAGTATACTTTCATTTCCCCTTTGAGATGTCTTTTATAATCCCACAATGACTTTCTTAAGTGCTTTGGGGCTGTTTCTTTGAAAATGTAGCAATGAAGAAAGATGGGCCTTCCTATCTCCCAGTTCTGTGGGGAAAGTAGGACTGGAACCCTTACAACAGGCAATTGGCCTCTTGTCAATTATGTGGCTTAGCCACACTGGCCACACTAGGCAGTCTTCCAGTATTTTTGCATTAGCCAAGGAAAGCACTTTAGAATGTTCCCATTTGATGTTTCAGAGGAATTGGGTCCAGTTTTTTCCATTGTTGCATTAGCCTTGAATAAGGTCTTCTTGACCTCTGTTTTAAAGAGGATAAGAAAGAAACAAAAAGACCAACATCTGCTTGGATATTCAGACTGCTGTCTAGCTAGACCATGGCAGGTATCCCTAGTGAAGCATCCAGAAGCAGCACATCCACTCTGGCGTGTTGGGCTACCTGTCTTGTGTTTCACAGGTGTCTAAGACAACTGGAGCCTGTAATAAACTCTGTCTCTAAATGTTTACTTGATAATAAGAAGACCAGACACCCCTCCCACTTAATACCCTTTTGTGGGATCACCCTGCCATCCCACTGTCTCACAAATAGTTTTCAGTTTGCTTCTGGAAGAACTAGCATTCAACAAAATACCAAGTAGACCCAGAAAGGGAAAAATAAAATGATGAGACCCTTGCTTTACTCTTCTCTGCTGCCTGATTTCCTCCTCCTGATATTTCTTTTTTTTTTGTCCCCCTTCCTTCCCTGCTTCCGTCTTCCACTTCCTTCTTCCCCTTTCTCCTTCCTCCCTGGGAGATTTTTGAGTTACTCTTCTATGGCTTCTGAGAGGCTCCTCTGGACTTGCCCTGATAATGGAACTACTTGTGTTTGTCTTGGAACAGTGAGCAGTAACTATGGGCTAGGAAATGTAATCACAGGTAAAGGAGATAGCATACTGCCACCAAAGGACAGGATGTATCACAGCATCAAGCACTGAGTTTTACTCTGCATTCTCATGGCTGGGTACACTAATCACTGGCACCTAGTCAAGTAATTAGTGGAAGCCAGAGGCCACACTGGATAACCTGCTCTAGAACAGGATGGCCAGAGTTGTCTTATAGTGCCCACAAACTCACAAACAAGCATTCACTTGTATATGACTCTTTGCACAACCTTGAGGATTTAAAGTAAAGACCCTTTCACCCTTGTCTACACCATTTCCTTTGCACAATTTCTTGGCACACTCACAGCTTTGGCTAAGCAGGAGAACGGTGGACATTCCATCCTGAGGGCAGAATTTAGTTTTCATAACAGTTAAATGCTTTCAATGGATCAAACCAGGAAACATTCAGAACTCTATAGACAAGAGAAGTACATAGCAGAAAAGAGAAGGTTTTTGGACTCACTTCATTGTTTTAGTGATCCATTAAATATAGGTCATGTATTTGAATGGAAGTGCATTTAGTACTGGGGAGAATTATTTCAAGTATATTGTAACTAAAATTAAATCTGATCTTGCCAGATAATGGATTGCTGCAAATTATTGCACATACTTCATCTAAAGGAGCTGTCAAGATTTTATAAATGAGTGCCTTGTTGTCTGAAATGCTTAGAGAATACAGGCATCTAGCTTCCTTGGACTAATGCTAGATATTGGCTGGTCATACAGAATAGTTATATCTTCAATGGCAGTTCTTCCAAGAACTTGCTCTCTGCATCTGCTTATTATAAATGCTTTACCTTGCTTACCTCCTTCACTTCCATCCTTACCTTTTCATGCTTTAGTATTTAGTCTATGCAAAGATCAGTACCTTACAGTATAAAAGTATTTAACAGGAGGATTTGGAGAGACATAGATGGCACATTCTGTAAATGTGGCATAAGTTCCATAGGAGAAAGGAGAACGTCGTCCCTGGGACAAATCCAGGAATGTTTGTGTAGAGTAAAGATTCTGAAGGACTGTGATAGTGAAGGAGACATTTGGAAATACACTGCCAGAAATGGGATTTTGGAAGAAATTCAGTTCAGTTCAGCATTAAAATAAGCAGAATCTAAGTGCTATTGGAGCTGCACAGACAAACAGAGCTGTGTGTCCTTTAGGAATTTATGATCAAGTTGGCCTTCTTATTCAGATATTATTTCCTTTTCTTTTAATTTCTTTTCTATTAAAAATTTATACAATACATTTTGCTCATGTTTTCCCTCCCTCTATACCTTCTATATCTTTCCCACCTTCCTCTCTGCCCAACTTCATGCTAGTGTTCTCTCTTCTCCAAATACAAAACAGAAATCAAAACAAGCAAACAAGAAATAGTATGACAAAAACAAACAAAAAATCCAAACTAAAACAAAAGTTCCCCATGCCCTAAAAAAAAAGACCTTGGGTGAAAAATCACAGCAAAACAAAACATGGAGTTTGTTTGGCATTGACCAAGTAGAGCCTGCCCTGCATTTTGGCTTATCAGTGACACTCACAGAGACTGTAACAGCCTGATCAAGACCTGCACAGGTTCAAAACATACAGGGAAGCATCCAGATTTGTGTAGCACCATAAAGGGAAGGAACATAATGTTCTGATGTGTTTATTACACACACACACACACACACACACACACACACACGCACACTCAGAAGGAGGTAATACCCCAAAAGCAATTTAATAGTTCTAAAACTAATTTTTCCATATTCATTGCTTATACTAATTCTCCAGACAGAAGCTGTGGGTAGTTTTGGCATATCTTAGCTTACACTTTCCCTGGTAGGAACTAGTGTCAAATATCAGGTAAGTTGTCGGCAGTGTGAGTTGGCTCGTTTGGAAAGTGTGGATAGTAATAATGATGGTTTCCTCTGGCTTGAAGGCCTTAATTAAATTTTTTAATTTTGTGATTACTGTGACCAACACATATAAAGTCCAGCCTCATCTTTCCAAATCACTGGCTATGCAAGAACACTGGCCTAAGGGAAACAGAGTCTCTAACACCTACCTTCCAAGTTTGGCTTCCTATCTGATTTCAGTAAACACTGGGGTACCAGTGCCCCATTATTCAGAAACAAGTGTATGTTTTCACAAATAATGAACACAGTGACAGACACGCTGTTGTTTTTCTGTTCTCAGTGATGCCATGACAACAAGTGTTATTCCAAGGCCTGGTTCATCACTGTGCGCTGGCACAGTAAAAGCTACAACGAGACTGTGTTCTCAGCTTCCACTGTAGGAATATCCTTGTCGTAAACAGGACATGGACCATAATTTACAGTCTACACAGGCATTCATGCAACTGTCTCTACCACAGGCCCTGCTGCTTCAGAGCTGTGGAGAGTCAAGGAGAACATGTCACTATTTTCATTTCTCCATTGCCCAATGAGAGAGGGTGGCCACAATCTTGGCTCCTTTTCCTCACATCTTCAGATGCTATAGAGTTTCCAGCCCTGCCCATCTCAAATACAATCTGCTCTTGCTCTTGATAATTAACCTAACATCTTAAAAAGCAACTTTGTGTAGATTTTTTTCTACAGGTTGCTCAGTGTGAAATTTCTATTACAGCCTTGACATTTACAATGGATGTTAACAGAGTTTTGCTTCCTTTCAGGAGGGCAGGGCATGGGCTAGGGAATAGGGGGAAGGACCATTGCTATTTACCAGATTCTTATAACCATTTCTTGAAATGTGCTATTATTTATAAATGCATATATTTCTTCTAATTTTCACTGATTATATATCAGCACTTCTCAAACTTTCTCTAGAAAATGGCCATTTTAAGATAAAATTCCCAATCAGATGAAAGCCAATACATTAAAAAATATGGTAAAAGATTGTGGAAATGTCAGGGTTTTCTAAATACCTTCAATTATCTGTACTTAACTCATTATCAAAGGTCACTGTAGCTTGCAAACTGTATTTTGGGAAGAGCAGTGTCATTCCTATTTCCTTATTACATACAATAGTTATGAACATAATTCTTTATTATTCTTCTTCCTACTTTACCAGAAAATATCCTGGAGATCTTTCAATGCAAAGCCAACATACAGTAGTTATTCAGAAATAAGGAAAAACAACCTTGCTGTTTTGAAAGGTACTGAGATGTCTGGAGTTAGACAAAGTTACAATCAACTGATACACATATTTCTACTATCACCCTTTAGAATTAATCAGTATCAATTCCCTTAAACTAGGAGATTTACTGATAGGTTTCATTGCTTTATTTGTTTAACATTGGGCTTTACATGGTGATTCTTCCTTGGAATTCCTTCATTTTCTGAAAAGCAATGTCATGTGATTATTTCAGGTGAAGTCTGTGGGTTATAACTGAGTTGCTACTTTTCTTAAATCCTTGAGGCTCTGTGACACAAACATAACCATGGGTGCATGGCTCAGAGCTGTGCCTCTATGAACTTTGGTGCTTGTTTTGTCTTCTCACTTTCAGTGATGCCAAGGAGAAATCTGATGTGAATCTTGTTATGCACCCCTCCTGCATTTTGATTTGGCCTTTATTTGGAAGAATTGAATGATCAAGTTCTCGGGTTTTTTCTCTCTCCTTAGGAGCATTGATGTGCTCAGTTCATGTATATCCAGTGTTTGTCTGTGGTAGTAATGCTTAAGATATAGACAACCAGTTTTACTGTTGTTATGACAAATACCCAAAAAAACTTATTTAGAAGGAACAACATTCTTTGGGCTCACATTTAAGATACATTGGCTCTCTTGTTCCTGGGCTGTTGTGAGGCAGAAGAACATGGAGGGCATCATGCAAAAGCAGATTGATTCTCCTCATGCAGGTCAAGAAGCAGAGATGGATTCAAAGGGAAGAATGAGATTGCATCAGGATACAAACCTTAAAGGCACACTCCTAATGATCTACTTTGGTTCAACTTCATAATTTCTTGACCTCCCAATATGTCATTGAGTTATGAATCGCCGGTTGATTGAATCATTGGTTGCATCAGCATCCTCGGAATCTAATTACCTTATTGGATAAACTGAGGACCACACCTTCAGCCTTTTGGAGGATTCTTTACATCTGCATATATTGCTTTGTCAGGGTAAACAATTGCAAGACTCCACTGTCTTCAATGAGTTATTTTTTATTAAGTAAATTTCATTTATTTTATACCCCGACTGCAGTTTCCCCTCCCTCCTCTCTTCCATTTCTTGTTATTCCCCTCAAACTCCCATCCATTCCTCCTCTGTTACTGTTCAGAAAGTGGCGGGCATGACACACCAAATTGAAATAGGACTAAGCACTTCCCTTTGTATTAAGGCTGGGCAAGGCAACCAAGAATGGTGAGTATATTCCCAAAAGCAAGCCCAAGTGTTGGGCACAGGCTCTGATACCACTGCTAGCCATGCTGCACAACTGCCACACAGATGTAGAGGGCTTAGGTCAGTCCCAGGTAGTCTCCATAGCTGTCAGTCAAGTCTAGTCTGTAAGCTCTTACAAGCACAGGTTAATTGTTCTGTGAGTTCTCTTGGGATGAGCTTGATCCCCTGGCTCGTACAATGCTCCTTTTCTTCAGCAGGACTCCCAAGCCCAGTGCTTGGCTGTGGATCTCTGTATCTGCTTTCATCAGTTACGGGATGAAGGCTGTCTGATGAAAATTAGGGTAATCACCAATCTGATTATCAGAGAAGTCCAGTTCAGGTACCCTCACTGTTGCTAGGAGTCTTATCTGGGGTCATCCTTGTGGATTCCTGGGAGTTTTCCTGGCACCAGGTTTCTCCCTATCCCTGAAATGTGCCTCCTCCTCAAGATATCTCTTCTATTACTCTTCCCCTCCCTCCCATACCCAACCTATCAAACCCAAACTCTCTGCTGTTTTAAACTGTTGTCAACATGTGACTGGCATGATGAGGTGCAAATAGCCTGAAGCAATCTGATTTTCATTCTGTTTTTGGCTGCCTTTTTTTCTATTTGGAAATCTGTTATCTTAGGGTTTCTAGTGCTGTGACAAAACACTATGACTGAAAAGCAAGGTAGACAGGAAAGGGCTTATTTGGGTTACACTTCCACATTGCTGTTCATCACTGAAGGAAGTTATCTCAGGAACTCAAGCAGTGCAATCCTGGAGGCAGGGACTGATGCAGACGTCATGGAGGAGAGTTTGCTTTACATGAGTTGCTCTGCCTGTTTACTTATAGAACCCAGGACCACCAACCCAGGGATGACACCACCAACCATAGGCTGCCCTCCACAACCCCCAATGATTATTCTTTGAGAAACTGCCTGCAGCTGGATCTCATGGCACATTTTCCTCAACTGGGGTTGCTTCCTTCACTAAGACTTTAGCTTGTGCCAGTACATCTATATCGTTCTCGTTTCAGTATTTTTGTGCCTATTATTTTGTAAACAATATTCTCCCAAGATATCTGGGAAATAGAGTATTTTTAGATATTCAGATTTAAAATTCTTGCATTGCAAAATAAAATTTTCTCTGTATTTTTTTCTATTTCCATTTATCACAATTCTGTTTCATGTGTGAGATATTTGCTCAAATCATCCATTTGTAGACTTCAATTTACAATCTGTGCCACAGTCATTACTATATATTTATGTTATTATTTTTCTGTACTTAGAAATATATTTAAGCTGAATATGATTTCAGTAATCTTTATCTTATGTGTAGTTTGTATTTTGTGATGGGAATATCTAAAATCTCCACCTTATATATCAAAATAAAGTATTTTTTAGTTTTAAATCACACTGCTATATTTTAATGGTTTTTAATATTTTCCCCATATTTTTGGTTGGGAGACTTTTGATGACAGCTTCTATTTCCATAGGGGTTATAGGTCTATTTAAATTGCTTATCTGTTCTTGATTTAATTTTGGCAATTGATAGCTGTCCAGGAAGTCATCCATTTCCTTTAAATTTTCGAATTTTGTGGAGTACAGGTTTTCAAAGTATGACCTAATGATTCTCTGGATTTCCTCAGAGTCTGTTGTTATGTCCCCCTTTTCATTTCTAATTTTGTTAATTTGCGTGTTCACTCTCTGCTGTTTGGTAAGTTTGGACAAAGGTTTGTCTATCTTGTTGATTTTCTCAAAGAACCAACTCTTCCTTGCATTGATTCTTTGTATTGTTTTCCTGGTTTCTACTTTATTGATTTCAGCCCTCAATTTGATTATTTCCTGGTGTCTACTCCTCCTGGAGGAGTGTGCTTCTTTGTGTTCTAGAGCTTTCAGCTGTGATGTTAATTCTCTGGTATAACTGTTCTCCTGTTTCTTCATGTGAGCACTTAGCGCTATGAACATGCCCCGTAGCACTGCTTTCAAAGTGTCCCATAGGTTTGGGTATGTTGTGTCTTCATTCTCATTGAATTCGAGGAAGTCTTTAATTTCCTTTTTTATTTCCTCTTTGACCCAGGGATGGTGCAGTTGAGCATTATTCAATTTCCATGAGTTTGTAGGTTTTCTGCAATTTGTGTTGTTGTTGAATTCTAATTTTAAAGCATGGTGGTCTCATAAGATGCATGGAGTTATTCCAATTTTTTTGTAGCTGCTGAGGTTTGATATGTTGCCAAGTATGTGGTCGATTTTTGAGAAGGTTCCATGTGGTGTTGAGAAGAAGGTATATTCTTTTTTATGTGGATGAAATGTTCTATAGATATCTGTTAATCCCAGTTGGGTCATTACTTCTATTAGACCTTTTGCTTCTTTGTTGAGTTTCTGTTTGGTATTCCTGTCTAGTGGTGAGAGTGGTTCAGCCACTTTGGAAATCAGTATGGAGATTCCTCAGAAAAATGGGAATAAACCTACCACAAGACCCAGCAACTCCACTCTTAGGCATATATCCAAAAGATGCCCATTCATACAACAAAGATGTCTGTTCCACTATGTTCATAGCAGCTTTATTTGTAATTGCCAGAACTTGGAAGCAACCTAGATGTCCCTCACCTGAAGAGTGGATAGAGAAAATGTGGTACATCTACACAATGGAGTACTATTCAGCAGAAAAAAATAATGGAATCATGAGATTCGCAGGCAAATGGACGACACTAGAAGAAACCATCCTGAGTGAGGTAACGCAGTCACAAAAAGAGAAACATGGCATGTACTCTCTCATATATGGATTTTAGACATAGATCTGGGGAGTACGAGCCTTCAATCCTATGGCCAGAGAGTCTGGGAAACAGAAACTTTATTTAGTGGCTGATCGAAGAAGAGGCAGACTCCCTCTGCTGAACTCAAGAAAGCCAGTAACAGAGAGGGAGGACTGATGATCAAATGGATTAAGACTGGGCTGGTTTAACCCCCAGAAACAGCTGAGCAGACAAAGGCTAACTCTTGAATCCCAGGCATTAGCCTGGGAAGCCAGCATGGGACTGATCAAGACCCCCTGAATCTGGGTGTCAGTGAGGAGGCCTAGGGAATCTATTGAGCCTTGGGCAGCAGATCAGTACCCATCCCAAGTATACAAACGGACTTTGGACTCCCATAGAACAATGTGAGGTGCACTCTCACCCGAACTCTTGGGGAAGGGTCTAGGCCCTGCCCTATATGAAATGACAGACTATGCACACCCCCATGGAGGGCCTCACCCTCCCTGGGGAAATGAGGGGATAACGGGGGGGAGGGCTCGGGAGGAAGGGAGGGAATGGGAGAGGGACCTGGAACTGACTTGTGAAGCAACCTTGTTTCTTATCCAAATTTAAACTGGAAAATAAAATTAAAAAAAAAAAGAAATACGGTCTCACCATGTGCTTGCAGGATTTCAGTGAACCTGCAGTCATTTGGCCTCACCTTATGAGTCATTGGTTTACAGATTTATAAAGAATGAGTTCTATTTTTCTGGATATCTTTGCTGTTGTTAGCATCCTCCATCATTCCAATGGTCAGCCACTAAGTTGTTAATGAGGAAATGAGGCCAGGCCCCTATATCATCTGTAGTTTGAAAACAAAAGAGCTTAAAAAAATATTTTCCCCATATTTTTTTCTTTTTATTCACATAGTCACCTAGATTCTTTTTCTTTTTTAGCTGTAATCACCAATCACTTTTTTTGAGTCACTTGTTTCTTTTTTTGAGCTAAATATTTATGAAAAGACAAAACACGATTTGAGACTCTGATTTGGTAAAGATTTTCCAGTTTGGCAAGCATATGTCAGTTGTCCAATTTAAGTGACAAATGAAGATTGTTTTGATCATTTCAGTAGCTGATGCATAGAAATCAGAAACCAATTAATGGGTAGCAACCAGAGACACCTTTTCAGTTTGTAATGCTGGCATGATGAAGACATGAATTATTTTATGGAGACACCTGGGAGACAGTGTTTCTGTTACAGGTTCTATTATGGGCCAGGCCCATTTAAGAATTGTTAGATCTGGGAAATATTTGATATCTCTATGTGAGAACTTTATATATGCTTTTGGATGTGAGACTGGTTTGGGACCAAGTTCTGGGCTTAGTAGAGACTTGGAGTATATTAATTTAATTTATTAATTAGTTTTAATTAGAACTTTGGTGAGGGATCAACTGACCTTGAAGGCTGTAGAAGAAAAAATGAGATAGTCTTTAACATTTTTTTTATTTGTTGGCCCAATAAGGAATTTGCTCCAAGAGAAAACTGTCTCTACCTCTCCCAGCAGCTTAAAAATTCCAATAGCTCCATGGTTTGGGATTGGACTGTGGTACTGAAGTCCTCACACCACGCTGAGGTTTGTCTGGCTTGGGAGTGCTTGTGTTTTGTTCATGCTGTTGAAATTATTGTGAGTTCACATGTGCACTCTCCCTGCTGTGTCCAGAAGAAAACGTTTCCTAGTGGTCATCCACTCTCTCAGGCTCTCACATTCTTTGTGATTTCTCTTCTGCAGACCCTTGAGCTTACAAATGAGGGTGCAGTTATATATTCCTTTTAGGGCTGAACACTCTTTAGGCTCTTAATCTTTTTATCTTGCCCAGTTGTAAGTAATGTCCTAATAACCATTATCTACTGCAATTAGGAGCTTTTCAGACCAGTGAGAGATGCACTGATACATGTGTATAATGATCAGTCATTAGGAGTCGTTTAATACTATCTCCATTTAGCATCAAGGTGGTAGCAAGTTCTGTTATAACCTGCATGACCTCTCTAGCCATAGGTTCTTAGCCTGATTCCTTTCTTTGTTAGTCAGATATTAGAGAGAGGGCAAACCAACCCTCTATTGAATGTGGGGTTGGTGAACATCTTTTCCCATTCTGTAGGCAGCCATTTTCTCCTATTGACAGTGTCCCGTGCCTTCCAGAAACTTTTCAGTTCTGTAAATATGGATGTTGATGAGGAAATTTAAAAATTTGGTGGTGATAAAATTATGAGAATTTTATTTTCTCTGTGACATATGGGACAGATAGGAAATATCTGTGTAGCTTAAGACAATAAAGTACTAGATATTGCCCCTGTTTGGGCTTGGTATACTCAAATCATTATTTCATATTGCAGGATTCTTGTTCCAGTAGTAAACACGCTGTAAATCAAAGCTAAATGCTCACAGGCATGTTGCTATTCCATTAGTGCCTCTTAGTGTATCCATTTTACAGATTAAACATACTAAACCTTACATATGTTACATAATTTGCTCAAAAAGACACAGCTGCAGGGAGGGGATTGGACTTCATCTTCCTTTCCTGATCTCAGAGCCTACTTTTCATCACCACACTGTATAGCCTCTACTCGCCATGATACTTAAATTGCATCTTGTAGATGCTGGGATAACAGCGAGTGTGATGGCTTTCTTGTGACCTTCTTTATCTGTCTCAACAATTAGTACATCCCATCACTGATTAACATTCTTAACGTGTTTTTTGTTTTGTTTTGTTTTGTACTGGGGAAAGGAACTCTTTATTTCTAATTTGCTGTGGTCAAGAGGAGCAGTACTAAAGTTATGTATTCTCCCCATGACACTTCCCATATATATGAAAAACTCCTATTATAAACCTTCAATAGTCAAATAGTGATGAAGGAAATAGGAATTTATACTACTCCTTGGCTGTGAGTGTATCTCTTCAAGAATAATCTTTCTTCCCTGTCTGTTGGCAACATTTGTTTTTTTGAACATGTTATTTTTTCACATGATGATTTATTTATTTTATTCTTGTTTTAATAAGACAAAAACAAGAATTCAGAGATTTAAAAGAGTATCTATAAAAAGCTGAAAAGAACAAAAAGATGCTGTCTTGACACTGAGCTAATGAAGAATTCTATTGAAAAGAACTGCAAGAGACAGAATAATGTGGGCATGCTAATCATGAGACCTGTTTATTTGTCTTAGTTTTCTTTGTGTAATGGTGCTATTTGAAACTTGGACACAAACTTGATTTGACATTCTGGTTATTAGGCATAATGACTGGAGCAGAGGAGAAACAGATGATGTGGGAGGGATGTGTGTTCTGAATTTTATAACATCTCTATTTTTATAAAATTTGTGAAAGGGTCCAAGTTATTCTGTCTTATGAAAAGGAAAGTGATTTGTTTTGGGATAAACAATATATTCAGAATATATAAGAATCAAAATTTATGCCTTTTATTTTATTCTTCTTGCTTATCTTGATTCAGGAAGTTTGGGATGGGAAAGATTGCTGATGAATAGGGCCAGTTTATGAAATTCCTATCTTTCCTAGGAAGACAAAAGATAAAAGGCAAAAGGCAAATGCAATCAGAAGTAGTTTGTAATGATACTACTGTAGGCAACTAATCAAACAACAAATGCTGGAGAGGAAATGGAGAGAGAAGAACCCCCATTCACTGTTGGTGAAGGTGCAAATAAATATAGCCATTATGAGATAAGTTTGAGGATTTTCATAATAATTAAAAATAGATACTATCATGAGTCCCAGCTATTTCACTTCCAGGCATATACCCAGAGAACTCTATACCTTATCTTAAAGATATTTGCACATGGGTTCATTGCTGCTTCATTCACTATCCAAAGACTTAAAATTAACCTAGCTGTCAATCAACAGATGAATTGATAATAAAAAGTTGGCATTTATACATCACACACATATGAATACTACTCAGTTCTAAAGAAACTGAAATAAAAAACTTGAAGGAAAATGGATGGATTTACCATGCATAATATTAAGTGAGGTTGCACATAATCACAGAAAGAAATAATCTTCATGCTCTCTCCTATATGTAGAATCTAGCCAATTATATATGTATACATGTAAAAATGTATATGTGGATACAGTAAAACTTAAGAACAAAAATGGCTAAATATAAGAGGTTGAGGAAGGACTGAATGCAAGTTATGGACACAAGTTTTGAGGATATCAAGGTAATTGTTTTCTAGTTCTAATTCTGTCATGGAATTTTGGGAGGTTGGTGGTTGATAAGAGCATACAAATTATTTGATCCTGAAAGTGTAAAATTCAATGTGAAGCCTCAATTTTTCTTTCAGACAGCATTAACGCTAACCATATGGATTTCATTAACTTGTATAGACTGGGTCTGATTAATTTTGCTGTGTGCTGTTTTTATTTGCAAAATTTTCAATAATAAAGCTTATAAAATTAAAGGAAAGTGATTAAAAAGAAGTTGTCTATTAAATTAAATTAATCAGGAAAGATTAGGGATATCTTGATATACTGTCTGAGTTAAAGATAGCCTTTGCCAAGTAATGAGGTTGAACACTGGACCACACAGTGCATGAAAAACTCCAAGGTGTGATGGTTGGCTGGAGACCAAGTGATGAGTTTGCATAATTAATTTTTCTTGGTAGAATGCCTGTGCCTGGGAGTGATGCTACCAAAATATGCTATGAGAGCTTAAGTCAAGACTTATGGCATAAGAAAATAGAAACTTTATATCCTGCCTGAGAGTAGAGGTACTCATTCTACAACATGATAAGTTTTTGAAACATGGAGTTTCTTGTCCATCTGATTTATCTTTACTACAAGATTCATATGAAGAACTATAAACCACTCTTTGTTGGCACCATTGAAGTGGCAGGCATATGCATGCTCTCTTCCAGCTTATATCTTCATGGAAATTCCTTGTTCAAAGAAATATTGGGATCTGGAGAAATGGCTGAATTGAGAACTTGTCTTCCAAGGACACTAATTCAATTCCCAGCATCCAGTTGTCTGTAACTTCAGCTCCAGGGAATCTATGATCTATGTCTTCTACTGCCCACTAAGGGCACACACATACAGTAACACACACACACACACACACACACACACACACACACACACACACACACCTTAGTTACTGTTCTATTGCTGTGAAGAAACACCATGACCATGGAAACTCTTATAAAAGAGCAGTATGAGGACATTAGGCATCTTCATTTTATTGCCAGAAGTGAACATTCAAGAATGATTTTCCTTAGAAAGAAAACATTTGGGATTCACTGTTTTGAACACTTCTTTCTGTACATGATTTGGTAGAGTTGGTTATGGAGCTTTCCTTAATTTTTACTGTACTGAAAACATATATACATTGTAATAAATGCTGAATTTTGTCAAATATGCAATCTACATGTAAAAAAGCTGTTCTGTGAACTTTTATTTCATTCTGACATTTCTGAACATTATTGACTGACTATAGGGTGGCGGGCAACCATTGCACATGCCATACTTTGTCATAGTGTCTTGGCCAAAGCAAATGACCTAATATAACTGGTTATTTTTGATACAGTTTAATAAAAGTTATGGTTAAATAGACAGAGGGTAGAAAAGAGAAAGTGGCATGCAACAGAACAATAAAATAGAAGCCTTCACAGAGCCCCAGGCCTGCTGGCTGGAAGGCTACAAGTGGTTACCTGATCAGAGGAGTTGTATGAGGTCTTAGTGGAAAGTGCTGTCTGATAGAAGCTGGAGAAATTAATTCATGGATTGAATATCTTTATTCTTCTAGTCTCTGACCTGGGTTCCACCCTGATTAAACATAGGTAAAAGTCTAAGCATAAGGGCCAATCTCACTGATGCCTTTGTGTCAGTCACTTTCCTACTGCACCAAGCATGGTGGATATGGAGGATTCACAAAATGCAACAGGATCAGGTGGATATATGTGGATCTTTTAATTTGTTTCTGGGATTAGTCTTTTTATTTATATTTAGGAATAGAGCTCTCAGAATTTCCTTTCTCAGATTGACAAAATATTTTTGAGATTGGTGTTATTTATACCTTAAAATTTTGTTAAACCTGATTGATAAAAATACCTGCTATTTGTTGTTTATTAGTTGCTGTGAAATGATACCAACCCTTGCCTGAGTCTTTTCAAATCAACTTTGGCCTGGCTCCTTGATATCTGTTTATTTATTTTCTGTCTCATTATTATTTACCCATGTTCTGTGTTCCTTATATTTTATCTGGATTTGATTTTCTGTTCTTTCCGAGTGTTTGGAAGCACACTTTTCCTTTTACTGTGTTAATGTGTGTATGCAAACCACAACATGTGTGAGAGTATGTGGTCTTAGTCACAATGCCTAGGCTGTAGTATATTACATTTTTCATTTTGCTCTACATACCATACTTGCTTCAAAATATTTTCTCATTTCTAGTTTATTGATTCTTGAGTGACTTAGAAGTTTGTCCTTTCATTCTAAACACATGAATCTTTTCTTTCATGGTTTGCCCTTTGGCTCCTAGCTTTAATTGCATTTTGACCAAAGGTTATGTTAGTATGTATGATTTCAGTGTTTGGAAACATATTGAGATATACCTTAATAACTGGCAAAAAGCACTTTGTGTGGTAAATGTTTCATGTGTGCTGAAAGTGTTTGTCCTCTGCTTTCTGTTTATAAGGTTCTATATTTGCCTATTAGGTCAATTTTATTTATTATATTCAATTTTTGTATGTTATTTATTCCTTCCTCTTCCGTTCTTTTCCTTTCTGTCTTCTCTCCTTCATGAAATATTGTATTTTCAGGTATTTTTGGAACTTATTTCATATTAGCATATCAAGCCTTATAAACATGCTGGATATGTAAATGCATGCATACATACATGAACACATGCTATATATATATATATCTATTAAAATTGATGTGTTCATTTTATCATTCCTGGTTTTTACTATCTAGTATATGTATTTTTATTTAAATTTTAATATATTAATCTCATTTATTTGTCACTAAGTCTATGTGAAAATTAGTCATTTTGATATATGATTTTACTCATTTTTGTTGTGAATTCCAACAGCTCTTGTCTTATCATCAGTTATCAATGAAATTTTGCTTTTTGTTGACAAGTTACCTTGTAAAAATTTTTTATTTTCTTGGGTCTATTTTTTCCATTAGTTTACCTAATATAACATTTGAAATAAGAGTGTTGGTTTGGATTCTCTTGCTAGTAGATAATAAAATGGGTTTAACTCTTCAACAGATAGGCAAAGGGGAGAGAATACAGCAGGCAGGTGACAGAGAAAGCTTTCAGACTACCCAGTCTGAGCCTAGTGTGCCTGAAGTAAAGTCAGGAGGAGGACTGCATAGAATCTCAGGTTTCAGGAGAGTTCTAAGAAGTCATTGGCAAGGCCAGTGGGGCAAAACTGCTTGTTAATGAGGTTTTTCATCTCATGTGATTGGGTCCATTATCATTCTGTGTTGTTGGCTGGAAACACCAAATAAGAACCTACAATGTGAGTATTCAAGATAGCAAGGGGAACATCAGTCATTTCAGTCATAAGGGCAATTGAAGCTGTAGATCTGCAGTCTTGAAGGAGATGAGATGGGTGAATTTCATGACCAATCCAAATCTTAAGTCTGTAGTTGATATTCATATATGGGGACTACACTGTAATGTAGGCCTGTTAATACCACCCAAATAAAGTGCCATCTTAATTCTGTGACATGGACTTTTCTATTCTCTTCTTTTTACTCTCTTGGTCTCCAATGTAGTCATAAAGATTATCAAAAATTTACTATTTACTAATTGCTCTTAAAAATATTTTCTATGGAACTGGAGAGAGAGTTCAGCAGTTGAGAGCACTAGCTACTCTTCCGGAGCATCTGAGTTTCCTTCTCAGCACCCACATAATAGCTCACCAATAACCTGCAACTCTAGTTCCAGGGTATCTGATGCCCTCTTCCAGCCTCCATGGGCACCACACACATGGTGGACAGACATACATGCAGGAAAAACACCCATGGACATGGAATTTTTAAAAAAGTAAAAAAAAGTCATTACCTATGTATTTACAAAATGTTTTATTTATTTTTAATACTCATGTAATATTTACATATTGCTGAATTTTGTTTATTAAGACTTGAATAATTTTTACAGTCATTTTCAAATTTTATTTCAAAATTTGTTTTTATGTGTGTGAATGTTTGCCTGAATGTACATATGTGCATCACATGTGTGCTTGTTGCCTGTGGAAGCCAGAAAATGGCATCAGGTTCTCCTGGAGATGGGGTTACAGATGGTTGTGAGACACCATGTGGGTGCAGGGAATTGAACTTGAGTCCTCAATAGAACAACTGTGCCCTTAATCTCTGAGCGATCCCTCCAGCCCAGCACTTATGTGTTTTG
>NW_024429184.1:96249697-96334821 GCF_017639785.1 Mesocricetus auratus
GCCCTTAATCTCTGAGCGATCCCTCCAGCCCAGCACTTATGTGTTTTGTGAAAGACCCTGGCCCAGTCTAACAGGCAGCTGAAAGCTGAGGCTTATGGAAAATTCCGTTCCTCCACAGCTGCATAGTCATTGCCTATCAAAAGGAAGCTCAGCCCAAGGACACAGGCTGCCTGGTGGCAAACACAAAGATATCTGTGGGCGGCCGGATGGCCTGCTCAGCAAGGTTAAGCAAACACAAAGATATCTATGGGCGACCAGATGGCCCACTCAGCAAGGTTGAGCAAACACAAAGATATCTATGGTCGACCAGATGGCCCGCTCAGCAAGGTTGAGCAAACACAAAGATATCTGTGGGCAGTCGGATGGCCCGCTCAGCAAGGTTGAGCAAACACAAAGATATCTGTGGGCGGTCGGATGGCCCGCTCAGCAAGGTTGAGCAAACACAGAAACCGATTGTTCCTCGGACAGGGCCAAGACTAGAGTTCCAAGAAAAACCTCAATTGCCCCGAACCCTAGCCTCATTTAAATTGTCCAATCAGGGTCCTGTTACTAAGCTTCTCACTTCTGTCCCGCGCTTTTTGCTATAAAAGAACCCCTGAGTCCCCAGCTCGGCGCGCTCAGTTCCCCGAGACTGAGACGCCCGGGTACCCGCATGTTACCAATAAAAGCCTCTTGCTGTTGCATCCAAGTTCGTGGTCTCGCTGTTCCTTGGGTACGGGTCTCCCTTCCGTGAAAGCATCTCTTCGGGGGTCTTTCATTTGGGGGCTCGTCCCGGATTGAGACCCTGCCCAGGGACCACCGACCCACTTCTGGGAGGTAAGAATTGTCCGGACTCAATTTCTGTTGTCTGCTGTCTGTCTTTGCCTGTTATTTTCTCGCGCCTGCGTCTGTAGTATACAGCTATATGCATCTGTATCTGGTGGCACCAAGGAGGAACTGACGAGTTCATACTCCCGACCACAGCTCCAGGAGATGTCCTGGTAGCGTCTGGAGTCCTTAAGGACTCATCTGGGTTAGGGGTAGATGTCTAGGAATCTGCCCCGTCTGTTTGGGGAAGTCCCGCTGACTGAGGGATTTTCCATCCTTGTAGGGGACGAGGACGGGAGCACGAAGTGCCGGTCCCCGAGCCCATCTGAATTTTTGCTTTTGACTTTACGTCAAAGCCGCGCAGCGAAAATCTGTTTGTTTTTGTTTCTTATCTGTTCGTCCGTCTTAGTGTCGTTTGTCATTGCTCTCGAGAAAATGGGCCAGACAGTTACCACTCCGCTCAGTCTGACCCTTTCACATTGGCAACAGGTTCAGGAGTACGCTCATAACCAGTCTGTCGATGTGCGCAAGAAGAAATGGATCACCTTTTGCTCTTCCGAATGGCCAACTTTTAATGTTGGCTGGCCACGAGATGGCACCTTTAACCCTCAAATTATCTTCCAGGTGAAGGAGAAAGTCATGGATCCTGGGCCCCACGGCCATCCGGACCAAGTTCCCTATATAGTTACCTGGGAAGCACTAGTTTATGACCCTCCTCCCTGTCAGCTGGCAGTGGCAGCAGCTGAGGCCCAACCTTTGCCTCCTACCGACCCGGAGCCCTCACCTATGGCCTCCAGACTGCAAGGCCGCAGGGAGCAGCCCGCTCCGGATTCCACCGCCCTGCCCCTCCGGACGGGCCACGATGGCCAATTACAATACTGGCCGTTTTCTCCCTCCGATCTTTATAACTGGAAAAATAATAACCCCTCCTTTTCAGCAGACCCCGTGAGACTGACGGATCTATTAGAGTCGGTTCTCACTACCCATCAGCCCACCTGGGACGATTGCCAACAGCTTTTGCAGGTCCTCCTAACTTCGGAGGAAAAACAGCGGGTCCTTCTTGAAGCCTGGAAGAATGTTCCTGGGGCAAAAGGACAACTTACGCAGCTTCCAAATGAAATTGATGCTGCTTTCCCCCTTGACCGCCCCGACTGGGACTTCACCACTGAGGCAGGTAGGACCCATCTACGTCTTTATCGCCAGTTGCTTGTAGCGGGTCTCCGAGGGGCGGGTAGGCGCCCTACAAATTTGGCCCAGGTAAGGCAGATAGTTCAGAAGGCAGAGGAATCGCCAGCTGCATTTTTAGAAAGACTTAAGGAAGCTTACAGAATGTATACCCCATATGACCCTGAGGACCCCGGGTAAGCCACTGGCCTGACCATGTCTTTCATCTGGCAGTCGGCTGCCGACATCAGAAACAAATTACAGCGGCTGGAAAATTTACAGGGTTATACTCTACCAGATGTATTAAGAGAGGCGGAGCGTATCTTTAACAAGAGAGAAACCCAGGAAGAGAGGGAAGAGAGATGGAGAAAAGAGGATCAAGAGAGGGCAGAACGTCAGAGACAGGAAACTGAAGAGAGGGAGATAGCGAGGGACAAGAAGCGTAACAGAGAAATGACTAAACTGTTGGCCACAGTAGTCGCAGAGCAGAGACAGGATAGGCAGAGAGAGGGACAAAGGGGGCCTCGCCTAGAAAGAGACCAATGTGCATACTGCAAGGAAAAAGGACACACGGGAGTGCCCCAAGAAACAACGAAGGACCTTTCAAAGACCCAAACCCCGTTCTCAGACCTCTGACCTCCTGAGCCTTGAAGATTAGGGAGGTCAGGGCCAGGAGCCCCCCCCCTGAGCCCCGGATAACCATACCAGTAGGGGGGCGTCCGGTCACCTTCCTGGTCGACATGGGGGCCCAACACTCTGTTCTAAACCGGTCACCCAGCCCCCTGAGCCGCCGAACCACCTGGGTAGAAGGGGCCACCAGCGGAAAACAATATCAATGGACCACGGATCGCCAGCTCCACCTAGCGACCGGTAAGGTGATGCACTCCTTTCTACATGTTCCTGACTGTCCTTCCCCGCCTAATGACTAGATATCTGATTAGTAGCCTACACAAACTCACTCATTTGAGCTCCGGGAAAATGCGAGAACTATTAGCCCGGGAGGAAAATACCCGCCACCTGTTGGGAATAGAAGAAATACTAAAACAAGTGACTGAGCGATGTGACGCCTGCGCCCGCGTAAATGCGACCAGGCTAAAGCTACCCATGGAGACTCGAGCTCGTGGGCACCGGCCTGGTGTGCATTGGGAAATAGATTTCACAGAAATCAAACCAGGAAATTATGGATACAAGTACCTCCTGGATTTTGTTGACACCTTTTCGGGATGGACTGAAGCTTACCCTACCAAGCATGAGACGGCAAAGGTGGTCACCAAGAAACTTCTTGAAGAAATCTTCCCCCGTTACGGAATGCCACAGGTATTGGGGACAGACAACGGGCCTGCCTTTGTTTCTCAGGTAAGTCAGTCTATGGCCACTTTATTGGGGATTGACTGGAAATTACATTGTGCTTACCGACCCCAAAGCTCAGGACAGGTAGAACGAATGAATAAACCATTAAGGAGACTTTAACTAAATTATCGCTTGCAACTGGCACTAAAGACTGGGTCCTCTTGCTCCCCCTTGCCCTCTATCGTGCCCGAAATACACCGGCCCCCATGGCCTCACTCCTTTTGAAATTTTATATGGAACCACCATTCCCTTTGTTCAGTTCTTTGACCAAGATATTTCTGACCATGCCAATTCCCCCTCTCTTCAAGCTCACCTGCAGGCACTCCAGCTGGTCCAGCAGGAAGTCTGGAAGCCCCTGGCCCAAGCCTACCGAGACCAGAGGAGACGCCCTATCGTCCCCCACTCCTATCACGTGGGAGACAGCGTTTGGGTCTGACGTCACCAGGCTAAGAACCTTGAACCCCGCTGGAAGGGACCATACACTGTCCTGTTGACCACCCCTACTGCTCTCAAGGTGGATGGAATTGCTGCTTGGATACACGCCTCACATGTGAAAGCTGCCTCCCCTGAGGATTCAGACCCAGGATGGAAGGCCCAACGCACTCAAAATCCTCTAAAGATAAGACTCTCCCGAGTTGTTTGATTGCCTTCTTATGCTTCATGCTTATTGAGGGAAGTCCTCACTGAGTATTCAATATTACTTGGGTGATAACCAATCTGGGGACGGGACATACTGCAAACCTGAGTTCCCAACTTGGGGCTCTGACAGACACCTTCCCCACCCTGTATTTTGATCTATGTGATCTGGTGGGGGAGGATTGGGACCCCTGATCATTATACTTTTGATTCTGATGTTTGGGCCATGCATCTTAAACAGACTGACCCAATTCATAAAAGAAAGGTTGTCAGTCGTACAATCCCTGGTCTTAACCCAACAGTACCAGCAACTAAAACAGAGGGATCTCGAAATAGCAGAAACCCTTGAATGAAAGATTCCATTCAGTTACAAGAGCAATGGGGGAATGAAAGACCCTGGCCCAGTCTAACAGGCAGCTGAAAGCTGAGGCTTATGGAAAATTCCGTTCATCCACAGCTGCATAGTCATTGCCTATCAAAAGGAAGCTCAGCCCAAAGACACAGGCTGCCTGGTGGCAAACACAAAGATATCTATGGGCGACCAGATGGCCCGCTCAGCAAGGTTAAGCAAACACAAAGATATCTATGGTCGACCAGATGGCCCGCTCAGCAAGGTTGAGCAAACACAAAGATATCTGTGGGCAGTCGGATGGCCCGCTCAGCAAGGTTGAGCAAACACAAAGATATCTGTGGGCGGTCGGATGGCCCGCTCAGCAAGGTTGAGCAAATACAGAAACCGATTGTTCCTCGGACAGGGCCAAGACTAGAGTTCCAAGAAAAACCTCAATTGCCCCGAACCCTAGCCTCATTTAAATTGTCCAATCAGGGTCCTGTTACTAAGCTTCTCGCTTCTGTCCCGCGCTTTTTGCTATAAAAGAACCCCTGAGTCCCCAGCTCGGCGCGCTCAGTTCCCCGAGACTGAGACGCCCGGGTACCCGCATGTTACCAATAAAAGCCTCTTGCTGTTGCATCCAAGTTCGTGGTCTCGCTGTTCCTTGGGTACGGGTCTCCCTTCTGTGAAAGCATCTCTTCGGGGGTCTTTCATTTGAAGGTTATATCTCCTATTTTTCCCAGGAAGGTCTGGATTTCAGGGTCTGTGGTAGGAAAAATTTGAGTCAGTCCCTAGCATCTCCACACCTCAGGTCACTGTATTATTTCTGGGCTGTGGAAATGATGACTGTTATTCTTGTGTTTGTAGAATATGGCACATTTGATTTTCAAAAGGGGAAATTGACTGGATGAGCCTAATTAATACCATGAACCCTTAAAATCTGGATCTACCAGTAAGAGACAGGGAAGTCATATTTGAATCATGAGGAAATATAACACATGGCCACTGGGTGCAGGATGCAGAGAACCATGGAGCAGGGGATGTGAGAAGCCTACAGGGGCAGCACCTGTGGTAGTCAACAAGGGAACAGGGGCCTCACTCCTCCAAGAAGTCTGCAAGTGTATTTTCCCCAGAACCCAGAGAAGAACTCATCTGGTAATATCATGACTTTGCCTCAGTGAAGCCCTAGCAGAGAATCCATAAACTTTACTCTGACTTCTGATACATTGTTAAAGAAGGTGAAAATTTATTTTGCATGTCTGTCTCAAGCAGAAGCACCACATTGTGGTAATCATTAGGTAAGCCTAATTGAAAGTCTCAAACCCTTTCTGCATCGTTTCCTCGAATCAGGAGACAAGGCAACAATAGGCTCTTGAGATACTTTGAATACTTGCTCATTTATTTGATGTGGTTTTTGTCAGACTCTATACTTACCGAAACCTCTATGTGTCCACTCTAGGTGATTGTTTTGATTACTTTCTTCTAAGAAAAACAGCATGAAGTTTAAGGTTAAAGGCTACCTTGTAACGATGATGTGTTTTGAAAGTTACTTGAAAAAGTCTCTCCCAAAGGCATCCCCACTGAATTCAAAAGGGCAAAGCTATGGAATCCTTTTGTTTAAATACACAAGAACTAACAGACTGTGTTCCTTTACAGGAAGCCATCTGGGACAGCTATTATTCACATGTCTTTTATTGAAATACTGCCAAGAATTCCTGCATTCTAACTCTTGTCCTTTTGCAAATGATTATGTAAATAATTATTCTTTACTAACCTCCCTTCTAAACTAAATGCCATCTGGGGGCAGAGCTTGGAATTTGTGTCTCAGTCAGATAGCATGTAGTTCTTATAACATGGTGAACATGTTTTACTATTCCTACCCATTTGAAAAGAAGGGTGGGCAAGAGTTAGATGGCTTGAGGACTTTTTGTTCATCATATCTTTGTGGAATTGACCTATATTCCCAATAATCCAGAAGATAGTTCTGTTTCCTGTGATCAAGACTAGGAAGTTGTAAGGATCTCTCAAACCTGCTGGTGCCCCACTTTCTGCCTTAAGCTCTGTTCAACAACAAATGTTGCTTTGGCTTACAAGTTTCACTTCTTTTTGAGGTAGTTGTATTTCAGTTGTTATTAGAAGCAACTTGCATGCATGTAACAATTGAAAGGGGCCTTTTAAAAATGTCACTACCCCAAATATTTAAGCGTGAAATTTGAAGGTAGTTTCATGAATTGTTGGGCTCAATACAGAGAGACAGGAGTCAAAAGAGTCTCAAGAATTGAAGGTGTGTACACCATTTAAAGATCATTTTGGCCTTCAGAGAACATTGCTGAGCCTACAAATGAAAAATCCAGTAATTTGTTGATAAAGCAGTAACCATCAGCCTTGACCTAGTTAATTCACTGCAACCATTTTATGACTTCTTAGTCCTTAATCATTTTAAGTGACTCAGACTTGTTGACTAGAAATAAGATCATTTGGCTATTAAAAACCTCAATAAAATATTTTACTCAAAGACAACCAGAATGCACCAACTAGGATAAGGTGATTAAAATGCACTGGAACATATACCTTTAAAATGTTTTTGTAAAGTTTTTTTTTAATGATAATATAATTAGATCAATTGGTGATCATTAAATAAATGTTGAATTAAGCAAATTAGTTCTTTTTCTTACTGTTGTGACAAATGTGTAGCAAGAAGCAACTTTAGGGAAAAAGGTTTATTTTGGATTATTGTTCAGTGTCTAGACCCCACACACACAGAAGAGAAGGCAGAATTGCAGAAGAGCCTTACAGCTATTATAATTGGAATTTGCTCACATCTCAATAGATAAGGGAGCAGAAAAACTATGTTCAGCAGTCTTTATCCTTTTTCCATGTTTATTTGGTTCCAGGAACCCAGTCTATGGGTATTTCCACTTACACACAGGATAGATCTCACACATCCTCATCTGAAACCCTGTGGGACATACCCAAATGTATGCTCTCTCTAAACAGTATTAATCCAATCATGTTGGCAATGAGGATAAGCTCTCCCAGGAGTCAAGGGGCTTGGTTCTCCATCTCAGCTATGGAGTGCCAACTGTCTTAAAAGGTTTTTGTTCTAGAAAATCTGAGAAACAGGAATATGGAATATTTTAAAGTAGCAGGAACTCCTGTGAAGAAAGATAAAGACAGAAAAGCCTTAAGCTTCACTTATATCCTTACCCATATGTAGGGAGATAACTTAATGTCCATTGTTGTCCAAGGCATAATGACAAAGTTGTTTCAGTATTGTCAATGCTCAATCCCAGTGGCTAAAAATAACAAATCTCTATTTTTATTTTTTCCTGTATGTGTTTGTTGTGGCACGGCTGGCATTGATGTGCCACATCTTCCTTATTCTATGGATACAAGCTGACATATTAGCCACTACCTAGAAAACTGAAAATGCTGATGCAGAAGGAAAGAGCACTTGAAGATCTCTGTATCAGGCAGTTTCCTAAAGGAACAGAACTGATAGAAGACAAACATATATCACACAGGAATTTATTCAATTGGTTTAGACAATAGGATGTTGGTAGTCCAAAAATGACTACAAGCAGAAGATGCTGGGAAGCCAGCAGCTGGTAAAATCCCTTGAGAAATGCTTGCTTTTAGATATTCATTCACTTAAACATGATAGCAGATTTAATAGCATTTAAGTACAGATGTTAACTTGGCTGGTGAAGCTGCATGTCTTAGAACTCCAATCCAGCGCTGAAGGCCTGGAATATTCCTGAAGTATCAGTTTAGCCCCTATTGGGAATCTGGAAAGCTAGAGTCTGGTCTCAGTGGAGGGTGTCTGCAACAAAAACAACATCGGTAGACAAACTTGCTATGTTCAGATGGCAACACTGATTATTTTTTCCTCAGCCTTATCTGTATCTTGGCCTCCCACTGGAAAGTCGCACCTAGTTTGAGGAAGGTTTCTCACCTGTTAGGTGATCTTTTCTAGAAATGCCCTCACAGATACACCCAGATATCTCTTTCCTAGTTGGTCACAGATCCTGTCAAATTGAAAGTCAAGATTAGCCTTCTCAAGTTTCCCCCTTGTTAGCTTGACATTCACTACATCTCCTTTATGTCGTGTTTAATTTCCAAGTGAAGGCAATAAATAGCAAGGCCATAATTCTGTCTGACATGATATATGTGTTCTGTGTAGAACTCAAACCACATTAATTCTTTCCTGCCAAATTCTTGTTAAAATCCCTTGAGAAGTGCTTGTTTTTTAAATACCCTATAACTTAAACATGATAATAGATTTAACAATGTTTAAGTGATGATCTTGTCACTTAATACTATATTATATGGTGAAGGAATAGAAAAGAATATCTATTTATCTATCTGAAGTCTGTCTATGCAAACATTCTCAACAAATAAGATAGAAACACTGAAGGAACTCTATCCAGCCCAAGCATGACAAACATGGCTCTACCAGGCCTTCCCTTTTCCCTCAACTCCCTATGACTTGTTAAAAAGCCATTAGATTACATTCTTAAAGTTAGGCACTGAAGTCCATTCTCCAATTTGGCTACTTCCTCCCCTTGAGGCTGACTACCAAGGTCCAGTTATCAAAGTATTGAAGTCCAGCAATCAAAAGCTCCTTCGTGGCTTCCCTAATTATCATGCGCAATGAAAATTAACCACCTCATACTAACACAGGGTTTCCTCTTTTACCTTTATAAACTACCATTTCCCTATGGGCCACATCTGTCTCCTCTTTATCTAGAGGCAGTCCTTTGACGCTCCTCTCCATCCCTGGGACAAATATCTCTCCCTCCTCTCCCTTGCTTTCTTTCCCTTCTCCCTCTTAATTTACCTTCTGTCTTTATCCCTTATTCCTGGCTTCTGTCCCTTAGGAGCAAATAAGGCTTCCTTGTGCTGAGAACTTGGTCTTGTTGTCTTGAGCTGACACTGGCCTCTTCACACACATGACAATTAGAATCTGAATTTCTGTAACCCATCATGTGATGCTTATTGCAACACTCTCTGCTTCCTACCTCCATTAGTAAGTACCTCAACAGATCTTATTCTTTTCTTGGTTCTTTACCTAAAGAGGTGATTCACACCTTCATTCCTGAAGGGTCTGGGCTATTTTTTATCCTGCCAGAATTTGTTTGTATTTCCCATTGGCTTTAATCATGGGGTGTAGTAACACCTAGAGACACCAGATCTGACAGATCTCCTGAATTTCAGATGTTCTTTGTAGTAATCCAAATTCCCACTGGTTGTTTGGATCAGTCAACCCTACTAACCCTGAAACTCTGTTTAGCCATATGACAAGGGGGGACACACGGAGCCACAAATGGCCAGAGGCAGGTTCTAACTTCTATTTAAATGGAATGCTGGTTGTGCCCCATGGCAGAAGCACACTCCTCCTGGAACCAATATCACTAGACCAGCAGAGCATAAGGTCGTAGAAACTGGAATTTTGCTATTGGGCCATGAGGTGGAATGATGAGAGTAAATACCATTCCCATTTCCATTCCACTGATTCCTGGACTCATGAGTCTCCGCTGTGGGAGAAATAGTACAATACACTGGATGCTGATTCAGAGCAAACAGTCTTCTGGAGAATCTTGCCCCAATTCTGAAAGCTGTTGCTGCTTAGTTATTGCTGTAACTGAATCATCAAAAAGTCATTCAATTGTTTTATAAAGCCACCTGCTGTAGGATGGTAGAGAATATGTTAAGACAAATGAATCCCATGAGCATGAAGCCACTGCTATGCTTCAATTGTGTATGCTTCAATTGTGAAGCAAGTTCCTCGGTAGACCTTATCCTCTTGATGCATTGTGTATGTTCATGGATGGTAGCATTGGCAGAAGCATTACATGCAAGAAAGGCAATTCCATACCCAGAATATATGTGTATTCCATAAAGGTTAAATCACTTCCCTTTCCATGATAGAAGTAGTTTATGTAGTCAGTATGAAACCATGCCTTGGATGATCACCCTTGGGGATGGTACAATATCAGAGGCTCAGCATTAGTTTCTGATGCTGTCTAATTTGACTGCTAGCAGTAGCAGTATCTAGATTAGCAGTGGTGAATAGAAATCAATGATGCTGAGCGCACGTATAACCTCCATCTCTACTGCCATGACCACCTTGTTAATGAAGCCATAGGACAGTAACAGGGATGACCAGAGGAAGACATTGACTCTTATCCACAGAATGAATTTGTACTTTAAATATACTATTGATGTCCTCCTGTATTAGGGGCATCTTTTATTTTTTATTTATACAGGACACGAGTACCTTTACATCTTTCCTAATTTGGAGAGATCTGTCCAAATATCTCTTCCAAAAATATCTTTCTTACAAGATTTCAGAAGTATACTTTCTATGTCCCTTATCATACAGACAAGTCATTGATTACAGCCTGAGAATCAATACACAATCATATAGGTAAAATTTTTTTATTCCAAGAAAAAATGTGCAATATGTGATATAAAAATTATATTGTATCCACAGTAAAGATTTTCTATCATCACTGTCCTTCAGAGGTTTTCTAGATGCAGACCTCCCATGTTCCACCTGGAAGTGCAGCTGTCCACTTCTAGGTGGTACATGAGAAGTCTGCAGAACCATGTGTAGATCAGACCTCATCAACCAGTCACTAGCTTACCAATGAGATCATCGGGAATCTAGAAGGCATTTTAGCTGGCGTGGACACATAACATTCGGGGTACTTCATGTGATTTATTTGTTCCTTTGGGGATCTACTTGGGTCAGTCATGTATATACTGTTTGCAACTGATGAGAGATCACTGTTGTGAGTGTCCAAATTTATGGCTTAGTCAGTCAGACTAAACCCATCTGATGAGAGCATCTCAACTCACATGGGAACTTGTCAAGCATTCAGTTGTCACAGATGCTCAGTAGCAGGCCAAGGGCTACCTCTAGAAGGTAGAGTGGTTATCTGTATGTGATGGAGAGGCCTTGCTACAAATGCTTAAGTTTGTCTGCTGTGATTGACTTATGTGATCCTGACAAACATATCACACACCATCCCCATCTGTTGCTGACACTTAATGTACCATTGGATATTTCTGGATCATATCACTCAAGCGTTAGAACAGCCTGTATAACAGCCCAACCCAATTCCTGAGCCTTCTGTGCTATGTGTCAACTCAAAACTAGCTTCACAGGTGACTTGGTATGTGTACCACAATAACACAGTGAGGTCTATGCCTCTTCCAAAATACACATAGACCCACAAAGCATTGTGCTTTGGTGGTAGGACAGGCTATGTACAACAACTATCTTTCATTTTAGAAAGAATATCTTTGCATGCCTCATACCACTAGACTTCTAGAAAAATCCTTCTATTTTGGTTAGCTTTTTTCTCCCATCTTCTAGTGCATACATTCTTTACTAACAAGTTCAAAGGTGTTCCTATCTTTGGATCACTTGGTTTATTCAACATATATTGTCAATGTAATGGACCAGTGTGATACTATATGGGAGAGGCAGGTGATCAAGATACCTGTAGACACAAGAATGGGGATTTAATATAGCCTTGAGGTAGAACAGTAAATATGAATTCATGGTTTAGCCAGATAGAAGAAAATTGCTGCTGATGAATATAATGTAAATATATGAGGAGAATCACTAGAAAGACCAATAGCTGCATAACAGATACCAAAAGAGGTACTAACCAGCTTGTGAAGGAAACCCACATATAGTGCAGTTGCAACTGGAATCACTACTTGGCTAAACTTAAGAGAGCAAACTCCTTCTCCGTAATTCATCCATATTCCCCATAGAACAAATACTAGAGTTAAAGGAAGATGTGAGAGCCACCAATTCTGTATCTTTCAAGTCCTTAATCTCTTTGATCCCTCCAGGTGTGTGTGTGTGTGTGTGTGTGTGTGTGTGTGTGTGTGTGTGTGTGTGTGTCTCTCTCTCTCTGTGTGTGTGTGTGTGTGTGTATGTGTGTGTGCATAATTTGTATGAGTGATTTACAATATAGGATCCAGGTAGAATAACAATGGTCATGTGCATGCTGTATAGACTGTATAGCTTCTTGACCCGTGAAAATGGATGTGTCAGCAGTCCTGATTTGGAGCTGCAGTCCTGTAAGAGTCCTGGAGTACTGTTACTATTTTGTTCATATTGGAAAGCTGAAAAAGCTGGAGTCTGATGGCATCTGACGACGGCAGCAGCAGTGATGTGTGCACTTGTACAGGAAGGGGTGAAGGCAGTGCTATTATTTTCTCTCACATCTTGAAATCTAGTCTATTGTTGATAGGTGCCATCTGTTTGTAGTGAAAGCAATTATCCCTCAGTCAATCCTTTCTGGAAATGCCCTAACAGTGATGCAGAGAGATGGGTCTCCTAGCTGATTCCAGATCTCATCATGTCGAACATCAAGATTAAAAATCAGAACCTCTTTCTACCATCCAGCTTGGAGATGAGAACAGCAATTACAGATTCCTACTAGGTGAAGCTCCCTTACCCTAATGCCAGTCAAGTGGGCTATTTCCTGTACATTTCTGCCTGTCTTTCTCTTCTATTTTCTTTCTCTGTATTGATTGACAAATAAAAAATTAACGTATTTTAAGGTACAAATTATGGTGCATTGATGTAAATATACATTGGGGACTGATTACCACAATCAACCACTATTATTTCTTAGTGATGAGAACACATATGATCTATACTTTCAGCAAGTTTCCAAATGTGCAATGTATACTGTGCATTGATTGGTTCTCCTTGTAGTATTCATCTTACATAATGAAATCTTTTATACTTTGACCAATACCTCATCCCCATTTGTCAACTTTTTGTAACCACAATCTCATTTTTCTTTAATGAATTTGACTTTTTAAATATATTTTTTGTTTTTAAATTCAAATTTAAATTAGAAACAAGGTTGCTACACATGTCAATTCCAGGTCCCTCTCCCTTTCCCTCCCCTCCTCCCGTGCCCTCCCCCAACCCCCCCCCGTTATCCCCTCATTCCCCCAGGGAGGGTGAGGCCCTCCATGGGGGTGTCCATAGTCTGTCATTTCACCCAGGGCAGGGCCTAGACCCTCCCCCAAGAGTTCAGGGTGAGAGTGCATCTCTAATTATTGGATGGGAGTCCAAAGTCCATTTGTATACCTGGGTAAATATTGATCTACTACTACCCAAGGCTCAAGAGATTACCTAGGCCTCCCACATTCAGGGGGTCTTGATCAGTCCCATGCAGTCTGGGATTCAAGAGCTAACCCTTGTCAGGTCAGCTGATTCTGGGGGTTAAACCAGCCCAGTCTTAACCCCTTTGGTCATCAGTCCTCCCTCTCTGCCACTGGATTTCTTGAGTTCAGCTCAGTGCTTAGCCATGGGAGTCTGTCTCTGCTTCTATTTGCCACTGAATGAAGGTTCTGTTTCCCAGATTTTCTGGCCATGGGATTGTAGGCTGGCACTCCTCAGATCTATGTCTAAAATCCATATATGAGAGAGTACATGCCATGTTTCTCTTTTTGTGACTGCGTTACCTCACTCAGGATGGTTTCTTCTAGTGTTATCCATTTGCCTGCAAATCTCAGGATTCCATTGATTTTTTCTGCTGAATAGTACTCCATTGTGTAAATGTACCACATTTTCTCTATCCACTCTTCGGTTGAGGGACATCTAGGTTGCTTCCAAGTTCTGGCTATTACAAATAATGCTGCTATGAACATAGTGGAACAGACATCTTTGTTGTATGAATGGGCATCTTTTGGATATGTGCCTAAGAGTGGAGTTGCTGGGTCTTGTGGCAGGTTTATTCCCATTTTTTCTGAGGAATCTCCATACTGATTTCCAAAGTGGATGTAAAAGTTGGCATTCCCACCAGCAGTGGAGGAGTATTCCCCTTTCACCACAACCTCTCCAGAATAAATTGTCGTTGGTGTTTTTGATTTTAGCCATTCTGACAGGAGTGAGATGGTATCTCAGAGTTGTTTTGATTTGTATTTCCCAAATCGCTAAAGATGTTGAACACTTTCTCAAGTGCCTCTCCGCCATTTTAGACTCCTCTATTGTGAATTCTCTATTTAGTTCTGTAACCCACTTTTTAATTGGGTCCTTTGGTGTTTTGGAGACTTGCTTTTTGAGTTCTTTGTAAATTTTGGAGATCAGCCTTCTGCCAGATGTGGGGCTAGTGAATATCTTTTCCCATTCTGTGGGCTGCCTTTTGTCTTGCTGACTGTGTCCTTTGCCTTACAGAAGCTTCTCAGTTTCAGGAGGTCCCATTTATTAATTGTTGATCTCACTGTCTGTGCTATTGGTGTTATGTTCAGGAAGCTGTCTCCTGTACCAATTCGTTCAAGGGTACCACCAACTTTCTCTTCTAAGAGGTTCAGTGTGGCTGGATTTATGTTGAGGTCTTTGATCCATTTGGACTTAAGTTTTGTGCATGGTGATAGACATGGATCTATCTGCAATTTGACTTTTTAAGAACCCACAAGTGAATTATGTCAAAAAGTACCTATGTGTCTGTGTCTGTCTTATTTTACTTAGGATGCCTTGCAGATTCATTAATGTTGTTGCAAATGGCAAGATTGCTTTCTTTTATTTTTGAAGGTGTGTATTATTTCATTATGCATGTCACATTTCCCTGTATCCATTTCAACCACTGAGTGTATACTTTGACTGTTTCCATATATTGGCTATTAAAAACAATGATGCAATGAACGAGTACACGTATCTTTTGGGCATGTTTGTTTTATTTTATTTGACTGTCCAAATGTATGCTTTCTGTGTCATATGGTAGATTTATACTTTATGTTTTGAGAAAGCTACACATTGAGCTCCATGATAGCTTCTGTCTTGGCTAACTAGTTTTATGCCAATGTGATACAATCTAGAGTCATTTTGGAAGAAGAAATCTCAAATAAAAAATAAGCCTACAAGATTGGTCCATGGGGAAACCTGTGGAACATATTTTTGATTAATGATTGGTGTGGAAGGACACAGCTTATTGTGGGTAGTCTTACGTGCTATAAGAAAGTAGTCTGAGCAAGCCATGAGCAGGAAAGGCAGTAAACAACAGTATTCCTCTAAGGCAGTATCTTCCAGCCTTCTTAATGCTGTAACCCTTTAATATAATCTTCATGTTGTGATGACCCTCCAATCACAAAATCATTTCACTGTTACTTCATAACTGTAATTTTGATACTGCTATGAATCATAATGTAAATATCTGTTATGTAGGACATCTGGTATGTAGTCTCTGTGGGGATCACAACTCACAAGTCGAGATCCACTGATTTAAGGCCTCTGCTTCAGTTACTACCTCGAGGTTCTGCCTTGTGTTCCTCTCCTGGCTTCCCTCAGTGATAGGATGTGACCTGAGAGTTGCGATTTGAAATAAACCCTCTCTTCTTCAAGCTGATTCTTGTCATGATGTTGTATCACAGCAACTGAAATATTAACTACAGCAGTCACTTGTCATACTGTCTCCTTGGGGCTGCTCCAGAGAGCACAGTGCAATATGACCTGGACTAGTTCTCATGGAGATTTGTTATCTTTTAGTATTTTTGTAATTTCAAACATTAGATTTAAGTTTTATCTTTCATAGATGGACTTTAGATATGATGTAAAATAAGGGTCCAGTTTCATTCTTTCTCATGTAAATACTGAATATAGTAATGCCATTTACTGAAGACAAATCTTTTCCCCATTGGGTATTTTTGATTATCTTTGCTGAGCATCAGTTGGCTGTAAATGGAAATATTTATTTATTGACCATCTGTAATGCTGTCACAGTCTATGTTTGTTTCTGTGCCAGCACTATCTACTTTATTACTATAATAATGCATATCTCAAAGTGAAACAATGTGATGACCAGATTACATTCTTTTATTCAAGATCCTTCTATTTGGGATTTTTGTGTGCTTCCATGCAAACTTTAGGATTCCTTTTCTATTTCTCAGTAAGATGTTAATAGAATTTTGATAGAAATTTCATGGGCTAACCCTCATGCGGATTTGAGGATAAGAACTAGGATGCTTGGCATTCTGTTGCCCTGTAATTTATGAGACTTTTTCTTTTCCTTCTGAGTTTTGTTTGCTCTTGGTTGTGTGAGGAAAGGCTGCCACTGTCCAGGGCTGCTAATGATTGGAAGGTGAGTGTGTGATTCAGGACAAGGGGGTTTTAGGATGATGCTTGTTTTCAAACCATCTCTTCCAAGCCAGTTTAATTTACATGATATATTTTTATCTCTCCTTGCTAATGATTTCATTTTTAACTAGTTGATACCTGGCAGGGAGAAGAGTATCATTTTTGGCCTCCTTCAAGCCTCAGCAACCCCCTTGCTACTCTAAAAGTGACACAGTTTGTTTACCCCAATTGATTGATGACCCCTGAGGATGCTTAAATGGGATTGATTGGGGCGTGGACGATTGTTTGGAACATCTTCAGATCCGATTTGAAGAGGTTTCAGATAGGTTAGAAATTCTTAGGTTGAATAAATGGCAGCTATCTAAGGGGAGAAAAAATTATAAGTTAGAAGTCACTGAGGAAAATTCACAGATTTTTTTAGGCATATTCTTATAAAATGTTGTGTAGTGTTGTACAGGTTTCTGTTTGCACTGCTTAACTTTTCTAGGCAAAGACAGGAATCAAAGCTGAAAGTCATCTTTCTGTTGGCTAGCCATAGATAGTCCATGCACTCAGAAAAGGTGCTCTTGGTTTCTTATTGCATAACAAAGCCTTGAAATCCTGCACGGCCTTTATAGTGTTTGTTTTCTCCCATTCATTTTCCTACCTGTGGTTTGGATGTGCACCCATCTCTGTGGAAAAAGGAGCAGTTTCCTCTCACTGTGTGCCACTTCTCTTTCTTTAAAGGAAAAAAAATATCAGTGAAAGGAATGTTTGATAGTTCCCAGAAAGGACTTGGTTGACATTTATCATGTCCTGAAAAATCTGTGGTTCATGTTTGTATACGTCCTAAAGTCCTACTGTGTTTTTGCTTTGTGCCTGACATTTGCCTAGGTATGCTCTATGGTAATGTTTGAGGAGCTTGCATTTGTAAAAGGAATTTTTTGAAGAACATCGAAGTTTAACACTAAGCTGTTAGTAGTGCATGCCTGTCCTCTTAACACTGTCTGGACAGTTCAAGGCCAGACTGGGCTGTGTGAGAGTACATTCCTGCAACAGCAGATTAAAACAAAACAAACACAAAGCAAGAAACCCCAAGCAGCTAAATAATAAAAATAAGATCCCTAACAATTTGGAATTCCAAAGGACCTTGTCAAGAGCCTGGCTAGTCAGAAGGAATTGTGTATTATCTTATTTTAAAACCTTATTATAAAAATCTTGTGACTAAGAAGCATCCCACCCCCAAATTAAAAGACCCAAAGTTTACACATCTCAATGAGCTTCTATACAGGTAGCGATTCTTTTTACAGCACAAAATTTCTCATTCATTTGAGGGGTTAAGAAAGAGGTGGCTATTATTATTTTAATAAAGGACTAGCAGAAGGCTTTTAAGTAGATATGACTATCATAAGAGCTAAGTATTCTGACACATGTTATGTTCAAGTGAGACCAAGTATTTTGAAACTGTGAATCTAGAGAAAATTAAAAAAAAATCTAGAGGGTTTTTTTGAAATCTAAAGGGAAGATGACCTGTGGAAAATGGAGTTGGGTAAGTCATGGCTCATCCATCCTGAGGAGATGTTTACTTTTGCCAGACTTCCTGTAGTGCTGAGTCTAGAGCAAACAAAGTTTTTCAAGCTTCATTTATCCTTTTAAAGCACTTTAATAAAGCGATTCACTTGTCTGTCAGCACTTTTACTCTGCAAAGCCTAAATTGACATCAATCACACATGCCAAGTTGCACAGAATGACAAATGTGGCATCTTCAGTTCTAACTGCTGTAGGTTCTTACAAACCCTGTTCACGTACTTCACCTTGGTGATGTATTACCACTGCTTATTGGGACCAGTTTTCTGAGTGTGTTGGTGTCCATGAAGGACATGCGAGTGTTTCTTCCACTGCTCTCTGGATTTTGGCTTCTCTTCTCTACAATGTATTTTGTGTGTTAATTTCATTTATAAACAACATGAGTGTCCATACTAAGGGACAGGTACATGAATTGTGAAGAGTGGAAACAGTCAGTGCAAACAGCCTAGGCTTTGAGTCCTCAGTCTTATTATTTGCCAACTGTTGTTCTCAAAAAACTAATTATAATTCAATTACCTTGTCTTATCTTTAGGAATAATGTAATAATTCCTAATTTTCAGACTCACTGTGAAGATTAGCTCATATATGGGAATCCTATTAAATAGCTAGCTTAATACTCAGCATGAGGTAACAATCTTATATATTGTTAGATTTGTACAAACTTTTGTCCCTTTTTGTAAACTTGTAAACATAAAATATCTTACATCCAACAAAGCTTTACTTGTTGAATGTAATATTAGATACAACATCCACAGCATAACAACATCTCACAAACATATTTTTGTTCCTTAAAATTTACGTAAAGTTTAGTTACTTTTCATTATTGTGACAAATACTTAAGGAAAACTATTTGAGAAGAGGGAGAGATATATCTTGTCCCATAGTTGCAGAAATGGCTCTTTGGTCCTGTTGCCTTAGGCTTAGGTAAGGCTGAGCATCGTGCCAGTGTGAATGTGTGACCAGAGGAGACTTTTCATCCCATGAAGCCAGAATGGAGGTGGTGATAGATGGGGAGAACCAGAGAGAGAGAGGAAGACATGGAGGTAGATAGAGACTCCAAATACGTCCTTCTAGTGAGTGGTATCCTTCCAGGTCCTTCCTTCTACCACTCCCAATAATGCTTAAAATTGTGGACCATCAATGGATTTATCTGTTCATATCCAAATTGTAGTAGAAAGCTAGTTAACATTATATGTTTCAAGTCTTGTGTTAGATTATTAATTTGATCTCTTAGTGAACAAAAACATTTACCAAGCTTAGAAGCTTAATTTGGACTCAGGTATACGACATGTCTTCTCATTAAATCCCTTTTTGCTAATAAAAATTTGAATAATATTATAAAACTCACTATTTCCTAATTAGTGCTATAAATTTGAAGTGTGTAAGAAATAAAATAATTTCAATTTCTTCTTTTCTCATTCTCAAATATAACTTATCTTCTTTAGATCGGCTCTTATTAGGAATGTAAAGAGAAGTAATTGAGCTTGTACAGGTTATTATAGGCTACAGAAGGCAATTTCTCAAAGTGTTTCCATCCTTTCATTGGACACACCCAAATGAATTGGGTGGAAAAGAATAATTAAGCAAAATTGTAGCACAGATACAAGAAAAGCAAAGTTACACTTCATAATTTCCTGAAATAATATCTTCTAAGATGGGTGGGGTAGCATTGCCAGTAATCCAAGCACTTGGGAGACAGAGGTAGGAAATTCGCAAGCTCCAGCCTAGTCTAAAAAAATCAGGGAGGCACTATCTTAACAAACAAAACAATAATGTCTTCTCATGTTCATCTTTACCTCCAAATAGACTTGTTTCTTTTTTCGTAAGTGCCTAATTCATGCTTCTCTACTTTCATGCCACCTGGATGTCAAATGGACTTGGACATCTCCCCTCACTGATGCTTCACACTGTCTGTGCCCTTTATGTTATTTTCGTTAACTGGTCCCCTGTGTGGCATGTTGGGGAATATTATTTTATTTTATTATTTTTATATTTTTTAATTTTTATTATTAATTTTTAAATTTAAATTAGAAACAAGGTTGCTTCACAAGTCAGTTCCAGGTCCCTCTCTGTTTCCCTCCCCTCCTCCCATGCCCTATATATCAACTCATTTCTCCAGGGAGGGTGAGGCCCTCCATGGGGGTGTCCATAGTCTGACATTTCATCCAGGGCAGGGCCTAGACCCTCCCCCAAGAGTTCAGGATGAGAATGCATCTCACAACGTTGGATGGGAATCTAAAGTCCATTGGTATAACCGGGATTAATACTGATCTACTACCCAAGGCTCATTAGATTACCTAGACCTCCTCACTGACACCCATATTCTTGGGGTCTTGATCAGTCCCACTCTGGAAACCCAGGCATTAGCCTAGGATTCAAGAGCTAACCCTTGTCAGGTCAGCTGTTTCTGGGGGTTAAACAAGCCCAGCCTTAATCCCTTTGGTCATCAGTCTTCCCTCTCTGTTACTGGATTTCTTGAGTTCAGCTCAGTGCTTAGCCGTGGGAGTCTGCCTCTTCTTCCATCAGCCACTGAATGATGGTTCTGTTTCCCAGACTCTCAGGCCATGGGATTGTAGGCTGGCACTCCCCAGATCTATGTCTAAAATCCATATATGATAGAGTACATGCCATGTTTCTCTTTTTGTGACTGCATTACCTCACTCAGGATGGTTTCTTCTAGTGTCATCCATTTGCCTGCAAATCTCAGGATTCCGTTGATTTTTTTCTGCTGAATAGTACTCCATTGTTAAATGGACCACATTTTCTCTATCCACTCTTCGGTGCGGGGCATCTAGGTTGCTTCCAAGTTCTGGCTATTACAAATAATGCTGCTATGAACATAGTGGAACAGACATCATCTTTTGGATATATGCCTAAGAGTGGGGTTGCTGTGTCTTGTGGTAGGTTTATTCCCATTTTTCTAAGGAATCTCCATACTGATTTCCAAAGTGGTTAAACAAGTTGTCACTCCCACCAGCAATGGAGGAGTGTTCCCCTTTTACCACATCCTCTCCAGCATAAATTGATGTTGGTGTTTTTGATTTTAGCCATTCTGACAGGAGTGAGATGATATCTCAGAGTACTTTTTATTTGCATTTCCCTGATGGCTAAGGATATTGAGCACTTTCTCAAGTGCCTCTCTGCCATTTTAGACTCCTCTGTTGAAATTTCTCTATTTAGTTCTGCAGCCCACTTTTTAATTGTATCCTTTGTTGTTGTAGAGACTTGCTTCTTGAGTTCTTTGTAAGTTTTGGAGATCAGCCCTCTGTCACATGTGGGGTAGTGAATATTTTTTTTCCATTCTGTGCGCTGCCTTTTTTTCTTGCTGACTGTGTCCTTTGCCTTACAGAAGCTTCTAAGTTTCAGGATATCCTGCTTATTAATTGTTGATCTCACTGTCTGTGCTAGTGGTGTTATGTTCAGGAAGCTGTCTCCTGTACCAATTCATTCAAGGGTACCACCCACTTTCTCTTCTAAGATGTTCAGTGTGGCTGGATTTATCTTGAGGTCTTTGATCCATTTGGACTTAAGTTTTGTGCATGGTGATAAACATGGATCGATCCGCATTCTTCTACATGCCAGCCTCCAGTTATGCCAGCACCATTTGTTGAAGATGCTTTCTTTTTTCCATTGTATATTTTTAGCTTCTTTGTCAAAGATCAGATGTTCATAAGTGTGTGGGTTAACATCAGGGTTTTCAATTAGATTCCATTGGTCTACCTGTCTATTTTGGTGCCAATACCAAGCTGTCTTCAGGACAATAGCTCTATAATAGAGCTTGAAGTCAGGGATGGTGATGCCTCCGGATGTTGCCTTTTTGAACAGGGTTGATTTGGCTATCCTGGGTCTTTTGTTTTTCCATACAAAATTGATTATTTTCTTTGAAGGTCTGTGAAGAATTGTTCTGGTATTTTAATGGGAATTGCATTGAATCTGTAGATTGCTTTTAGCAGGATTGCCATTTTTACTACATAGATCCTACCTATCCAAGAGCATGGGAGAGCTTTCCAAAATCTGAGGGCTTCTTTAATTTCTTTCTTTAAAGACACAAAGTTCTTGTGATACAGGTCTTTCACTTGTTTGGTTACCATTACCCCAATGTATTTTATGTTGTTTGTGGCAATTGTAAAGGGTGATATTTCTCTGATTCCTTTCTCAGCCCTTTTATCATCTGTATATAGTAGGGCTACTGATTTTCTTGAGTTGATCTTGTAGCCTGTCAAAATGCTGAAGGTGATAATCAGCTGTAAGAGTTCCCTGGTAGAGTTCTTTGGGTCATGTATGTAAACTATTATATCATCTGCAAATAGTGAAAGTTTGACCTCTTCCTTCCCTATTTGTAGCCCCTTGATCCCCTTTTGTTGTCGTATGGCAATGGCTAGAACTTCAAGTACCATATTGAAAAGGTATGGAGAGAGTGGACAGCCTTGTCTTGTTCCTGATTTTAGAGGAATTGCGTTGAGTTTCTCTCCATTTAGTTTGATGTTGACTGTTGGTTTACTGTATATAGCTTTTATTATGTTAAAGTATGTTTCTGTTCTCCCAGATCTCTCCAAGGCCTTTATCATGATGGGGTGTTGGATTTTCTCAAAGGTTTTTCAGCATCTAGTGAGATGATCATGTGATTTTTGTTTTTCAGCATGTTTATATGATGGATTACATTGATGGATTTTCATATGTTGAACCATCCCTGCATCACTGGGATGAAATCTACTTGATAGTGGTGAATGATTGTTTTGATGTGTTCTTGGGTCCGATTTGCCAGTATTTTATTGAGTATTTTTGCATTAATGTTCATGAGGTATATTGTTCTGAAGTTCTCTTTCTTAGTTGTATCTTTGTGTGGCTTAGGGATCAAGGTTATTGAAGCCTCATAGAAAGAGTTTGGCAGAGACCCTTCTGCTTCTATATCGTGAAATACTTTGAGAAGAATTGGTATAAGCTGTTCTTTGAAGACTGAGGCCATCTGGACCTGGGCTTTTTTTGGTTGGGAGACTCTTGATGACTGCTTCTATTTCCATAGGGTCTATAGGTCTATTAAAATTGCTTATCTGTTCTTGATTTAGTTTTGGCAAGTGATAGCTATTCAGGAAGTCGTCCATTTCTGTTAACTTTTTGAATTTTGTGTTGTACAGGTTTTCAAAGTATGACCTGATTATTTTCTGGATTTCCTCAGAGTCCATTGTTAAGGCCCCCTTTTCATTTCTGATTTTGTTAATTTGCATGTTCACTCTCTGCTGTTTGGTAAGTTTGGACAAAGGTTTTTCTATCTTGTTGATTTTCTCAAAGAACCAAATCTTCGTTGCATTGATTCTTTGTATTGTTTTCCTAGTTTCTACTTTATTTATTTCAGCCCTCAATTTGATTATTTCCTGGCATATACTCCTCCTGGGGGAGTTTGCTTCTTTGTGTTCTAGAGCTTTCAGCTGTGCTGTTAATTCTCTAGTATAACTATTCTCCAGTTTCTTCATGTGGGCACTTAGTGCTATGAACTTCCCCCGGAGCACTGCTTTCAAAGTGTCACATAGGTTCCAGTATGTTTTGGTGAAACGCATTTCTAAAAACATCTTGCCAACTTTCAGGGCTGCAGTTTAGAGATATATGTGGTTTAAAATTGCAAGGGAGAGAAACCAGAATTTTCTAACTAGTCTCATATATTAAATTAGCAAGCAGCTGACAACCTCCTTGGATGAATGAGGAGACCACCCTTGGGGCTTTTGTGATATACCATGTAAGATGCTCACTTTTAAACACCAAAACAGATTTTTTAGAGGAATTTTGACCCTCACACAGGGAAACATAACAATCAATGGAAGCTGCCTGTCTTAGGGTTTCTCTTGCTGTGAAGAAACACCATGACCACAGCAGCTCTTATAAATGAAAATATTTCATTAGGCTGGCTAACAATTTCAGAGGCTTAGTCTATTATCATCATGGCAGGACATGCTAACATGCAGGCAGGCATAATGCTAGAGAAGGAGCTAAGAGTTCTACATCTTGGTGCTCAGGCATTTGGAAATGAGCTGTCACACTAGTCATGGTTTGAGCACATATAAGGCCTAAAATCCTACCTCCACAGTGACAAACTTCCTAATAGTGCATTCTATATGGGCCAAGTTTTCAAATGCACAAGTCTGTGGAAGCCATTCCTATTCAAACCACCACACTGCCTTTAAGAGCAGCTCAACAATAGATCTAACTGACAAAACTTCAAAATAAACATTGTAAGTATGTACAAAGAACAAAGATAATCAAAATTAAGGAGGTAGAAAGGAAGACAATGTCTTATCATATACACAGCATCAATATAAAGACAGAAGTCCTAAAAATCAAAAGGAAATTCTGAAGCTAAAAGTTTCAATAACTAAAATTTAAAAAAAAACCTCAATAGCTAAAACGCTACTTGCATAAGGGGCACACAGCTTCTGTTTGAGCTTGCAGAAGAAAGATTTGGTAAACTTGAAGTCAATAAATCCAGATTATACAAATCTGAAACTAGAAATATAAAACATGCAAAAATGAACCAAGCTGAAAAGAAATGTGGGCTTATGAACATACACAAAGCAGACTATCAGAAGGAAGGAAAGAATGAGGAAGGAAATATTCAAAAGTCAAAATTAGCACTTATGAAGGGATCCTAATAAAGTTAATAGCTGAGGGGTAACAAGATGGCTCAGTGGATAGAGGTACTTGCTGTTAAGCCTGGCATCCTGAGCCCCATCCTAAGGACCCATAGAGCATACAGAGAGGATAATTTCTCAAAAGCTGTCCTCTGATATCCACACACATGTGATGGCACACACAAGTCCATGCAAACACAGAGAAGGAAGAAATGTGCAACTATAGTTAAAACAACTAATAATTGAAACAAGGGAGACCAGAAGGCAGTAAGGGCAACACAAAGTTCAAAGAAAAAATGGCCAGAACCAATTATAAACCCATTAAAAGCAGACTTCAAAAACAGGGTAAAATAAAATATGACAATAAATGCAAACTGAGATAACATACTACTTACAGAATGAGCTTATGAGTAATCATAAAGGAAGTTTTTAAAGATAGAAAAATAACCCCAGAGATTAATTTCAAATACAAAGGAGAAAAGAAAATCCACCAGTAAGTGTAATTAAATAATTATAAAAGACAGTGTAAATGCATATTTCTCCTCCTCTTTTCTCTAAGTAATTTTAAAACCAATTGTATAAAACAATACACTCATAACTGTATGGTTGGGGCTGTTGAATACACAATGGACTCATTTCCTATAGTAACTAGAAGAGAAGGTTGGAGCACAGTACATTTGATTAGGAAAATGACACCCTTTCAGCACTTTCTGCCTCTACCCCTTTCCCCAAAAAGGAGGGGCATTTTAGGTTGATGTACAAAACTGGTCTAAGAGAAACTCCAAGAAACCTACAAGGATGACCCCAGTTAAATTTCCAAGCAATCTGGGATATTTGCATCTCCTGTGGCCATGCAAGATTTCCAGTTGAGGGATTAGTACACCAATCCAGTCATGTAAACTTCAGCCTACAGTCTGTCCTGACTATGGGATATGCTGGAGCAAGGGTGGGCAAAAATTGTGGGAGTGACCAACCAATGACTGGTCCAGCCTAAGATTCATGACACTAGAGTGAGCCCAACCTGAACATTGCCTGGAGTACCAGGACTCACAGACTTGATGGCCCAGAGACCTAGGATGGAACCAAACATAACTGGAGAAAAAAAAGTCAGTGTAATTGTGCCTAATGGTATTCAGCTATACTCATAAATTGGTGCCTAGACCAGTTGTCATCAGAGAGGCTTCATCTAGCAACCGAGGGAAACAGACATAGAAACCAACAATCAAACATTACTTACTTACACCCTCTGCATGTAAGTGACAGTTGTATAACTTAGTCTTCTTGTAGGACTCCTACCAGTGGGAGCAAGAGTTGTCTTTGACTCTTTTGCTGACTTTTTGTACCCTATTCCTCGTAGTGGGTTGCCTTGCCCAGCCTTAATAGAAGAGGGGGTGTTTAGTCTTACTGCAACTTGATATGCCATGTTTTGTTGATATCATGGAAGACCTACCCTTTTCTGAAAAGAAATGGAAAAGAGAATGGGGGGGCAGATGTGGAGGTGAGGGACTGGGAGGAGAGGTGGAAGAAGAAACTAGCCAGGATGTAAAATACACATTTTTTAATCATTTAAAGAAAAAGGAAAATGACACCCAGTGGTAGCATTAATCAACAAACAAATGAAAAGAACCAGAACTGCTGATAATATGGTCAGTATATCAGATACATGCTTTTCTATTTCCTCCTAAATATCAAAAGTCATATGCTTATATAAAGTAATAACCATTATAATTATTAAGTTCTTTAGGAAGAAAGAGAAATCCTGTATTGGGGAAATATATATATATATATATATATATATATATATATATATATATATAGAGAGAGAGAGAGAGAGAGAGAGACAGAGACAGAGAGGCAGAGAGACAGAGAGACAGAGAGACAGAGAGACAGAGAGACTGAGACAGATAGACAGAGACAGACAGAGAAGAAAGGAAGGAAGGAAGGAAGGAAGAAAGGAAGGAAGGAAGGAAGAAAAGAACGAGGGAACGAAGGAACGAAGGAGAGGAAGGAAATTAACTCCAGGATTAACAAGATGGTTCAACGGAATAAGAGCTTGTTGTAGAAGTGTGAAGACAAGAGGTTGGCTTGTAAGAACCTAAGTAAAAGTAAGTCATACAGGAGAAACAGCTACCTGGAATCCCAGCAGGACAGAGCCAGGGAATTCTCAAGGGAAGCAAGCTAGACATATTAGTGGAATCAGGAAATACTGAGCCTATCTCATTAAACAAGGGGAAGAGCACTCCAAGAAAACATTTCATTTCTGGACTTCCACATGAATATGATCAAAGGTTTACCAGGACCTGCATACACACACATGCAAACATGCATGTACACATGCACTCCAAGACACATGCAAATATAAAAAGGGAAAGAAAATAATTCTACTATGCTATCAGAAATAATAAAACACATGTAATTAACTTAACAAAAGCAGCACAAAATTTACACACTGAAAGGAAATCATTACTGACAGAATTTAGGGAAAATCTAAATACATGAAAAAGCATCCACATTTGTGGATCAGAAAATTAAACTTTGGAAAGATAATGTGGTGTTTGAATAAGAATAGCCCCCACAGATTCATATATTTAAATGTTTAGGGAATAGCAGTATGAAAGGATTAGGAGGTGTGGTCATGCTAGATGAAGTGTGTCAATGTATTTTCATAACCCAAGCTCTCTCTTTCTGCTGACTGCAGATGTAGAACTCTCAACTACTCCTCAGGAGCCATGTGTACTTACATGTGGCCATACTCCTTGCCATGCTGATAATGGACTAAACCTCTGAAAATGTAACCAAGCCTCAATCAAATGCTTTCCTTTATAAAAGTTGCTGTGGTCATGATGTCTGCACACAGCAATAGAACATTGCAATGTAGACCAAGCTAGGCTTAGAAAACAAATACAGGCTGGCAGAGAAGTCATTAGAGTTTGGATCTGGGCTTCTGAGGCAAACAGAATGTAAAGAATGATGTGCAGTCAGTACTGAACACAATTACCCTGTCAAGCAATTTGCTGAGTAAGTTCAGCAGGTCAAGAGGTTGAGAAGCAGAGCCAAGGGGAGCTAAAAACTATAGAGAGGTTTCCATAACCTCCGGTTACTGGGAATATAAAAATTGGAGTTCATGACTTATTAAGAAAAAGAGTCCTGCGAAATACCTCAGACCCTTATTTGTCATATTGAAAGTTTTCACTTTAGAAGTTAGTGAAGAAACAAGAAGAGCCACCATACAGACTGTGAAGCACTTCAAGCCATCATAGGGACTTGTCACAGTCCATCTCTCAGCTACTAGGAACAGAATTGGAGAATAAGAATTGCCCCCACTTCCCCACAATAATACAGCTAGATGCAAGTAGACACAATACTGTCTCCCATTAATTTTAAAATACTTGTGATTATTAATGTATACGAGAAAATAATTATCAATGCCATCTTAAATGGAAATTGTAATCCCAGAAAAATGTGGTGACTAAAATTTAAAATTCAACAGATTTAACATCAGGCATAACGTCAAGAAAATTGTGATATGGGATGTAGTAGGAAGGTCTATAGAAAATACTGAAACTCAAACACAAGACTAAAAAGCAAAAGTGTAATATAAAGTGTATGTGAAATATGATAGAAACTTCATCCTTTTAAATTTCAATTTTTTATTTTTCTTTAATAATTTCATACATACACACACATATATATATATATATATTATTTTCACACACCACTACTATCTCCCTCCTCTCACTACTGCTAAACTCCTCTTCCTGACAAGTGTCCGACCTATTTTCATGATTTTTTGATAGTTTCTCTGCTTTGTTGTCATTGTGAACCACTGTGTTTAATTAGGATTGCTTGCATGTGCATGAGTAGACATCATTTATTAGAGTGTGGACAATTTACTCATGGTTAAACCACTGAAGAAAGTGTCTTTCCCTCACCTAGTAATTGCTAACTGCCTATAGCTCTTCTGGATGGAGTGAAGCATCATGAGACCTTCCCCAACCATGATCAAATTTCGATGTTGGGGCACATCTTGTAGAACACTTACCCAGGTATCTACATCTGCTGCAATTTTGTGAGTGCAGTGTCCATCATGGCACTGCACAATAATCTCTATCTCTGGCTCTACAGTCTTGCTTCCCCATCTTGTGCAGTGTTCCCTGAGCCTTGGAAGGGTTGTTAAGAAAAGTCCCATTTAGTGATAAGTACTCAACACTCACTTATTCTGAACACTTTGACTACTTATCAGTCTCTACAGTAACTGTCACACACTATAAACAGAAGTATCTCCATCTAAGGTTGAGAAGCAACACTAACCTGTGAGTATAAACCTAAATACCTAACAGGTATTTTGGAACCATGCCCTTTTAGCAAAACAGCAGTAGGAGGTTGCCCTAACCAGGTCTATGCTATTCTCAACCATGGGCTTTTGACCATGTTTGCAGTACCAAATATGAATTTACTCACATGATATTGGTCTCAAATCTAAGAAGATTGCAGTTGATTGCCCCTGTAGAAGTCCTGCCGCTATCACACCAGGAGGTTCGTCTTGTCTTGTAGGTGATATTGTAGCCTCAAAAGGGAATTATAAGAAAGGAAAAGATGTCTTGAGAAAGTAGAAACAAAAATTAACACAAAATGTATCAAACTTAATAAATGAAAGCTAACATAGCTCTAATATGTCTACAGTGGACAGCATTCTTAGTGTTGAAAAGTCAAAGCCCCAAAGGACACAATTCTTAGCACTCACACAGCAGTGGTAGAAGCCCTTGTAAGAGGAATCATGCAAGAGAAAGAAATAAAAGGCACCTATCAGGGAAAGGGGAAGCGAAATGATCACTAACTGAACTGCTAACAAGATGTGAAGTGTGGAAATTACTAACTACTCTGCCAAATACCCATCAGAACCAATGAACAAATGCAGTACAGTTGCAGGATACAAAACTAGCATGTGAAAGTCATGTATAATAATAATGAGCTACTTAAGAAGAAACAAATAATGGTCTTATTTGCAGTGGACTATCAGATAAATAATATACTCAGCAAAAACTACTCAAGCAGATAAATGACATATATGCTAAAACCTACAAAATAATAATGAATGAGTTAAAGAAACAAATGCATGGTAAGACATCTTGTGTTTGTAGATTGGACAATTAATACCAATACCTTTTCAATTTCACTGTTTTTTTAAATTCAAACTTTACGTAAAGCTATGAAAACTAGATAGCCGGGACCAACAATACTAAAAGAACAATGGTAAAGATGTGGCTCATCGATTAAGAACACACACTGCTCTTGCAAAAGAACCAAATTTGGTTCCCAGCATGCATATTAAACCACCTGTAATTACAGCTCCAGGGATTTTTCTGCCTTCTGCAGGCACCTCGCACATGTCACACACACACACACACACACACACACACACACACACACACACACACACGAATACAAGTAAAAAATAAATCTATTTTAAAAGAACACAGTTGAATTTGTTTTCAAATTATACTGCAGTGTAGCATTAGTGAGAATAATGTGGTATTGATATAAGAAGAGATATATTGACCAATGAAATGGAATATGGAACCCAGGAATGAATCCATACCTGTATGGCCAAATTGATTTTTTTTTTGTTTTGTTTTTACCAAAGTGACAAGGATACTCAATGGTAAAATATTAGTCTCTTTTAGATAAAAGATGCTTATAAAATTGGACTTCTAAATGCAAATTAATTAAATTTAACTATTAAACTATGAGTAAGAATCAACTCAAAGTGGGATAGTTAAAGTATAGATATAAAACTTATACAGTACTAAGGGAAAGGAGGAAAGAAAAACCACACAATATTAGCCTAAATAGTTTTTGTTTTGTTTTGTTTTAAATGTAAACCCCAAATCTCATAATAAAAAGTAAAAACAGACAAATGGGACTATTATTAGAACAATTAATATGTAGCAAGAAAATATACAGACTGAAAATATTTGCAAGCCAAACATCCAAACAGTGATTAATATCCATAATATAGTAGATATTCCTCAATAGTCAGATAACAAACCAATTATAAAATTTCAAGGAAAATGAGTGGATATTTCTTAATAGAAACCACAACCAAACAACAGGTATTTGAAAAAGTGCTTAGCAGTGATAATCATCAGATAAATGAAAACTGAAACAATAAAACAGGGGCTATGCAGATGGCTCAGTCAGTGTGGTGCTTGGCATGCAAGTATAAGGACCTGAGTCTGATTGCCAGCACCCATGAGAAAAGTTAGTTGCAGAAGGTAGAGGCAGAGGCAAGAGAATACCAAGGGCTCTGAGAGCCTAATCAGCAAGATCCAGGTTCAGTAGGAGAGGTGGAGAGCTACTGAAGAAAACACTTATTACCAACTGTTGACTTTCTCACACATTTGCACACACATGTGCACACACGCAAACAAATACGCAGAAGATAACCACTTTGAGACAAAGATAGTGGGACACAGTAAATGTATACAAAATAAAACCCATGTTGGTGAAACATAACGTCATACAGTAGGCACAAAGATATTATATGGGAGAGCTGAGTGTGAAAGCTCATGCCAATACTCCCAGCGTTTGAGGAGAGAAGAAAGGAGGATCGGAAGTTCAAGATTACTCTCTGCTACACAGACAGTTTGAGACTGCGTGGAACTATATGGAGGTTTTAAAAATAGATTAAAAAGGAGTTACCAACAAATCCCGCTTCTGGGTAATGTAGATTTGAAATCAGTTGAAGAGATGCCCTCTCTGCTATGTTCAGTGCAGAGCTATTCACAATAGCCAAGGCATAGAATCACTTGAGTGTTGACCAGCAGATGAATCAATAAGGGAGATGTAGTATATACACACAACTGAATGCCGTTCAGCTTTTCATGGGAAAAACATTCTAAAACTAAGACAACATGGGAGGGCCTGGACAGCATTACACTGAGATAACTAAGCCAAACACATAAAGATTAATAATGCGTGTTCTCATTTACTCAATTATCTAATACAACCAAAGTCACTAAAGTAGAGTTGAGAGATGGTTTTAGAAGCTGGGGTCAGATGCACCAGGAGATGGGCAAGGATTACCAGATCAGGAGAAGAGTAAGTTTTTTGATTGGTGGGATGTGATCTATTGCAGAGATTTATAAATACAGTCAATAATAGTGTAACAAATTTCACAGTCCTCAAAACGTTCATTCCAAATATTCTCACCATGAAAATGTTTGAAAGGATGAGTTTATTTGATTAGTTATAAAACTTTCAACTCTGTATTCATAAGTCACATCAACTCTGTAAGCACATGCAATCAATAAATACAAGGTGTCTACACACAGTAGCTTTTAAAACATGTGCATAGGTCGTAACTAATGGCATGAGCTAGAAAGAATAATTCACAAGGGTATAAAAAGAAGCATGCCATAACAAATTAGTGATTTTTATATGTCAAAAATCCAAAATAATTCACAACTGGGAAGTAATATGTGAAGTCATAGATACATGCTCATATATTGATACTTGTAAGAATACAGTATATGCCGTTATCCCATATATTGTCAAATTTCCATAAGTAATATTTTTCAGAATTAAGAGGCTATGTTTATGAATTAAAACATCACATTGTAATTCATACACACATTAACATGACATAAACCTTTATAACAGCTAAACACATTTTTAAAGTAACATTTTAAAAGGCATAAAAAACTGATAAATGTCTAGGAATAGGTGTGACATCTACCAAAACTAGTACAAAAAATGCAAAACATTGTTGCAAGAAATTAACAATAACAGAAAACTATAAATCCACATGTGAGAAGTTTTGGCATAGCTGTTAAACATCCCAAGTCATTTCATTTGCATTGATTCTGACAATTGTAGACACGCATAAAACTAAAGTAGCCATAAATGTCTTCAAAGAGTGTGTACTATGCTAGGCACTACTTTTTGTGCCTGGCATCATATTTCTCTCTATATTGGGCAGATGAGTTCTCTACTCCAGATCTATCACAGGAACAAAGCCATGGTTAAGATATGAAGCCAGATGCACTAATTTATGCATGTCTTCATTCAGACTCTGCTCTCTCAAATTCAAAACATGTTGTGTACAAGCCCTCAGACAAGCAAAATCTTCCAGGTTTTGTAAAAGCAACTCTGATCCCCATAGGCATATACAAAATGAATTTAATGTCGGTTCCAATACGAAAGAGCTATGAGATTTGCATGAAGAACTTAATATTTTAAGATCTCAATTTCTTCAACAATAAAAAATGGGGATTTTATCTTTTATTATAAATAAATTTTAATGCAATACATTTTGATTATAGTTTCCTCTCACCAAAATCTACCTAGTTCCTCCCTGCCAACCATATCATCCATATTCACACCCTTTCTGTCTCTCATTATAAAACGAGCAGGAATAATAATAAATAATAATAATTAATAAATCCAAGGAATAATAATAAAATAAGACAGAAAAATAAACAAATGAGTCAGACAATGGTAAAACAAACAAACAAGAAAAAGTGTCAAAGAAAAAGCACAAGAAACATAGATGTAGAAACACACATGTTTGCACACACAGGAATCCAACAAAAACACAAAACCAGAAACTATAATATATACACAAAAGATCTGTAAGGTTAGAATTAAATCTCTGGCACATTATGACAGCCTCCTGAGATACAAGAAAATTTGTTTTCTGTTGGCTATCAGCTATGGGACATGCAGCCTACCAGTAGCAGTGGTTCGTTTTTTCACTCTTGTAAGACTCACTTGAAGAAAACTCATTTTTCATTTTTAAGGGATTATCAATCACAGTTAACTTCTGGATTGGATATGGGGCATATATCTACTTTTCCTTTCAGCTCTGAGATCCTTACTGTTACAGACCCATGAAGGCCCTGTCTGTGCTGCCTCAATCTCTGTGAGTTCATATGTGTGTAGGTCATGTTGATTTGCAAGTAATTGTTTCCCTGGTGTCCTCTAGCTCCTCTGGGCCTTCCACTCACTCTGCCTCCTCTTCTGCAGGGGTCCCTGAGTCCTGAGGGGGAGAGATACATACCGTTTAGGGCAGAGTTTTCCAAAATCTCTCACTTTCTGCACACGGGTGGCTGTGAGTATGTGTGTTTTCCCTTATGCCACAGGAGAAAGCTTCTCTGATAATAGCTAAACAAGACACTGATCTATGAACACAGTAAAATGTCATTAGGAGTCACCTCATTGGTATGTTACTGTAGTAGAATAGTAGTGTTTGGTTTTACCTGAGCTTCCTGGGCTATTTAGTTTCAGGATCTTGGTCACCCAAGCAATGTCATGGGTGGGTTACATCTCAGGTGCTTGGTGGTTCCTCCCACAAGCTTTGTGCCACTGCTATATTACATCAGCATACCTTGCAGGCAGATCAGAATTGTAGACCAAAGGGCCTGTAACTGGCTTCAGGTTTACATTTCTTTTCCGGCAGCATGCAGAATGTTGAAACTTGAACTAATTGTCCATAGGAGTGAAGGGTCTGTTTAGGCACCAGCTTAACTTTTGTGTTCAATGAGTTTTGTAGGTGCTATTTTTAGCAAGTGGGAGTTAACATAAATTTGTGGAAAACAACTAAGAACTTTGGCAACAGACTGGGTGGCTTAGGGCTTCTCACGGGACCTCTTTTGCCAACAACTCAATTAAATATAACTCATTCCCATACTGAAAGCTTCCTTTGGTAATGAGAGATGGCCAGTTGAGACTATTTCTGCCACATTATTTGGCAATTTCATTTAGATAACCTTAATGTATCTATATATTTTAAGAAGCTTCTTTTGTAATCAGTTTCCATAAGACCCCTAAATGGCCTTTAGTTTTAGCTGTGTCTTCTCAAAGGAGGAGGGATTCGCAGTCCTTCTCTCCCCTCACATTTCCCTTTTGATCTTCCTATTCCAGAACCTCCTCTTGACTATCCATAACTGTTCTATTTCACCTTCCTAAGGAGATCTATCTTCCTCCACTAGTCACTTACTCTTTACCTAGCTTCAGTGTCTTTATGGATTGTAGCTTGCATAGCAGGGATCTAACATCTAACATCCACATATAAGTGAATACATTCTATATTTGTCCTAATAGGTCTGGGTTACCTCATTTAGGATTTTTTCTCTAACCCCACCTATTTATCTATGGATTTCATGATTTCCATTTTAAAAGACTGAGTATTATTCCATTGTGTAATTGTACCACATTTAATTTATCATCCATCTGTTGATAGACATTTAAGATGTTTCCAACTGCACCAATTCTAGTTGGTATTAATAATAAAAACAAAGAGAGAGGTATTGGAGTTAAAGCTGAAGATCAGAGAAGCCAAGTGGTCAGGAATTAGAGATTTCTCATCTCTGAGACCAATGCTCAGACCAAAGGGGCAATCCACTGAACCTCAGATTGCATCTCCAGATTGCACTACTCTCCACCAAGTCTCAGAATGCCCTCACTTCCTGTCACCTAGTGCCTTGTATTTCTCTCTAATTCTGGGATTAAAGGTGTGGGATCCCAAGTGCGGAAGTCACCTTTGTGTGAGCTCTGTTTCTCTTTTAGACTAAATCAATTTTACTTAACTCAGGGCGATCTTGAACTGAGATTTGATTTGCATTTTCTTGAAAAGGATGTTGAATATTTCTTTTATTTCTTCCTAAATATATGTTTTTATTTAAATTAGAAACATGAATGCTTCACATTCCAATCCCTGCTCCCTCTCCCACCCCCCTTCCCTTATCCCTTATCCCTTCAAAAGGTCCCCCAGCCCCCTGCCCAATTACCACATCACTCCCCAGGGAGGGTTAGGCCCTCCTTGGAGGGATCTCCAAAGTCTGTTATTTCATCCAGGGCAGGATCTAGGCCCTTTCCCATGTGTCCAGGCTGAGAGAGCATCCCTCTATGTGGAATGCGCACCCAAAGCTCATTCATACACCATGGTAAACATTGATCTACTACCCAAGGCCCCAGTGATTTCTGTGGCCTCCTCACTGATATTTCATTCATGGAGTCTGGGTCAATCCCCTGTTGGCCTCCCAGCCACCAGTCTGGGATTCAAGAGCTCCCCCTTATCCGGTCAGCTGTCTTTTTGGATTTCACCATTATGGTCTTGATCCCTTTGCTCATCACTCCTCTATCTCTGTCACTGGGTTCCAGGAGTTCAGTTCAGTGTTGAGCTGTGGGTATCTGTCTGTGCTTCCATCAGTCACTGGATGAAGGTTCTAGGATGGCATATAAGGTAGTCATCAACCTTATCATCAAGGAGGGGCTATTAATGTAGTTTCTCCACTATTACTTAGTTTGCCAGTTGGTGTTATTCTTGTAGATCTCTGGAGATCTCACTAGTATCAGCTGTCTCCTCAAGCCTATAATGACTCAATCTATTATGGTATCTTTCATCCTGCTCTCCTCTATTCTTACCTTGACTCAACCTTCCTGATCCCCCATGACTTCTTCTCCCCTCCTCTTATCCCCCTTTCCCAATGTTCCCAATCTGCTCTGGAGATCTTGCCTCATTCTACTTCTCTGGAGTATCATACATCTCTGTTGGGAAACTCCCTGTTTACCAGAATCACTGGTAGTGGAATTGTAGGCTGGCACTCCCCTGATCCATATCTAAAATCCATATATGAGTGATCACACACCATGTTTGTCTTTTTGTGTCTGGGTTACATCACTCAGGATGGTTTCCTCTAGTGCTATCCATTCCCCTGCAAATTTTAGTATTCCATTTTTTTCCTGCAGAAGAAAGAGATGAGAAAGACCTTAAAAGCAACCTCATGAAAATGATAGAAGCCCTCAATGAAGATATGAGAAAACCCCTTAAAGACATGGAAGAAAAAAATAAACCAAAAACACAAGAATTTCAAGAAATGGAGAAAAACAATCCAAAAAATGGGAAAAAAAGCGAAAAGACAAACCAAAAAATTCAACAAATGCAAGAAAGAGAGGAAAAGACAAAACAAAAATTACAAGAAACAATTCAAAAACTACAAGGGTTGAAAACCGAAATAGAGACAATAAAAAAAACATAGTATGAAGGAATGCAGGAGATAGAAAACCTGGGCAAATGGTCAGGTACTATAGATACAAACAAAACCAAGAGAATACAAGAAATGGAAGACAGAGTCTCAGGTGTTGAAGATACATTAGGGAAAATAGATTCATTGACAAAAGAAAATCTTGAGTCCAAAAAATCCCTAACACAAAATATCCAGGAAATATGGGACATCATGAAAAGACCAAACCTAAGAATAATTGGTATAGAAGAAGGTGAGAAATCCACCTCAAAGGGGCAGAAAACAAAATTATAGAAGAAAACATTACCAACTTAAAGAAAGATATGCCAATGAAAGTACAAGAAGCATACAGAACACCAAATAAAGTGGACTACAAAAGGAAGTACCCTCCCCACACAATAGTAAAAACCCCAAACATACAGAATAAAGAAAGAATATTAAGAGAAGCTAAGAAAAAAGGCCAAGTAACATGCAAAGGCAAACCTATCAGAATCATACCTGACTTCTCCATGGAAACTCTAAAAGCCAGAAGGTCCTGGATAGATATTCTACCAACACTAAGAGACCACAGATGCCAGCCCAGACTGCTATACCCAGCAAAGCTTATAATCACTATAGATGGAGAAAACAAGATATTCCCTGACAAAACCAGATTTAAACAATATGTATCCACTAACCCAGCCCTACAGAAAGTTGTGGAAGGAAAACCGCAACCCAAGGGAGTTAACTAAAACCAGAAAAACATAGCCAATACATAATCCCACCTTACAAAGAGCCAAAAGAAAAGAGGTGGAAATCCACATATAATTTCACCACCATCAACTATTACAAAACAAACAAGAATGAGTGATCAATGCTCATTAATATCCCTCAATATTAATGGTCTTTAACTCGCCCATAAAGAGACACAGACTAACAGAATGGATTCAAAGACAGAACCCATCCTTCTGCTGCATACAAGAAACACACCTCAGCCTCAAAGACAGACATTACCTGAGAGTTAAAGGGTGGGAAAAGATTTTCCAATCAAATGGACCCAAGAAACAAGTGGGGGTAGCAATCCTAATATCTAACAAATTAGATTTCAAAATAAAATCAATCAAAAGAGATGAAGGAGGGTACTTCATACTCATCACAGGGAAATCAACCAAGATTAAGTTTCAATTTTGAACATATATGCACCAAATACAGAGGCACCCATGTTTGTAAAACTCAAATCACATATAAAGCCCCACACTCTTATTGTGGGAGACTTCAACACCCCACTCTCACCTCTAGACAGGACTACCAGACACAAACTTAACAAAGAAGCAAAGTAACTAATAGGAGTTATGACCCAATTGGGATTAACAGACATCTATAGAACATTCCACCCAAATAAAAAAGAATATACCTTCTTCTCAGCACCACATGGTACCTTCTCAAAAATTGACCACATACTTGGCAACATATCAAATCTCAACAGGTACAAAAATATTGGAATAACTCCATGCACCTTATCTGACCACCATATGTTAAAATTAGAATTCAACAACAATACAGATTGCAGAAACCCTACAAACTTATTGAAGTTGAATAATGCACAATTGCCATTCCTGGGTCAATGAAGAAATAAAAAAAATGTAATTAAAGACTTCCTAGAATTCAGTGTGAATCACGACACAACATACCCAAACTTATGGGACACTTTGAAAGCAGTGTTATGAGGGAAGTCCATCACACTAAGTGCCCACATGAAGTAACTGGAGGATAGTTCCACTAGAGAATTAACAGCGCAACTGAAAGCTCTAGAACACAAAAAAGCACATTCACTCAGGAGGAGTAGATTCCAGGAAATAATCAAACTGAGGGCTGAAATCAATAAAGCAGAGACTAGGAAAACAAAACAAAAAAAAATCAATGTAACAAAGAGTTGGTTCTTTGAGAAAATCAAGAAGACAGACAAACCTTTATCCAAACTACCAAACAACAGAGTGTGACCATTCAGATTAACAAAATCAGAAAAGAAAAGGGGGACAAAACAATGGACACTGAGGAAATCCAGAGAATCATCAGGTCATACTTTGAAAACCTGTACTCCACATAATTTGAAAATCTAAAGGAAATGGACAATTTTCTGGATAGATATCACTTGCCAAAATTAACTCAAGAACAGATAAGCAATTTAAATAGACCTATATCCTCTAAATAGGAACAGTCATCAAAAGTCCCATAAACAAAAAAAGCCCAGGGCCACATGGCCTCAGTGCAAAATTCTACCAGAAATTCAAAGAATAGCTTATACCAATTCTTCTCAAAGTATTCCATGCAATAGAAGCAGAAGGGTCTTTGCCAAATTCTTTCTACAAGACTTCAATAACCTTGATACCCAAGCCACACAAAGACACAACTAAGAAAGAGAACTTCAGACCAATATCCCTCATGAACATTGATGCAAAAATACTCAATAAAATACTGGCAAAACAGATCCAAGAACACATCAGAAAACTCATCCACCACGATCAAGTAGGTTTCATCCCAGGAATGCAGGGTTGGTTCAACATACGAAAATCCATCATTGTAATCCACCATATAAACAAACTGAGAAACAAAAATCACATGATCCTCTTACTGGATGCTGAAAAATCCTGTGACAACATCCAACACCCCTTCATGATATAGGTCTTGGAGAAATATGGGATAATAGGAACTTACCTCAATATAATAAAAGCTATATACAGCAAACCAACAGCCAACATCAAACTAAATGGACAGAAACTCAACGCAATTCCTCTAAGATCAGGAACAAGACAAGGCTGTCCACTCTCTCCATACCTCTTCAATATTGTACTTGCAGTTCTAGCTAGAGCAATACGACAACAAAAGAAGATCAAGGGAATAAAAATTGGAAAGGATGAGGATGTTGGATATTTCTTTAAGTGTTTTTCAGTCATTTGAGTTTCCTCTTTTGAGACTACTTAATTTAAATCTATACACAATTTTTAAGTGGATTATTTGTCTTCTGGATATCCACTTTTTAAGTTCTTTATATATTTTGGATATCAACCCTCTATTGGCTATCTAGTTGGTGAAATTTTTTTTCCATTCTTTAGGCTGATGCTTTGTCCAAATGATGGTGTTCTTTGTCATGCAGAAGATTTTCAGTTTCATGAAGTCTCATTTGTTAACTCTTGATCTATCTCAGTACCTGTACAGTGTTCTTTTCATAAAGTCTTTTCCTATGCCAATGAATTTCAAGACTGTTCTCTGCTTTGTCTTCTATCAGATTCAGTTTATCCGGTTTTATGTTGAAATCTTTGATCCATTTGGACGTGAGTTTTGTGCTGGGTGATAAGTATAGACACATTTGAATTCTTCTATAGACAGCTGTCCAATTTAACCAGCACCATTTGTTGAAGATGATATCATTTCCCCAGTGCATATTTCTAGATTCATTGTCAAAAAGCAAGCTTCACTATGTGTGTGTACTTTTGTCTGGGTTTTCTATTTGATCCCATTGATCTATGTATCTGTTTTGTGGAAAAACCATGCTGCTTTTGTTACTACAGCTCTGTAATACAATCTGAGATTGGGATGGTGACAAAAAAGACTCCAGCAGTTCTTTTATCACCCGAGAGTATTTTGGCTATCCTGGGTTTTACGTGTTTCCATATGATGCTAAAAATTGTCTTTTCAGGTTCTGTTAGAAATTGTGTTAGAATTTTGACAGAGAATTTATTAAATCTAAGGTTGCTGTTGATAAAATGGCCATTTTTGCTATATTAATCCATGATTCTTGGAAAACTTTCCACCTTCTAACATCCTCTTTAGTTTCTTTCTTGACTTTCTTAAATTTATGTCTAAAGTTGTTATCATATAAGTTTTTCACTTGTCCAGTTGAGTTACCCCAAGATATTTCATATTGTGTGAGGTTACATTGTGAAAGGTGTTATTTCCATTACAGTCCATTTGTCATTTGCTTGTATGAAGGCTAGTGATTTTTGTGTGCTAAATTGGTAACCTCCTACTTTTCTGAACGTTTTTGTCAACTGTAAGAGTTTCTTGGTGGAGCGTTTAGGATCACTTATTTATGTTATTACATCACCTGCAAATAAAGATATTTGACTATTTTGTTCCTAATTGTGTTCCCTTGATCTCCTTCATTTATCTTATTGTTCTAGCAAAGACTTCAAGTACTATCTTACCCAGGTATGAAGAGAGTGGACAACCTTGCCTTGTTCCTTATTTTAGTGATTTGCTTGGAATTTCTCTTCATTTAAGTTGATACTGGCTATTGACATGCTGTAAGTTATCTTTATGATGTTAAGGAATATATAATTTTATCCCTAACTTCTCCAGGGCTTTTATTATGAATGGCTGTTAGGTTTTGTCAAAGTCCTTATTGCTCCCTGGAATAGTTGTTTGAGAAAAAAATGCTGAAAATTTTTAGATGAAGTTCCTGGCAAATAAAAAATATTCAATATTAATTTTCTTTCTTCCCAATTCATGTCAACACACTAACATACAATAATTGTTGAGTAAGTTAAATTACTTGCCATTTAATTATCTGGGTTGTGTGACAATTAAAACCAGATTTTCAAGTTAGATGCAAAGTAAAAATATCTAAGACTCATTTCCCTGTCTGCCAAGTAGTTTCTGAAGTTCTACGGAAAGATGCATCAAATTTTTATGAATTTTGCTGCATGGCCTTTGGATCCCACATGCTGGTTATGGGAGAATGAAACCCTGAACTGGGATGAAAATGTGAGGGTTTTGTTGCCATCACTAATGAACTGATAAAGGCCTCCTAAGGATGCTGAGACCAGAAAAAGCATCAGCAGCTGTTGTGAATGTGGGAGGTGGGGATGGCAGCAAGCATGCTGTGTTCTTTACAGCCCTGCCCTTCCCTAATGGATCACAACACCCAGCATGTGAAAATCCTATTAATGAGAACATTGATCTTCAAGCTTCCAACTACAGTAGAACAGTTATCACTTGAATGTACACTGAGTACCAAAATATTTGATTATCGCAGTTATGCTCAATGATTTTGTTTTATTAGTGAAATAAAAACCCACATGCATTTAAAAGATACTTTATATTTTCTGTCATATTCTTTACATAAACTGCCATCAATTAGTGGGTTTTGTGTATCTTTTTTTGCTACTTGTAAGGACACAGTTTATATACTTGCCCCAAATATTATAGAAATTTTGTTATGTAATATGTTTCAGAACTAGGAGATGTTGCATTCAATAATCAAAACATCACATTGTAACCCATAATTTTATGCCAATATTATGTGCCAATCTGAAATATTTTTAAGGCCTGGGGTTCTCGACCCGGGGCCGCTATGGTTTCCTGGTTTAAAAGTTCTTGAACATAACCAGGTTCTCAAGCCAGCCAACTCCAGCTAGATGCTCCAAACCAGACCCCTCAGCAACCTCACCTCAAACACCCACATGCACTCCCCAGGCACAGCTCCAAAGTCGCCCCAGCGTCTTGCCCCACCTCATGGGCAGTAACCATAGAGTTTCCCTCACAAGTGTGCCAGAGCTGCCACAAGAACTGCCATTGAATGCCCGATGAACCTGGAGCTGAATGCCTCTTCTGTCTGCCTGTCCACATAGACACTTAGAGCAGGATGGTGTGACTCTAAGGAACTTTTCTAAATACTTTTTCCACCAGTCTCATTAGGAGAGGGAGCATGCTGAGAAACTAAACAAGCTGGGACACTAAGTATCCAAATCTTCCTGCAGGATTATCAAGAAACCAGACTGTGGTGACTGGAGAGCAGCTGAATACAATGGCCTTGAAAAGGAGCTTGTGAGTCAGTCACTGTTGGAACTGTACAAACTGACTACTGACAATAAAAACACCCCCACTTTCGTGACTGTATTGAGAATCACTACCTGACTGAGTAGGTGAAAACCACCATGTAACCAACTTGAGAAAGATGTGAGCTTCCGAAGCTGGCATAGTAGAATATATCTTTGCAAGAATACCCTGGGGCAAGGTGACAATGAGAACTAAGCTGACATTCCCAAGCCATGTGTGATGTCACCAGTCACCAAGGCAGTACAGGCAGGTTGGGACTATAGTCTCCTTTTCTGTACATTGCTCTAAAACGTCCACTGAAGCTCTTTAATCTGTTCATTCCTTCAAATACAGAAATTTGGTATCCTCCTAAAAATAGCTTTTAAGCTATAACATGTTCTAATGAACCTGTGATAAGATGAGAAGGCTGTACAAGTGATGCTGCTGTGCATGACAGTTATGAGACAAGATGCATCCATTTAAAAGCCACTGGCTCACTATATGAGTCAGATATATTTCTGATATATTCAGATTTATTTCAATAAAGTGTGACAGAAAATGGAAAAAGTGAATGTCACTTGTTTTTAATTAATTATAGAATTCAAATAGCTAAGGTTTCTATTTTCCCTCTTTACAGCAAAAATAAATGACTCCTTTTCAGGCATGGCATTTACATCCTGGAAAGCATTGGTACCACAAGGCGTTTTCTTTTTTCATGTGTATATGCGTATGTTCTGCCTGCATGTGTATTTAATGTTTGCCTCTGTGGAGAAGAACACATTCATGTGTGCTCACACAGAGGCCAGAGATCAATGTCGCATCTTTTCCTTCATTGATCTCCACGGAATTCATTGAGGCAGTCAATGTCTCTCACTTGATCTGGCTACCTAGATTGCTGTCAGACTCTCTGCTTTTTACCTCCTGAGTGCTAGTACAGGGGGACCCAGATGCCCACCTGGCATTTACACGGATGCTGAGTTTCCAAACTCTGGTGCTTGCACATTTGTCCCCTCTATATCATCTCTTCTCAATTGCCAGCCTCTCCTGAACTTAGAATGCAGAATGCCGCCACAGCTAAAGAGGCATGCCTGCAGAGAATAATTCTGCTGGGAACATTAGCCCATGCACATCTCAGTCGTTCATGTTAAACATCTACAAATCCTCTGGTTGTTGGAAGGAAAAAAATGATTCTTTGTCTCTGCTCTGTGTCCTTTTAATCATTCTCTGTCTTGCTTGCATAAAACCTTTTTTCTTTCTTTCTCAATGAATGATCAGATTTAGTATGGTGGCTTAGCAGAATCCTGGGATAATTTTAGTGTAAAAGTATCTATAATTCATGGGAACAACATGAGACCTGGAGAATGTGACCATGGTGATCTTGCTCAGTTAAAAATCCATCTTTTCATGTCCTACTACAGCATCACCTTAGACTGTAACTCCCTAGTGAGGTCTGTGGTTGTTGAGGCTGCTTAAAATGGCAACAGTGAAGTTTCTAGACCTCAGCAGAGATTCTAACATGAGGTTTATTCACCTGTGGCTTCTCTTTTCTGAAAGTAACAGATCATTTATAAGAGTAAAATTACTTGGAATTGAATGTTAATACTGGGAACTTCCAGGTGTGTATCTATCTGCGTGCAGGACACTGTCTTACGTATGTAGGTGGGAGTAGTATAAGGTCCTTGCCTTCAGAAGCCTTCTGCATGACCATCAGATTGTAACACTGAGTTCATTAGTGTTCCGTTGATCATGTGAAATTAATGGGATGTTTCACAAGATTGAACAAGACAGTCTGTTGCCCACAGCCTTGTTAGGGCTGTTTTAAGCATGAAGTGTTCAATGGGTACATTAATATATACTCAAACTTCCACTGTTCTCTAGAACAATGCCATACACAGAACCAAGGAAATTATATAGGAAGACAACCCCTTAGAAGTTCTCACACAGATTCAGAGTCAATGGGTCAAGGTTTGAATCCTCCACAGTTTTCTTGATTGCTTATAGGTTTAAGAGTGTGTGTGATGTTAATTCTCTGGTATAACTGTTCCTGGGAATCCAGCATGGGACTGATCAAGACCCCCTTAATCTGGGTGTCAGTGAGGAGGCCTAGGTAATCTATTGAGCCTTGGGCAGCAGATCAGTACCCATCCCAAGTATACACACGGACTTTGGACTCCCATTGAACAATGTGAGGTGCACTCTCACCCTGAACCCTTGGGGAAGGGTCTAGGCCCTGCCCTATATGAAATGACAGACTATGGACACCCCCATGGAGGGCCTCATCTTCCCTGGGGGAATGAGGGGATAACGGGGAGGGGTTGGGGGGAGGGCACGGGAGGAGTGGAGGGAAAGGGAGAGGGACCTGGAACTGACTTGTGAAGCAACCTTGTTTCTTATCTAAATTTAAACTGGAAAATAAAATAAAATAAAGTGTGTGTGTGTGTGTGTGTGTGTATTTAATAAAACACACAAGTTCTTCCCTTCATGGGCCTGTTTGGACTTGCTACAAACTTCCATCAAATTCTTCCTCAAAACTTTTCCAAAGGAACTGATGAAACCAAGCTTGATTCTTCCCTCCAAGGGCACTCAAATTACCTGAAGCATTTTCTCATCTAAGCCTTAGTACTAAGGTGTGATCCAGCAGGGCCTGCAAATACTGAGTTTCACTCTTATACTAAATCTCAGGTTAAACTGACTAAGCTCCTAGTGTGACCTTAAATACCTCAATCCCTAGGGTGCAACAAAACAAAATGCCCTAATATCCCAATTATGTTGCTGTGTTTATTTGTCCCTGGTGCTCTTCTTTCTTTCCTTCCTCCTTAACGTGTCTCCTTGTTCCTCTTTCTCAATAAAGGGCTCAATTGAATTACACAATTTTTCTTAAATTTTACAACTAACCCTAAGCTCTCAGACCATTTAGATCAGTGGTTCTCAAACTTCCTCATGCTTCAATCCTTTAATATTGTTCCTCACATTGTGGTGACCCACAAGCATAACATTATTTTTGTTGTTCCTTCGTTACTGTTATGAATCATAATGTAAATATCTAATATGCAGGATATCTCTTTCCCTCCCTCCTTCCTTCCCTCCTTCCCTCCCTCATTCCCTTCCTGCATCCCTGCCTCCCCCCCCCCTGTTATGAGCATCATGCTAGTCAGGGCAAATAAGGACTCAGCAGAATCAAACCACTACACATGACTGCTACATATCAAAATAAGGATAATCTCGGCAACAGTTTTAATAACTTCTTTAGCTTCTCTCTCTTGACAGAGTCCTTTGAGAACATAATTCATTGATTCCATCTGGTTTTATGCCGTTGGGTCTGCTTGAGTGTTTATTTGTTGGAGACAGGTGTAAATACAGCTAAGTTACAATCTAGAAGATGCAAAGTAAGGTTATAAACCTGTGGTTTAATTCTCCTTTTCCAGATGCCACTGCAGCCTTAGACATTCACACAAGACAAATCTGCCAGGCTAATGCGGTGAGAGGGAAACAACGAAACTTCAAGTGTAGCTAAGAAATCTGACACAGTCTTTCTCAATGGCAAAGTGAAGTTGCTTAACGCTTTTTCTGTTTTTTCCTCTCTCTTCTTAATGAAGGGGATTAGGATTATGTCTGACAAAACTGCCAAAACGTAAAGGGTTTGTCCTAAGCAAGGATGACAGAAGCTCACCTCATTTTCTTTCTCTACCCAGCTTTGCTTTCATCATCCACAGGCTTCAAGCTTAACCACCACACCACATCCTTTCCAAGGTAAGAATAAAAGAATGAGGAAAAACACTTACATCTTAACTTTACATCCCTAACAGAAGAGGAAAAGAAAAGGGTGAAACCACTCTCATTTCCCAAGGTGTATGGCAATTTTCTGCTCCAATCAGAAAATGTATCATTTCTAAATTAACTGTTTGCACATTGTTCTTTTAAATTAATGGGTTTAAAATATTATTTTAAACTATTAATCATGAAAAGAACATTGTAGTGTAGAGGAAATCATCTGTTCACACATTTAAAAGACACATATAGTTAAGGCCAGGAAAAAATATGTGTATTCTGTGCAATGGCCCAACATAATAGTTGTGATTTCAATAAGTAGGCAAGATACCTTGACAATTATCAAAATCTGTCAGGTGGATCATGATACTGCAGATTAAAAGCAATATTTGCAGTCATGTTAGAGCTTCTATGATTTAATAACTATTCATTAGGGGCAGGTATCTGAAGCTTTGCTGTAGGTATTATGGTTTTACTCTTACATGTTCTGTACATCTCCCATCAGTAAATAATTTTGATGTTTTTGTTTAACTGATATCTCAGGAAGAAAAAAATCTAAAAGAATCAAGGTGAGAGAATGCAAATGAAATTTTACCTTCATTTCGGTGCTATGAAGTAGGCCTTAGATTTAGATCCAAATAGATGTGGGTTCATACTCAATCTCTGTCACTGCCAGTGTGGTGTTGGAAAAATATCTTAATTCCCAAGAGCCTCAGTTGAAAATATACATAGTTTGGAGATTGATGAAAGTAGCTTTACTTAGATAACTATATTACATGCCTCAAAATAAATCCTCACATAATAATATCCCCCTCCTCCTAGTCCATGTCTATTCCCTATTTCCAGGCCCAAAGGACTTTTACCTTTAAACATAAGGGCATTTCCCTGCCTTCTCTAAATGCATTTGGCAGAAAAGAGGTCCTGGATAAATATGAGCTCCTTGTCTAACCTCCATGTGTCTCTCTATACTATAGACATTCACCCAAGCACAGGTTCTCTGAGTGTTACCTGTATCCAACCACACAGCAACTTTGAAGCACGCAAGAGCAGCAATGCAGTCTTAAGTAAATAGTGGAGCTCCCACTGCAACAAATTAAAATTTTCCATTTATGGAACAAATGGACACAAAGGAGTATCAATGCAAATATGCATATTGGGGAGAAGAGTGTGGAATTGTTAAAACAAAATTGTTTACTGGTTAAACATCCTATTTACCCTAAACTAGAGCCATCATTGTGGGTGAAGCTAGGATTCACAAAAAAAAGAACCAACTCTTCGTTGCATTGATTCTTTGTATTGTTTTCCTGGTTTCTACTTTGTTGATTTCAGCCCTCAATTTGATTATTTCTTGGCGTCTACTCCTCCTGGGGGAGTTTGCTTCTTTGTGTTCTAGAGCTTTTAGCTGTGATGTTAATTCTCTGGTATAACTGTTTTCCTGTTTCTTCATGTGAGCACTTAGTGCTATGAACTTCCCCCGTAGCACTGCTTTCAAAGTGTCCCATAGGTTTGGGTATGTTGTGTCTTCATTCTCATTGAGTTCGAGGAAGTCTTTAATTTCTTTTTTTATTTCCTCTTTGACCCAGGGATGGTGCAGTTGAGCATTATTCAATTTCCATGAGTTTGTAGGTTTTCTGCACTTTGTGTTGTTGTTGAATTCTAATTTTAAGGCATGGTGGTCTGATAAGATGCATGGAGTTATTCCAATTTTTTTGTAGCTGCTGAGGTTTGATATGTTGCCAAGTATGTGGTCGATTTTTGAGAAGGTTCCATGTGGTGGTGAGAAGAAGGTATATTCTTTTTTATGTGGATGAAATGTTCTATAGATATCTGTTAATCCCAGTTGGGTCATTACTTCTATTAGACCCTTTGCTTCTTTGTTGAGTTCCTGTCTGGTATTCTTGTCTAGTGGTGAGAGTGGTGTGTTGAAATCTCCCACTATAACTGTGTGGGGCTTTAGATGAGATTTAAGGTCTAATAATGTTTCTTTAACGAATGTGGATGCCTTTGTATTGGGGGCATAGATGTTCAGGATAGACACTTCCTCTTGGTGGGTTTCACCTGTGATGAGTATGTAATGACCTCCTTCATCTCTTTTGATTGATTTTATTTTAAAGTCTAGTTTGTTAGATATTAGGATTGCTACCCCTGCTTGTTTCTTGGGTCCATTTGATTGAAAAATTTTTCCCAACCTTTAACTCTCAAGTAATGTCTGTCTTTGAGGGTGAGGTGTGTTTCTTGTATGCAGCAGAAGGAAGGGTTCTGTCTTCGAATCCATTCTGCTAGTCTGTGTCTTTTTATGGGTGAGTTAAGGCCATTAATATTGAGGGATATTAATGACCATTGATTGCTCATCCTTCTTCGATTTGCGATGGTTGTTGTTGGTGGAATTATGGGTGGAATTTCGCCCCTTTGTTCTTTTGGCTGTTGGTAGAGAGGGATTCTCTAATGCTTATGTTTTTCTGGTTGTAGTTAGCTTCCTTGGGTTGGAGTTCTCCTTCCAAAATTTTCTGTAGGGCTGGGTTAGTGGACACATATTGGTTGAATCTAGTTTTGTCATGGAATATCTTGTTTTCTCCGTCTATAGTGATTGAGAGCTTTGCCGGGTATAGTAGTCTGGGCTGGCATCCATGGTCTCTTAGTGTAGGTAGAATATCTATCCAGGACCTTCTGGCTTTCAGAGTTTCCATGGAGAAATCAGGTGTAATTCTGATAGGTCTGCCTTTATATGTTACTTGACCTTTTTCCTTAGCTGCTCTTAATATTCTTTCTTTATTCTGTATGTTTGGGGTCTTGATTATTATGTGGCGAGGGATTTTTTTTTGTGGTCCACTCTATTTGGTGTTCTGTAGGCTTCTTGTACCTTCATTGGCATGTCTTTCTTAAGGTTGGGAAAGTTTTCTTCTATGATTTTGTTGAATATGCCTTCTGCCCCTTTGAGGTGGATTTCTTCTCCTTCTTCTATACCTATTATTCTTAGGTTTGGTCTTTTCATGGTGTCCCATAATTCCTGGATGTTTTGTGTTAAGGATTTGTTGGATTTAAGGTTTTCTTTGGTTGATAAATCCATTTCTCCTAATGTATCTTCAACACTTGAGATTCTCTCTTCCATCTCTTCTATTCTGTTGGTAATGCTTGTATTGGTAGTGCCTGACTGTTTGTCCAGCTTTTCTATTTTCTGCCTTTCTTCAGATTGTGTTTTTTTTAGTGTCTCTATTTCAGTTTTCAACCCTTGCAGCATTTGCATTGCTTCTTGCAATTTTCTGTTTATCTGTTCGTCCGTTTGTTGCCTTTTATGAATTTTTTGGTTTGTTCTTTCTTCCATTTCTTGCATTTTTTGGTTTGCTTTTTGTTCCATTTCTTGGATTTTGTGCTTTGTTTCTTCTTCCCTTTCCTGCCTTTTTTGGTTTGTTTCTTCCTCCATTTTTTTCATTTTTTGCTTTGTTTTTTCTACCATTTCTTGCATTTTTTGCTTTGTTGCTTCTTCCATTTCCTGCCTTATTTGGTATGTTTCTTCTTCTAATTCTTGCATTTTTTGCTTTGCTTTTTCTTCCATTTCTTGCATTTTTGCTTCATTTCTTCTTCCATTTCGTGCCGTTTTTGGTTTGTTTTTTCTTCCAATTCTTGCATTTTTTGGTTTGTTTTTTCTTCCATTTCTTGCATTTTTTGGTTTGTTTTTCTTCCATTTCTTTGAGGGATTTTCCAATATCCTCTTTTAGGGCCTCTATCATTTTCATGAAAGTGCTTTTAAGATCGTTCTCTTCTGCTTCCTTCGCGTTTGAATATTGGGGTCTTGCTGGTGTGGAGTCTCTAGAATCTGGCGGTGTCATATTTGTTTTTCTGTTGCTGACTGTGTTTTTGTATTGTCTCTTTCCCATCTCTTCTTTTAGTGGGTGCAGAAAGAGCCCCTTCCTGGTCTGGGGACCAGAGTTCCCTTTGGTGGGTGCTAGTAAGTCCAGTAATCTGGTGGTTCTTCTATGCCTTGTCCAAATGCTGGTCCGTGGGTAGAGAAGAAGAACAGGAATCTGGGGCGCTTAGCCTCCTACCTGGTCCCCTGGACCCTATGCTGGGTCCTGTTGTACCTGATCCGGAACAGCTACTCCCCTGGTCTCCCTGGTTCCTGTAGTTTCCTGGTCTCTTTGGTGGGAGAGAAGATCTGGAGTCTGGGGTGCTTGGCTCCCGCCGGGATTGGGAGCTCTGTGCAGTTCCCAGGCGATCTGCAGGCTCTGGAACTCAGGCTGGGAAGCTGGCCTGTTTACCTGATGATGCCAGAGGGACAGCTACTTCCCTGTACTCCCAGCCTCCTCTCCTTTCCTGGAATCGTTGGTGGGAGAGAAGATCTGGAGTCTGGGGTGCTTTGCTCCCGCCGGTATTGGGAGCTCTGTGCAGTTCCCAGGCGATCTGCAGGGTCTGGAACACAGGCCAGGAAGCTGGCCTGTTTACCTGATGCTCCCGCCGGGATTGGGAGCTCTGTGCAGTTCCCAGGCGATCTGCAGGCTCTGGAACACAGGCCGGGAAGCTGGCCTGTTTACCTGATGCTCCCGCCGGGATTGGGAGCTCTGTGCAGTTCCCAGGTGATCTGCAGGCTCTGGAACACAGGCCGGGAAGCTGGCCTGTTTACCTGATGCTCCCGCCGGGATTGGGAGCTCTGTGCAGTTCCCAGGCGATCTGCAGGCTCTGGAACTCAGGCCGGGAAGCTGGCCTGTTTACCTGATGATGCCAGAGGGACAGCTACTTCCCTGTACTCCCAGCCTCCTCTCCTTTCCTGGAATCGTTGGTGGGAGAGAAGATCTGGAGTCTGGGGTGCTTTGCTCCCGCCGGGATTGGGAGCTCTGTGCAGTTCCCAGGCGATCTGCAGAGTCTATTTTTAAGATACCCCATCGTAATAACATTGTAAAAGTAATAATACTTTTAAAAATATTAAAACAGCATACTTTCATTCATCATAAATCCCCTTCCTATGATTCCTCATCCATTAAATGAGTAATGTTCATGACTCCAGGGTATTGTTGGATATTTTCTGGAACAAATAAGTCATTATTCAACTTTCAGCCCCAAACTAAATTATTCCTGACTTCACAGCTAGATGAAAGCCTTGGGATATAAATATTTCTAGGAGGAATATGTTTTCAAAATTTCTTCATTTTGTATTGCAGAAGCAAACTAAGATGTGAGAGATTGCTATCTATTTCCAGCATAAGTGCATATATAGAAATGAGGATTTGTTACTATTTTGAATTTTTATTGGTAATCAAGCATGTTTTACGTAGGCTGTTTTAACCATATTTTAACTATTGTTACATGCACAGCTAAGTGGTATTAGGTAGGCCATATCATTGTGTAATTACCACCATCATCATTTATTTCTAAAACTCATCAACCCTTCCAGACTCTATCTCCACATCTCCTTTCAGATACTTCCTGGCTTCATGAATTAAATTTTTCTATTTTTATATATTAGTTCTTTCTTTGAGAATTTTTTACAATGTATTTTGGCCATATTTACCATCCCTCCCAACTCCTCACAGATTTACTTCTTTTACACTCATCCAACTTTTTGTTCTCTCCATCCTTTTTCTTAACCCATCAAATACAGCTCTTGTTGCACATATATTCTTGAATGTGTAGCCTTCAGTAGAAGATGGTCTACCAATAAGGGCCCATGCCCTTAAAGCAAACCAAATCTGTCTCCCTCAGCAGCTATCAACTGCTAATAGCTAGCGGTGGAATTTGTATCCATCTGCCCTGCTCCACGCTGATATTTTGTCTGGCTTGAAGTTGGAAGGTCTTGTGAATGAATGTGGTCCTAGTTGTTGTGAATTTATATATACAACTCCCTTGCTGTGTCTGGGGAAAATAAATGCTTCTCTGTATTTATTCAAAACCTCTAGCTCTTACACTCTTTCCATCTCTCTTCTGCAATGATCCCTGAGTCTTAGGAGAAAGGATTGTGACATGGGCGTCCAATTTAGGGATGAGCGTTTCATGGTATCTTACCCTCTAAACAATTATCAATTGTGGTTCTCTGTGTTAATCATGATCTACTGCAAAAAGGAACTTCTCTAAGGAAGACTGAGAAATATGCTAATTTATATGTAGAATGATAAGTCATTAGGTGTCAGTTTAATTATGCCCATTCAGCAGAGTAATAGTAGTAAGTTCTCCACTGGAGTTTGTGGCATGTCTAACCACAGGCACTTAGTCCCAATATCATTGCCAAGTCTGTGTTTCAATCTGTGGAATAGGCATTGAATCCAATAAGAAAGTGACTGGTTGCACCCATGATGTTTGTGCCACTATTGTATCAATGGGCATGTCTGGCCAGCCCAGTATTTTTCACCCTGCAGGATTCATATCTGGATGACTAATGATTACTTTTTCTCTACTGGTAGTTCATAGCAATTCCTAGCAGTATGAAAGCTAGCCAGCAGGGATGAGATTTTCAGGGAGGTATCAGCTTCACTTCTGTGATTTAAGTATGAGGTTTCTTCAGCAATATGATTGTAGAATCAAGCTCTGGAGGGCAACCAAGCAAAGCACTTGGAGATGACTCTTATCCACAAGAAAATAAAGGGAAACAAAGTCCTCTGTGTAAAAAGGGCTTTAAAGAGCTCACAGGATATTAATTTGGGACAACACTCCCTGAATCACTGAGATAGAACCTGATGTTTCCACCACTCTGGACTGTCCCGCGCTACCGTCTCGCCAGCAAGAACGACGCGGCACACTTAGGATCCTTCTGCAGAACAGCTTTAATGCGTCTTGAGAGGGAGAGCATAAGCTTACAGAGTGGAGACCCGGGGAGCGAAAAGCCCAACCCTTATATAGCTCAGCAGTCCCCGCCTCGGACGTGTCATCTCCTGACTGGCTCCTGCTTGTCAGCCCATATGACGCCACGGGAGAGGCAGAGAGTAAGTGATAGAAAAGTAGCAGGCACATGCGCACCAAGGTTGTTTACTCCAACTGACAACGGGTGTCAGCGCCATCTTGTAACGGAAAATGTGGGGGCGGCTCCCCACACTGGACAAAAATGAAAGAAGAGAGAATAGGACAGTAAGAGATGAGAAGTTAAAGAGAATACACTCCTTTCCCATTTGGAGCTACAGCAGAGAATGACTCAAATGCTCTGCACCCTTTGTTCTCAGCTTAGTGCAGGAGACTCAACAATAGACACTTAGGCAGAGACATCACTGGCCATTCCCCACACCTCCATGTGCATGACATATACTGAGATACAAAGCATTTGAGAGACAGAAGATGAGATGCTTAGCAGAGATCTGAGAGTCAAGAACAACTTATCTTCTAGAAGACTAAAGAATTGGAGAGGAATGCAGTGAGATGGAAGACAGAATTTTTATTGAGTCCCAGAGATGCTGTCATTAAAATGGATACCAGACTGCTACATCCCAACCCCAGATTCAATGACAGCCCATACGAGGAACATTTTCCATCTTCCATAAATCAGAGTGCTACGCAAACATTGGTGATATCAAGGCACCATTTTTAAAAGTAAGTGTTTTATACACTAAAGAAGGTAGAGTAATAATGAATTGAATACACCATAATTGGCACTGATTTGGTACCTGTTATTGAGTGGAAATCAATAGTATTGAGTAAGGTAAATCGTGTATTAATTTTATGCATGTTTGAATTATACCCTTCTCTAGTCTTTAAAGAGTCTATCAAAAGGTCCTCAACTTTAACTGTATGAATCAGGAATTGAATGCACTATCATTCTACTCACCTTTCAAGATTATAAGACATGTCAGAATTTTCAAAAAGGAAAGTTTTTAATGAATTCTATCAAATACTATCAAGTGTTGATGTGTATATTAATTTAAGTGTCTGTGTGTGTTGTGTTTTAGCACTTCAAATAAAATTCATTATATCTCATTCAAAAGATATCAAACGCATGAGTCTGGAGAGGCTGTTATCAGCATAACACCTGTGCTTGCAAAGTTATAGACTGGTCTGGAATTTTTAATTGAATAGCACAAGAGCTTCAAATAGAGAACCCTTAAAAGAAGTAAATGTGCCAAATCATAACACAACTCTTGGAAATCAACATTATTGGTCTAAAATAAGTATTTTTTAACTCAGTAGAATTCAGTACTCAAATTCTCAAAGGCAACCTACTAAAAACTAGAGTCATTGGAAACATGCTGTACTGAGTCTGACCCATGCTTCACTGGCCCTGGGATGGATGGTCCTGCAGCAGGAGAGCTGGTCCTACACCTCATGGGAAAGCTTAACCCTTAAGCCCTGCACTCAGGAGAGATGGTCCCACTCCTCAGCATAGGCAGCCACCTCATTGGAAAGTACACTAGAGCAGATGCTGTTGTCAGGGACTCAAATAGACCAGCTTTGGGGGCATGAGAGCAACAGAAATGACCCCATCCTACCCCCTTCTCTGCCATACAGTGGCATGGGTAAGAGAAAGATGCCCTTCCCCCTGTTCCCCTTGCTACCTGTAGCAGGAGAAAGAACTGGCTTCAGGATCACTAGAGTGAGAGGACTAGCCCTGCTCTAAACTAGTTACAACACACAGGAGAGTGGGGTCTGCACACTGCCTGGGCAAAAGAGTAGAGCTGGCCCGGGCATACGAATGAGGGGGACCCAGATCTGAAGGTTCAAGAGCACGAGCAATTGTCCTGCTCCTTGCTGTAGGCTGCATTGGATGAGCTAGCTAAGGCAAGTCTGGAGAGCTAGCCCAGGTAATAACGATAAAGGAAAACTAGCAGTTGACCAAGTCAGCTACCACCCAGGTCCAGAAACAGAGCTACAATTTTGCCACCCCAACATCCACCAACCCTATGAACTGTTGGATCATTTGAAGGACCTACAGATCCAAAATAGCAAGATATTCAAGAGGAGCCCCAGTGAGAGCTGATTATTGGTTGTATAGCAAAGACCAGATACCTTGAGCCCGACCAATGATTCACAGCAATGAACATGTGTAGGTAAAAATGAACAGACTAAAGAGTAAACTGTGTATCTCAACAGGCCACACTACAGCTTCCAAGACAACAAGAAAAGATTCTTCTTCTTCTTCTTCTTCTTCTTCTTCTTCTTCTTCTTCTTCTTCTTCTTCTTCTTCTGTTTTGTCTTTTTGTTTTGTTTGGATTTTGACTTTTATCCTCAATTTGGTTTTGATTGGAGGGTAGAGTTGCAAGGGCAGAGGGCAGATGCCAGGGGACAGGGAAATGGGTGGGAATGGAATGCATGATGTGAAATCCACAAAGAATAGATAAAAGTAAAACAAAAAAAAAAGAAAAGAAAAGCTACTTTCTTCAGTTGAGCTGCTCTAGAAACTAAAAACAAGGTTTATCAGAGAGGAATCACAACAAGGCCAGTCAGAAATCCGTAAAGGAGATAGGAGATTAATACAGGGTAAGATAATAATGCAGATGATCATGGTGGTTAACTGAGGCTCAATGTCTGGAAGTCTCTCAGGGTCCCTCTCCCGATGCATAAATAATGAGGAAGTAATTTATTCTCCGATGGCTGTGGTATGCTCATAGGAGCATTAATACCTCAGTCAATCACACATGTCTCGCTGTATCAGGCTTTCTTTTGGGAGGGGGCACCAACCAGCTCCCAAATCAAGACACAGAGACTTCGTATTAGTTATGAATGTTCAGCCTAGATTAGGCTAATTTATGGGTAGCTGACTATCTCTTTTATCTTAAATTAACCTACTTCACTTTATCTGGCTTTTGTTTCAAAATGCTTTTATCTTTCTTCCTTTTGTATATTTTACTTTCAGTATACTCCTGTCTTGTTGGCTGACAGCTGCCTAGTTGACCCCAGATGTCTTTCTTTTTCTCCTTGTTATCTTCATCCTTCATTTTTCCCTTATTGAACCTAGATTTTGCCTCCTATTTATTCTCTCTGCCTGCATGCCCTGCCCAGCCCTCTACTGCCTAGCTATTGGCCATTCAGCTTTTTATTAGGCCAATCAGGTTTGTTAGGCAGGCAAGGTGAAACAGCAACACATCTTTTAACAAATTACATAATTAAATGTAGCAAAAAAACAAATATAACATATCCTTGCATTGTTAAACAAATGTGGCACACTGTTACATAGTTAAAATAATATTCCAGTGCATGGGGATTGCCTGGGAACTGCACAGAGCTACCAATCCTGGCAGGAGCTAAGCACCTCAGATTCCAGGTCTTCATTCCACTAACGAGACCAGGAAACCAGCAGATCCAGGAGACCAGGGGACCAGGTGGGAGGCTAAGCACCACAGATTCCTGGTCTTCTTCTCCAACCACGGGACCAGAGCGAGGACAAGGAATAGAAGAATAACCAGATTATTGGACTTGCTAGCACCCATTGAGTGGGAACTCTGGTCTCCTAACCACCAGACCAGTAAGGGCTCTTTCTGCATCCACTAGAAAAAGAGATGGGAAAGAGACAATACAAAAACACACTCAGCAACAGAAAAACAAATATGACACCACAAGATTCTAGAGACTCCACACCAGCAAGACTGCAACATTCCAATGCAAATGAAGCAGAAGAGAATGACCTTAAAACCACCTTCATGAACATGATAGAGGCCCTAAAAGAGGATATAGGAAAATCCTTCAAAGAAATGGAAGAAAACACAGACCAAAAAATGCAAGAACTGGAAGAAAAAACAAACCAAAAAAGACAGGAAATGAAAGAAAGAATAAACCAAAAAATACAAGAACTGGAAGAAAAATCAAACCAAAAAATTCATAAAATGCAACAAAGGGACGAAAAGATAAACCAAAAATTGCAAGAAAAAATACAAACAGTGCAAGGGTTGAAAACTGAAATAGAGAAAATAAAAAAACACAATGTGAAGAAAGGCTGGAAATAGAAAAGCTGGGCAAACGGTCAGGTACTACCAATACAAGCATTAACAACAGAATACAAGAGATCAAGAGACGATCGCAGGTGCTGAAGACACGCTAGGAGGAATGGACTCATCAACCAAAGAAAAATCTTAAATTCAACACTAGGAACTTGACTATGCAAGTTGTAGCAGTATGAGAGGTGTTGTCATTCTGTTTGCCTTGATTGGGAAATAGAGTAAAAGTAGTCCATGTTCTTGCCTGCAACTACTTGGAGTGGTTAGAAATGAGTATGTGTATTCAATACATAAAATGGTTCTCACCAAGTCACACACATTCCTCACTTAGAGCACCAAAGTTCAATTGTTTTGAATGCATTAACAATAAGCTCCCAGTCACAAGTACTACACTGATGATAAAGGAGAAATCAAAGCATTTGGTGTCATTTAACTAAAAGCGAGCCCAGTTTTGGATTATTTATTTTGTATTCCTTGTGTCTTTGTGTCCTTTGTCTATCTGTTGTATGAGTCAGAATCTGTGCCTGCTTGAGAGCTATCTTGTGAATTTATCCCTGTGTTTATCTCTCCCTCTGTGTCTCTGTGTTTGTTACTGTATGAATATGTCTATGTGACTATACATGTCTGTCTCTGCGTGTAACTGTGTGTCTGTTTCTAACAAAAGGCTTTCTTTTATGTTTATTGCACATCACAGAAAGCATCACAGAAAGAAAGAATGAAAGGAAATTTACAGAAATCTTTAATGGAGTATTACAAGGTATCAAATCACTGACTCAAATTGACCCATATAACATACAATATTATAAATATTAGTGTTTATTAAGCTTGTTTCTTTTTTGTTTGTTTTTATTTTTTGATAGGGTTTCCTTGTGTAGCTCTGGCTGTCCTGGAACTCACTCTGTTGACCAGGCTGGCTTCAAACTCATGGATATCCACATGCCTCTACCTCCTGAGTGTTGGGATTAAAGGCATGGGCCACCACTGCCTGCCATATCTTTTTGTTTTTAAATAATTTATTATCAATTTACTTTTATTTAATGTTCAATGGTGTTTTGCCTGCATGCATGTCTGTATGAGGATGTCAGAAGCCCTGGAACTGGAGTTACAGACTGGCGTGAGTTGCCACATGGGTGCTGGGAATTGAACCAGGGTTCCCCAGAAGAGCAGTCAATGCTCTTACACACTGAGCCATCTCCAGCCCCTTTATTGTTTACTAAGCACTATCCAAATGTGGTAGTCAATATTTATGGTGAATATTCATGTTACAAGATTTCTTTCAACCTCTACTTTTGTTGTTTTCAGCAAATGATAGTCATGCATTATTTTTGGCAGGGGTTATGGAGGAGTACATAATTAAGATTATAGCTATGCATCAGCTTAGGTTGTAAAAGTTGATTGTATGGAAAATTCAAGGCAAGCAAGTTTGATTGCTCCATTGCTCTCTTAAGAGCAGGTTAAACAAACAGGCTGGCTACACAGTAGGATAGCAGTCTTAAGTAACCTCCAGGTATATCATTAACTTTGGAAAAATTCCAGTCTCTTAGAATGTAAGAGCTGTTTTCCTAATATTGAACTGCCACAGGAATGGGTTATAGATTGTTACTGCTCTTAAAATGTTTTAGTAAATTTTTAGTTTTGTAGTTTTTTTTAACTTCTTGCATATCTTTTGGACCATTTTTAGAGTCTTTAAATTTTTATTAAAATTTCCACAAATATTTCAGCTGAAGCTTTTTATAGCACTCTTACACAGTTCAGCAATGTAAAGAGCATTCATGTGCTCACCAAGCAGTCCAAGAAATAAACACATAGGCGCTCACAGCCACTGCATTTGCCTGCCTAGTCACCTTTTAGCCCCTCCTTTCTCATTGTTTTGAAGTCATGCTTTCATATTCCTCATGTTACTTGCATTTCATTATATAAAAATATGTTCAGAAAACAGAAGCAAAAGATTCCTCAAATTCAACATATACTGATAGCAGATGTCTCCGCAAACAAGATTTAGTTCTTTAAAGCTGAAGTTAGCAGAGCATTTGCTGAATCATCGCTTTAGACACTCAGTCTTTAACTTTGTCAATTACACGGAGAAACAATTGTCACATTGTTATACTGAAGTATCTGGAATGACCAACTCTCACTTTTCACTAGTTAGCAGTCGCATCTCTATGAAGAGATATTACACAAGATGCAAATTCTTGTCTGGGGTCAGAGTCTTGCTTCATTAGACCCAGAATTATAAGATTTTACACAGGGCTAATATGCATCTCTCTCCATTCTTACCCAGAAATTTCCACTCTTCACAAACAATGAACAGTCAGCTCATCTTGCAAAACTGTGTTCCTTCCATGTTGTTCCAGGAAGGGGAGGTACTTAGAGAAGATGAATGTTTTTCTCAGTGGTGAAAGGAGCAACACAGGTTTAGTAAATGCTGAAGGACTTGACATGGAAGCCAGATAGAGGCAGGGACTAGGATCTTTCCGTGACAGAGTAATGTGCTGTTGAAATGACAGATAAGGAAAGAGGTTTGAAATGTGGAATGTTCACAACAAGCAGTAGGAGGTGAATTTCCTGCAATGGATCTGTAGTACTCCAAACCCCCAGTGACTAATGTTCATGTTTCTTGTCCAGCCCATTGTTGAAGGACACAAGAAGTGCCATGCTTGAACTGGTTTCCAAGACTGTTTTCTTATGGCTACGAGATTTCACATGTTCTTGGAAATGTTTTCTGCTAATTGAGCAATGGTGCTTTAACGTGGTAATGTTCTACTGAATTGGGTTTTCCCCAAAGGCTTCCTCTATCAATTGATTCTTTTTTGATACTAATCTCTCTTTTCAGATTAAAAAATTATTGGTGTGTGTGTATGTGTGTGTATACATGGCATATGTATACAGGTGTCTATGGAGGTCAGAAGAATGAATCAGACCCCCTGGAGCTGGAGTTAGAGGTGTTTGTGAGCTTCCTGGTGTGGGACTGGGCACAGAATCCAGGTCTTCAGCAAGAACAGCAAGTTTTCTTAACCACTGAGACATCTCTCCAGCCCCCACTATTCTAGATTTTATAGCTGTTTTTCCAGCGTCTGTAAATAGCATTTTCTGTTCACCTAATAGGTTCTAAGCTAAAACCATTGTTGTATGGGGAAAGAAAAAAATGAACATCTTTATATAAGTTTCTAATTAACACATCTCACATTTCTGAGCTGAATAATGGAGAGCTTGGGTATAAATAAGAATTCTTAGTGCAACAGAGAAAAAAGAATAATTATGTGCTTGATTCACATCCTTTACATTTAATGTCTGTTATTTAACTCACATCCATTGGAAGAGGAAGATTTGAAACTTGTATATTTAAATTCACTTACTTTAATGTATTTAATATATATAAAAGATATTTATATATGTATATGTATATATAATTTTCATTTTCAGTAAGGAATAGAGAACTCCAGAGGAATAGAATTTATTAATTTTTTAGAGCCAGAGAATTCTGAAGACTCAAGGTTAAACAATGCATAATGGGTGAAAGTGTTTCGAGACAGAAAGACAGGTTACACTTCATGAATGTGCTTTATAATAATGCTGTGGAGATAAAAGAATCTTTCCCATCTGTTGGGCTGGCTCGTGCGAGATGCTAGCAAGAGCTCTGGCTAGGCGTATACAGCTTATGTGTGGCTGCTTCCGTCTCTCCTGTTCTATTTCTTTCCAGGAAGTAACAAATGGCAAGATCTTCTAAAATCAAGAGTTCAGTGCAATCCACAGCAGCTGCTCAGGAGACGGCTGAGAAGCAGGAAACTGATGTCTAAGGATGGTGCACGGTTCTTAGCACCAGGCATGCGAGGGAAGGAGACACTTAGTTGAAGGTGAAGCAACTAGAGCATTGGAAAGTGGAGTTTCTGTCTGAAGATGCATTGTTCACGATTCAGTCACATGGGTGAAAATGTCTGAGATGTCCGAAGGCACGTAGGAGGCATATTTCATATTTCATATGCTATCGTTGTTAAAACCTTGAAACAAGTGGCTGGCTGGAGTACACATAGCCCTCTCTTTGGAATATTGGCAACCCAAGTAATCTTGCATTGTGGTCTTTCTCTCGAGAAAAATAATGCATCGTTTTCCAAGCAGCAATGTCTAATCGTATTCTACAGCCTTAGTCAGGCATTAAGATGAATCAAATATTGTGCCCTGTTGCTATGCTTCCTTCTTAGTTTCTGGCACATTAGCAGAGACAGAACTGCACCTCTGTATTTATTAGCCTATGAAATAATTAGGTCAGTTCTCTGGAATACATTTAATACTATTTGTGGCAAAGGGCTTTGCTAAACTGGCTGCAGAGCCACAGGTTTCCTTGAGCTCTTTCAGCTGTTTGGAATTAGCAACAGGACAACTGCACTGTAGTATGTCAGATTTTTGAGAAATCCATCTGTCATAATGTGGGTAAGAGATAAAATTGAACAGGATGAACATGATAATTGTTGTAGAGGTATAACTGACAAATAATAGGCAATAGGAGTATGTATATTTAAGATTCAGTGAAACTACCTATTTATAAATAAAAATACCAAAAGCAAGATATTACATTCATCCAAATTGAGTTCTTTACCCAATATAACTGTTGAAATAGGGCTAATGATTTAATATGCATATCAGAATAAAAACTCATTTTTCTTGCAGATGGAATAGCTGTTAGTGTAGTCCCTTCTTGTCTAAGTGCCAACTGGATGTGTGAAACCATGGATTATATTAAACCCTGTATCTACCACATGGTTTAATGTGTATCAGTGCATATGTTAACACTGAATTTATAAATTGCCTATAGAAAATGATGGAAAACAATAACTAACAATACAATAATAGAAGTATAATGCTAAAACTTATATGAATGAGGCCTGTCTCTGTCCTTCACAGGATTTCTGGGAAATTTCCAAATTCTGTTATCCATTTTCTCAATAGTCTGATAGCTGAAGCAAAAGGCAGGGTGCAATTGTCTTTTTGGATTATATTTATTCTGTCTAGCAAGGTTATAAATGTGATTTCAAGGGGCAGTTCCCCAAATGTTATTTACAGTGGTTTATGCATGTCTATTAAGTTAAGCCTGTCATTCTTTGAATATTCTGTTTTTGATTAAGTTTGTCCCAGATGTTGCTTTCTTTATGCCCATCAAGATGGTGTTTAGAACCCACATTAGGAGCATATAAATGTGCTCTTCTCTCAGAATGAATCAAAACTAGAAAATGGATTTTGAACTCAAGAAAGATAGGACATTATGCAACCCTTTTTGCATGTCATCAAGGTGTTGGCTGAAGATGAGCTAAGATACACAGAGATATGTAGTGGGAATTCATTTCGGCCAATAGTTTCTGAGTCTTAGGTTGTGGCATCAGGATGTGGATGTGATCCTTTATAAAGAAGAGGAGGGGCCATTTGTCCTCTCTTGGGTGGTGGTCTGAGCATCCTGCATAACAGAATCCTGCTTCCTCAAGGGCAGAAGAGTGCGGTGACTATTTACCTTCAGAGTGTGTGTTCCCAAATAAATATCTGTTTTTCTTTTATTTGGGCATTTGTGGACTTCCTCAATCTTCTTTCAAAGATGGGAGCTACTATTACTAGGCTCAAGGGTGTCACTTAATACAATGCATAGTTGGCAAGAACAATCAGGTTTGACGCTACTGTAAACTGGTGGAGCCAAGGGAACAGGATGCTGAGAGTCTCTAGTAGTCCCTGACTGTGGGTTGGTATATGGAATAGCTTAGAGCTTTCTTCCTTGTGACAGATGATATCATGAATGCTTTCTTCCTTCTTCAGAAGCATCTCTGCTGGCCCATCTGCCAGGTTTGGTTTTGGATGGCACAGTGATGCTCTGCTTCTGCAAGCTTCTATCTCAGGTCTTCCAAAGTTCTGCTGCAGGGATCAGCTCTAACCTGAACATGTGCACAAGCTCATTCAGCAGAGTTCCTATCATGCTGAACCCAGACAGATTCTGTATCTCAAAATGTTCAGAGCCACGTGGATCTTGGCGCTACACTAAAAAGAGGTACACACCGCCCGTACAATATATCTGCCTGCTCCTTCTATCTGTCTATGATGGCTGGTGTGTACATAGCAGGCACTGATAGGGAGAAGGAGTTTAATTTCATGCCAATGCCATGAAACTCCTGCTGGAGATGGACATGGTCTTCCATATCTGGCGTGACTACCTTGATCTCTTTGGGGACCCCTCAGTGCCTGGGAAGGTTAGAACTGACATACAGGACAACAAATGCAGCTAGGGGTAGGTCAGTGCCTGCCACAAGTCATTGCGCAGCAGTGACAGAGTTTAGAGGAGGATTGTGAGCAGAATGACCTAGAGAACGTGGCATGGGTGTGAGGAAATCAGACACAGCCTCTTTAGAGTCTCCTAGAGCAGTGTGCTGCACCTCTGCTCATAGCCATCTTCTCAGGCTAACAAGAAATATCCCCAAGCAGAGAAAGTGACTTAGTGATTGCAAGGGCTTGGAGGGAAGGCTCTTAATAATTATCTGTACCCTTAAAAAACAAAATATGGCCTTTAGGCTACTCCCTGCTTGAATAAACCTTATGTGCGTTTCTTCCGGCTCTGAAATTTCTTCCTTCTCCTAGAGCAGACACACACTAGCAAATTTTTAGATTCTTCCTAAACCTCCTTTGAAAGGCAGATTTTTTTAAAAAAGCTTCTTCCCATTTTCACAGCTGGAGAATATCTTTTTCAGGAAGCTGGAAGCCATCCTATTGGTGTGTAATCACCTTGAAAGTTTAGACTTCCTTTGCCACTTTGTGCAAGTGTTAAAGCTACCTTAGTCTGCAATCTTCAGAGCATTTGCCCTGCAGTCTGTTGTGGTCTTACTGGACTTCACATTGATTTTCAGCAGCAGATATATATCTGGATACTTATAAACAACCAACCTGCTTCAACAATACAGTGTTTGCATTTCAGGTGGATGGGTATTCTATCTGAATCTATAGTGATTGTTGATTATAAATTGTGTTATTTCCAGTTTAAATTTAATTTACATTATTAATATTTGCTGCTCTTTTTCATTTAACATCAAGCTTGACAGGGTAAACTTTTCTCTTTCTCAGGACACAGTTTTGTTTTGTGTTTCATTCTTCGACATTGTACTGACGATACAGGTCTTTGGGTTCAAGTCATTTGAACAACATGTATTAACCTGGTTTGAATGAAACTTGGTTTTTGTCCTAGCCCTATACTGTAATGGGTTACCAAACATTTGGATCCTATACATTTGGATGAAGTCACTAAATTCTTATATATACTGTTAGTTACTTCTATGGTGGCTATGGTCACACACCTGTCTAGGAGCCTCTTAAGGGATGAAAGAATTATTTTGACCAGCAGTTCAAGGACAGTCATGGTGGTGGGGAGGTGTGGTGGTAGTACTGGTTTGCAGTTATGACAGCAGAAACATGAACTGCTTGCTCATGTCTGGGTGGAGCAGGAACACTGAGTTCTGAAGTAGTGTGAGTAGCTGGTAGACTAGCCTCTGGATGAATCTGCACTCTCATGTTTCCTTTAATATTCTGTACTGCATAAGACCCTGGTGGTGTGAGCACTCATTATCAATCCGAAGTGATGTGCTAACCAATCACAGCTGATAGGCTTCCACTATATAAGTGGTTGCTCACATGCAATAATGCAGATGCTGTTCCCTGAAGTGGTCCCTGGGTTCATCTTCATGCCCTTTGTTGACCCACTATGAGGACAAGCCTTGAACAAGTTGGACTACCCTCTGGGCACTTTGGCTGTAGTTTTTGGTTTTTTTGTATTCTACATGGTGAAGACATGGTACTTAATCATTTTCTAAAGATTCTGAAAATTTATAGTTATTTTCTAACACCAGGATAACTAGAGGAAGAATTTTAAACATTCTATTCAGAAGGGTATGGATTTATTTCTTTGCTTCATTTCCTTATGTTAAAGTAGTGTTGGAGGTCCATTAAGGGAAACTTATTTCCTTCTGATAAAAAAAAATGGAATCTAACTCTGTTAGAGATGTGCCATTATCCTCCATGAAGAGCCAATCCTGTTGCACCTGGTGAAGGGATTAACCTTGGACTATGCTAAAAAGATGGTAGGAGTACTTATCCTTTTGATGAGATAATGTTCTTTCTCTTCTTTGAACCCAAAGCTCCCTGTGCAGTTGCCATGGAACTTTTTATTTTAAGTATCTTTTTTAAAAGATTTATTATTATGTATATAGAGTTCTGGCATGTGTATGGCTGTGAACCATCATGTGGGCACTGAAAATTGAACTCAAGACCTCTGGAAGAGCAGCCAGTGCTCTTAATTTCTGAGTCATCTCTCCAGCCCAACGTGGAACTTCTTTAGCCCCCCACCCCACTTCTATGTCTGGACTCAAAGGCACAACTTTTCCTTATCCTTCTTGTTTGTCTCTTTTTTTTTGAAGGCTGGCCAGATCTCAGTGTGCTTCCTCTGCTAGGTTGAGCTTGGTCAGTCATCTCTGAAGCCCTTCTCCCCACCAGCTAGTTGTACAAAAGGTAGCATGTCTTTCTCTTTTAGTCTCCATTTCCCTGCCCTGGGTAGCTGCCAAAATTTACAGCTTGATGACCTGGAGTTTTTCTTTTAAACTCTAATAAAATTGTTGAGCCTTTCCCCCTGAGTTTATTATTAAAATCTTTTATTAATGAGACTAAGAACTCAAAAGTGACCCCAAGTTCCCAGTTAATGTGGCAAATACAGTGGGATTCCCACGGATTTCTGGTACCTCTTACAGTCAGCTTTTACCGGGCTTTCATTGTGTGCTATAGAACAGCTTTTCCTGGGTACTTCCAAGTGTGTCTGAATCATCTATGAATCTTGTGAAAATATCGTCTGCACTTCTGTGGTTCTGGGACATTCCAACAAACTCTCATATAAGGCAACACTCTGGGTCCATGGGGTATACCTTGAGTAGAAGGGTCCCATTTCATTATGTCATGTTTCTGGAGGAAATCCTGACTTTATCTCTATCTTTGTGTTGACAATTATCCTAAATGTAAATTCAGTATAGCCATTTCTAATGAGCATAGCAGCAAAGCAAACCAAAACAAACAAAGAAACCCAACTACTCAAATTAGTCACCATAGCATCATCCTCAGCAAGTTCGGAAAGCTGTTTAGCTCATTTAGACAACGGTCCCAAGGGAGAACAGAGACAAACCATAGCATTTCTCCCTCTCATGTCTCTGCTGCATACCCCAAGAGAATGGGGTGGCATCCAGGTCATAATGGTTAGTGTAGTTTGAAAGGTACCTGTGATATGGGGGAATATAATATGCCCCCATAATCTCATAGGGAGTGGCAGTATTAGGAGGTGTGGCTTGTTTGGAGGAAGTGTGTCACTGTGCAGATGGGCTCTGAGATTTCCTATGCTCAGGATCCTGCCCAGTGTCTCCGTCAACAAACCTCCTGTTGCCTGCAAGATGTATGATTCTCAGCTACTACTCCAGCACCAGGTCTGCTTCCTTACTGCCATGGTCCCTGTCAAGATGATAATGGGCTGAACCTCTGAAACTGTAAGCCAGCCCCAATTAAGTGTTTTCCTTGTAAGAGCTGCTGATGTCATGGTGTCTCTTCTCAGCAAGCAATAGAAACCTAAACTCATTCAATATCTCTAGAGAAATTAGAGGTTCTTGTGTCCCAGGACAAAGAGTTGGACAGAGACACATAGACAATAAATAGCAAGCTGAGCGAGGGCATTTATTAAGAAAGAATATTCATCTAATGGCGGAAGTGGGCTGAAGCAGAGAAGAATTGAACAGCACCAAGGGGCCACATAACAGAAGATTGGGGCTGTGCCACCCTTTTGTATGCACAGATTTTCTTATGTATGCGCTACCTCTTTCCTGTAGTTCTGGATACAACTGCATATGTGTCATGTTCATTAACATCTTAAATTTTCACACAGGCGTATGCATTTTACTATTGCATTGAGCCACAGGCTCTCGGCAGACCCTCTGGAGCCTCTTGGCCTGTGTTCGTGGTTGAGCTGGTTTTAGTTAGTATTGGCGGCATGGGAGGATGTCCCAGACTCCCATTCCTCAACTTCTTTGATCACATACATCATATGCTTTGTGCAAGGTTTTGGGGAACCCACTCTGTCCCAACCCCTGCCTTACAGGCTAAGTGGCATAGCAGCATCCTCAATGTAGGTCATTTTTTTCTCTGAATCTGCTATGAAGTTCTTTGAGGGCTTCCCATGTTTGTTTTCAATAAGAGTTTGCTTGCATTTCCCTTTAGAGCACTTTGTGTGATAGCATTTCAGAATACCATTTTAACATAGGGTGTCTCTCTTTAACTTACTGATGGCTTCGTTGAAACAATTTTTTAATGACAGTTTAATAGGTATCTCTAGAAGGTGCCTAGTGTATACTATTAGAGTAAAAAGTATAGGAACTTTTAAATAAAGAAATGTGTTTCGTTTTAATTTTCTATGAAACATCCACCAATTTACCAGGCCTGTGTTATTTGGAATGTAATTGGCCCCTGTAATCTCATAGGGAGTGGCACTATTAGGAGGTGTGACTTTTTTTTGAAGTGGGCATGGCCTTGTTGGAAGAAGTGTGTCTCTGTGGATGCTGGCTTTAAGGTTTCCTGTGCTCCTAACACTGCTCAATATGTCAGTTGATTTCCTGTTACCTGCAAGATGTAGGAGTCTCAGCTCCTGTCTGCCTGCACACTGCTGTGCTCCTGCTATGATGAGAATGGACTGAACCTCTGAAACTGTAGGTGAGCCATCCCAATGAAATGTTTTTTTCTGTCATAAGAGTTGCTGTGGTCATCGTGTCTGTTCACTGCAATGAAAACCCTAACTAAGACAAGGCCATATGTCCCTCATGTTTGAAATTGATGGTGCTTTATCTCTTTCTTGTGGTTCCAAATTGTCACACAGTTTCAAACAGGTTTATTCTCAGTTTGCAACAATTGCCAAGGCTTGCACTAAGTGCTTAGAAGACATGCTTTCATTTTACACCCACAACTGCTCTTTGAGGCATTGTAAGATGCATTTCATCTGGGAATGATTAGCTGGTTCAGGTTGGAGCCTATGGCAAATTTGGTAGCTAAGGATGAAAGACTCTAAATCTTGTGGAATGCCTTACTGCTTGCTCTTTAGGTGCCTAAAGACACCTCTCCTAGTGCAAGGATTAGTTAGTTCACTTAATTATGGCATTGCCTTCTAAAATAAAAGATGCTTGCTTATGTGAGGAATTGTAGGCAGGCAGTGCAGTCTATGCGGAGACTTGAGCAATAGAGCATGCTTGACCAATAAATTGAATGCCCAGAGGGAGTGTTCATCACCTAATAAATGTGGCTCAATCCCAGAGAAACATCATTCTCGACAGGTCTTTTAATGAGTTTTCCAGGTGTTTTCTGTTTGGTTTGGCTTTTCCTCCAGGACAGCTTTGCAAAGCTGGTGAGCAGAACTGACGATGTGGCAAGTGGCTTCTAGCTGGCATACCCTATGGGAAAAGATGGAGAGCTAGGCTCTTGCCTAGTGAAGTCGAGCCTTAGATCCTAAAGGAAACAAGTGTAATAATGACAGTAAAGACCCAGAATACCTCCTTCTCATATCGCAAAATGTTTATAGTTTTTGGCAACAACAGCAGGAAAAAATGCTGACATCGAGTTAAAGCAATCTGCATGATAAAAGAATTAACGAGAGGCAATGGAGGTGGGATGGCTAATGGTTTTCATTATGTGTAATACTGCTGAGAGCTTTGTCTTCACCTTGATGCTTCCAAAATTGGACTCTTTTTGGCAGCATTAGCTCTTTTTAGTGCAGAGTCTTGTTATTGAAATATGAACCAAGCCTTTGGGGTTATTTTTTGTTTTTCTTTTCCAAGTGCCTGGGTTTTTCTGTCCCATAAGGAGAAACCTGGAGCCTCTGGGTGCTATTTATTGCTTGTATGAATGTGGATTTTTTTGCCACATTTAAAAATGATTAGGTTCTATGGGGCTTGAGTGGAATGCAGAAGAGTGCTGGTTGCAAAGCCACGCTCTTCTATCTGAATGTAACCTGGAGCCATTACTTGCTTTCCGTTTTCTCTCTCAGTGATGATGGATTGTGATGCCCATCTCATTGGGTGGTGGCAAGGATTTCAAGGAATGTATAGAAGGTCTGCAGTCACTTTAGGCAATTCATGATTGATTGCTAGTTTCTTACATGTCTTGAGAAATCTGCTCTGCTCTCCTGGAATTTAATTTTAAGTCTGAGCTGACGGTTCAGATATTAATGCTGGAGTTTTCACGTCACAAGCTAGGGACACTCTTTCTCAATACATTAGTAAGGGGATGGAGCAATTTTGGAAGTCGGAGAAACAGTATCTGTTAATTGTGATTCTACCGAATGAAGGAACAAATACAGAGACTACCTCCACCCATCCCCACAGTCTCTTCAGAATCCTGACATGAGGTTTTAAGCTTAGGCAGAGAAAAGAAGTGCATGACTGAGTCATTCTAGTCAATGTCTTGTCCCCCTCCATCACTGACCCATCACTGTATCCACTCTAGTGCCTACTGCAAGATGGTGGGGGAGATTGTCAGTACTGTGTAGGATTACTTCCATGAAGATGAGTTCTTTCTCTGCCTGGGTTCAGAGTTTCAATCTTTTCCTTCCTCTGGCATAAGATGCTGAGGAAATTCCAATTCATTGAGAACACCCTTTCAGTAGTCTGGTGGCTAAAAAGAGATGCCTATGCAAAAAAAAAATACAACACTTACCTCAAAGGGGTGAAGGTAGTTTAATCTGGAGCCAAATATAAGTGACCATGGCGCTGGAACAATGTAGGTTATGCCAAATTTCATTTTCCAATGTGGTAACAGTTCTATGAAGATTTATAGTAACAGAAGAAAGAAAATCATAAATCAGGATGTTTTCAAATGCATTGCTGGAAGCATCAGGTAGGCAAGTACCAGAAAACCTGGTGGAGCAGGGCTTTTTTGGCACATTACAGAGGGTTTACCCAAATGCATTGTGTCCGGATATCTTTTCTTGTCCCATGCCAGGCTGTTAGCCCTCACTATTTCTCCCATCCAAGTACTAACCAGGCCTGACCCTGCTTAGCTTAAGAGATCAGACGAGATCGGGCGCGTTCAGGGTGGTATGGCCGTAGACAGCCCTCACTATTTCTGCACTAACATTCCTATCTCACTCTGAACTTCATCATCAGTTTAACTGTGACTCCACAGTGAAATGGTAGTTAAATTCTTGTATTTTTATGCCAGCACTGATTGAGTGTGCTATAATTAATAAAGTGGGGTTTAACAAGTATGAATCTAAGGAAGATACTCAGGTAGATTAATCATCTTTTAGGCTTTCCAATACCCTTTTCTTTCTATTCTGTCTTCTGTCTTCTATTCTTTGTTTGAATAGAACTTTTTAACAGATTTATGTATCTGTAGTTCACAAAAACCATCTGATAGACACCTTGGTTAAAGTGGTTATGTTACACTCAGAAGAATTTGTTTCAAATGTGTCCTCTCTGTTGCCAAAGGCTGAGCCAGTATCCAGTTAAGAAATGCAGAAAAGCCACACACTTGACAAGTTGAGAGCATCAGTTGAGATGAGCTTTTGAACCAAGCAGCACCCCCTTGGTAACTGGGATTATTCACATTGATGACACACACAGGACATAGGCAAGCATCTCCAGGTCAGGTGTCTCAGAGAGGTAGCATGCGCTCACCTTCGCTTTCCTCCTCAGCCCTTAACAACTCATTCTCTCACATGGTTCAATTCTAAAGAGAGATTTCTGTAGCATGCCCCTCCATGCCAGCACATATAAATTGATTTGTAGAAAAGTAAGGGGTTTGCCTGGAAAGAAGATGTAGGTGCCCACCTTAGGAAGTCCTGCTTCCAGGTCTGTGGAGGCATTCAAGAGAAGGAGGGAGAGCGATGAAAGATTGCACCTTCATTGTAGCCTTGAGAGACCTTCTTACTCCTTGACAATGCCTTTTTGATTCCTCAAGAGTCGCTTTCTGCTAATGTCTGTCTTCCATGTTTGTTTGTTTGTTTGTTTTGGTTGCTGCTTGTGTTTCACCTTTGATAGAGAGGCGAAAGTTTCAAGCCTCAGGTTCTAGTAACAAAGGCATGGAATTATAAAGGGAAGAAAACAAAGATTTGGAGATAGGCCAGCCTTGCTGTCTTTCAGCTCTCTGTCGATTTAACAAGTACCTGAGATTACATTCCAAGGGAGAGATAAATCATTTGAATTCATGTCTTCAGTCCATGTTAGAGGACTCCATTTCTTTTGGGTCCAGGCCAGGCAAGCTGTCCTGACTGGGAGTCTACAGTATAGCAAAACTGCCTCCTTCATGGCAGCCAGGAAGAGGGAAGTGGGTGGGGAAGGGGACAAGGGGAATCAGAGACCAAGGACAAGATACACGCCACTGAAAGTTATGCCCCTAGTGACCAATTTCCCACACCCAGGGCCCTCCTAAGAATAGCCAGCTTATGGAAGTTTTTACCTCTCAGTAGAACCATCAGCTTGGATCAAGCCTTCAGCACATGAACTTTGAGAGGGTCATTGTGGACAGACCATAATACTAGTTCCTGTTTATGGACATGGAAGCTCTTTTTCTGTAGTGATCCAAAATTTAATGAAAGATATCTATGCATATGTATACCTATACACATGAATGTAATTTGTGTGCCTGTTGGTTATGGACGTGCATATTCACTCATTTAACTTAGATGCTCTTTTGAGTGGTTTATTGTTATTTTCTAATCTGATAGCTATTATGCACAATTAAATAGTTAATTTGCTGATACTTTATAGTAATTAGAACACTATATATGGTCATTTACTTTAGTTCAAAGAAAAGAAATTGGCTAAGTCTTGTGCCTGTTTTAAGTCAGTTAGTGACTCTTTGTGCCAAGAGTAAAATTCCACCTGGTTATCCAGTGGGGGATGGCACACGATTATGTGACCTGTGCTGCAGAGGGGCCTGTGCTAAAGTCCCTGCTGATCCTTGGCTGTAGAATTTTGCTGATTGCTTGACCCTGCTTTGGTTTAAACACATCTTTCCAAACGTCACATACTAGAACTCTAAGTCCCCAATGCCACATTGGTGCTTCCAGTGGAAGGTGTTTTCCTCCTGTGTCAGAGCACTCATGAGTAGACTAATGCCTTTCTTTTCAAGATATCTTAATCTTTATTAGCTTCTAGAAATTGTACTTGTGTATGTGTGCATGTATGTCTGTGCACCACAGAGCTACTGCACCTGTGTTGAGGTCAGAAGACAAATTTTTGAGTCTGTTCTCTTCTTCCTCCTCAGGTTCCATAGGTTCCAGAGCTGTGAGCCTAAGTGGATTTCTTTTCTCACCATTTATCTAACCTTAGCCACTTTTTATTACATATACATATTACAATGGAAAGCAGATTGAGATAGCCTTGTCAAACTTATTTTCCTCATTTGCATAGGATCATGTAATGGAAATTTGTTATAAAGATAAATAAAATAATGCAGTTAGACACTTGATTTAACTATTGTTGTTTTGCTGTAATCCTTAAGACCAGTACTTGGATATTTCTACGAACATCCCTAGAGGTACAACAACCAGAGAACACCCAGTTTTTTACCTTGGTTTTGGTTCTTCTATGGTTGATATTTTCCAAAAATACAAATTTAGATATTAAAAATAAAATATTTTAATGTCAGATGTTTTAAATAAAAGTTGTTGAGGCTGTAATAACTTGCTTGAAGTTTTGTTTCTTTTCTCTTCTTTCAGTTTTTGCCCTAGGGAGCTCCTGGGTATGCTCATTTTCCACCATGGCAGAAATGATCATAGACTGCAACAAGCCCTCTGTGATTCTAATGTGGGACTGAGAGAGCTGGGAGGCATGGTCATAGCACCTGACCATATTCAGTGAGGTCAGGTCCTGTGGCAGTGCTCACCCTGATCCTAGGTTTTCTGCATCCCTTAGGCCTTGTCCTCACTGTGAAGGAGGTGGCAGGTGCTGTAGACCCAGAAAGATGTCATCTCAACATCATCACTGTGTTTCTTCAGGACATGGTGTTGTGGACCATGGACCTTCTGAGGTAGAGACTGGAGCTTCTAGAGGCAGGTCTATGCTGAGATTCAGTTGAAAACAACTGTCATCAAAGGTTCAATTAAGAAACAAATGAGAGTAATTTCTACTTCATGCTGCATTTAAGTAGCCCTTCTGAACTTGATTTGTAAACAAACTAACAGACTTGTGATTTGTAGAGAGATGTATGGAGATTTTGCAGAATATATTTTATTTTCTGATTATATTACAAAAGGAAGTGTGAAATACTTTGTTTGATATGTTTAGTGACTTTAGTTCTAAACCTTCCATACATTCAATTTTGCAGTACTACTAAATGGCTTCTCTATGTAGTTGACATCTATTATACCATGATTTTTCAGTAGGCAATTTACACAAGATTCAGTAAAATGAACTTATTGCTTAAAGCATATTAAGTGACATGGTAAAAAGTCCTTCAAGCAGGTAAATTTACAAAAATCCCTTTTATGATTTAATGTGAGCTTCTCAACCCTCTGGTTTAGTTAATGGGCAAATATATCAAGAATGGCTTAGGTAATTTAATTTACACCCTGTTCTTCCATTAACAACCAAGTGAATCTTTTATTTCTTTAGAAACCGAGTCACCACCCATGACATTCTTTGAATGGGCAGAGATCAAGTTAAAATCTGATCTTCTTAAAGTGATGGGGCAGTACTAGATTGGACCAGACAATGGAGTGAAAGACAGGCTCTTCCTTAACTTGTATATATGTCAGTTCTGATGGTTTGACTGTGATCTAGAAGCTGAAATGAAACACACACACACACCAAATCACTGACTCAAAGTGAAAGACCCAGGTAGGGCCAGTTAGCTGTGCTGTAAATTCACTGAAAGTCACTGTATTATTTGGGGTTTTGTTATTATTATTTTAATTAGAAACAAGCTTGCTTCACACATCAATACCAGCTCTTTCTTCCTCCCCTCCTACCTCATCCCCCACCATCCCTCTAACCGCCTACCCCATCCCCTCTCTGCTCCCCAGGAAGGGTAGGCCCTCAGTGGGGGATCTTCAAAGTCTGTCATATCATCCTTGGCAGGGCCTAGGTCCTCTCCCTTGTGTCCAGGCTGGAAGAGCATCCCTCCATGTGGAATGGGCCCCCAAAGTCCATTTGTATGCCAGGGACAAATACTGATCCACTACCACATGCCTAATAGATTGCCAAGGCTGCCTCACTGAAACCCATGTTCAGGGGGTCTGCATCAGTCCCATGCTTGCCTCTCAGTCACCAGTCTGGGGTTCATGAGCTCCCCCTTGTTCAGGTCAGCTGCCTCTGTGAGTTTCACCAACCAGGTCTTGACCCCTTTGCTCATCACTCCTCCCTCTCCATCACTGGGATCCAGGAGTTACGGTTAGTGTTTAGCTGTGGGCGTCTGCCTCTGCTTCCATCAGCCACTGGATGAAGGCTCTAGGGTGGTATATAAGGTAGTCATCACAGCCATACCACACTGAACATGCCCAATCTTGCCTGTTTGTTTTTAAATAATCTTTCAAAGAGGAATTATCTTTCCACTATTTATTTCAAAGAGAAGACCTAGGCAGGTGAGAAAGTACACCACACATTTTGATTTTATCATGGACACCTTCTCTGTCACACTTTTAACTCTCACTTGTTTTCCTACCTAAGCAATGCCTGCATCACTGACAATCCAGAACTATACAATGTGGGACCTGTTCTTGTCCCAGTCACCTTCACTCCTATAAGAACTGTGCCCTCCCGCAATCATGTCTTCACTGTTCTGAGAAGGTTAAGCTTGTTTGAACATGTTTTATAAGTATCGACACATAAATGACTGAGGTTATGGCAATAAACATTGTCGTATAACAAAGGCAACTATTTAATATTTCAGTATTGGAAATTCAAATACAATTAACTTCCCATTTAAAACGAAGAGGTTTCTTTCAGACATATGTAAATAGAAGTTTCTCTCCCACCCACCAGTTCCCAAATAAAAGACTCATAGGCTGAATATGAATTATAAATGCTTGACTGGTAGCTCAGGCTTCTTATTAATGAACTCTTTCACTTAAATTAACCCATATTTCTTTGTTATATTTTATTTTTAAATTTAAATTAAAATAGAAACAAGGTTGCTTCACATATCAATTTCAGGTCCCTCTTCCTTTCCCTCCTCTCCTCCCGCGCCCTCCCACTAAGCCCCCAACATCCCCTCATTTCCCCAGGGAGGGCGAGGCCCTCCATGGGGGTGTCCATAGTCTGTCATTTCATCCAGGGCAGGGCCTAGACCCTCCCCCAAGAGTCCAGGGTGAGAGTGCATCTCTCATTGTTGGATGGGAGCCCAAAGTCCTTATCTGTTCTTTGCCATATGGCTTGGTAACTTTTCTCAGTCCAGAATGCCCATCCTTCTTTTATGCATCTGTTGGCAATTCTCTTTACTCTGCCCTTCCGTATCCCTGAATTCACCAAATTTTGTCCTGCCTGGCATAGGCCAGTCAGCTCTTTTAATAAATCAATCGCATCAACTTATATTCGCACAGTTTAAAAGAATGTTCCCCAGAATTGCCCCCTTTTGTTTAATTAAAAAGGAAGGTATTAACCTTAACATAGTTAAATTATATATAACAAAAGCAGTTATCAAGTAAGAATTACAGTTACAATATCCAGTCTGTTTGTATTTGGCAAATTTAGATAAAATACTCAATCATCTATGTTATCTTGGTGAGTCTAAAGTTCTGTACCTAATTTGCCTTCTATTATAACTAAGGGAAACTGTAACTATAACTATCTAGTCTTTAACTCCATCAAAAACCTCAGAAGGGTGAAATGTTTTCTAATGACAGGGACATTTGTCTGCCCGGACAGTGACCCTAAGCTCTTCTGTAACATTGGGGCATCTATCTTCATCCTATAGGCCTAGAGTATCTGGCAGACTTTTCAATGAAGCAGGAAATTTGGAGGACTGTCCTGCCTTGTTTTGGCAAAGTTCAATAGTCACTTTCTTATGGTTTCTGCATGTCTAGTCTGCACAGTACACAGTTGAGCAGTCAAGGAAAAAGCAGTTTCTTGCCCAAATGACTAATCTTGTGGCAATGGAAACAAACTCCATATAGAATTTCTTTGATGTCTATCATTTTATTATGAAGTAAATTAGCATTGCCAGGAACAGATGTGTCTCATTGTAATAAAAAACTTAGTTATTAAACATATTAAATGCCATAGTCTGTAGTTCTTTGAAATATTTGAAGGTGACTTATCTATCTAAATATATTGAACATGACTATAAGTTTCACTATCATAGATGACAAACTTTTAACCTGTATTTCTTAATTACATTACATTTTTAAATGAACTGCATAAGCACAATACCCTAAACAAAAGGAGAATTATATATACTGCATAGCAAAATCAACCTCAAATTTGTATAACTTATAATATAAAAATTTGTATAAGACTAGTAGCTGCTTTTTTATTTAAAAGTAGATTCAATAATCTACCCTTTTGTCCTATCATTTCTATGTCATATCACCCTTTTTCTTTTCAGAATGTGATCTCCAAATTTAATCTCCTTTGTTCAGCTTTTTTTCCTGACCATAACAACCCGTAACCACCCCACTACACACATGCATAATGACAAGTATCCATAACCATTTTTGGTTTTCCCTAGACTGCTTCCTGTGGTTTGGGGATACTGGTATCTTTGGGAAAACTTGAGAAAATTTGAGGTAATGACTAAGTCCTGGGAAGACCACAGTAACCTCACCTGTCAAGATTTATGAGGTAACCCCTCATCAAACCTGTTCAACATAATTTCTGATGGAATCCATAGTCTTTTGTCTCTTGTGGGAACAAAATTTAAGCATATTTGATTTCTGTTTGACAAATACATTTTTGACTTCTTTTTCAAAGTGAAGATAGCCCTAAAGTATCTAGGTTGGTTCAATTTTGCTGTCTGGCTCACAATCCCATGTCTCCCAGCAGCTGTTTCTTGCTCATCAGTTATTAAAAACTTCAAAATCAACATAATAATATAAAGGATACAGACTCCCTGTGTATTTCCCATCTTTATGTGACTTTTACATTACTTTTATTGTTTCTTTAAAGACTTTATTATTTTTAAACTATTTCTTTCTTTGACTATACTTTCTTAAGACTTCACCATTGTTGCACACACTGGAACCTTTTTAAAAGTTTTGATCCTCTGAACCTGCTTTTCTGAATACCTTTTAGCCTTTTTTCTGACTGTGTGAGTGTTTAAGCTGGGAGATGCTTATCTGTACTGTGGGCAGCATGAGAGAGTGTGGGAACCACCACATGTTACCTTAAGCCTACAGGTCCCTGAACCACAACCAGCATGAGAGACTGAGACTGGGGAGGTGCTCTTGGCTCATTTTAGAAGCACTTTGAAGCTTTTTCAGGTTTTATGCCAATTGAATTGCTGAATATTGGGTGCCATATGTAAACAGAGCTTTCTCTCACACTTGCTAGTTCTCAAATAACCAACTCAGAGATTGAATATGAGTTTTAAATCTTGATCGATAGCTTTGGCTTGTTACTAGTTAACTCTTTCAGTTAAATTAACCCATAGACACATAATTGAGTAAATGGAAATCTGAAAGTAGAAAAACCACAGGAAAAAACTTTTATTCTAAAGGAATTAAACTTGCTTCTCTGAACCAAAGTTTTCCTTCCTGAAAAAAATGTATTACCTATGGGATTTGAATGTTAATAGTGGAGTGCTATTCTTTTCCATTTTGGGTGTTTGGTGTGGTTTTGTACATTTCACTTTTTTTTTGATTATTTTTTTAGATCAGGTCTCACTCTGTAGTTCAGGCTAGTCTGAAATTTATCCTATAGCCCAGGGTGGCCTGGAAATTTTAGCAATCCTCATGCTTCAGTTGCCTGAGTTCTGGAGTTACAGGCACCCTGCATTGCCCAGTTTCACGTAGTAGACGTGATAAATCCATAGGAAGATGCCTTTGGGGTGTTAAGTGAGATGCAGGAAGAAACCTCTGCTAAAGGATGAGTAGAGGGATTGTTCGAGAGACAGAGGGGGGGAGGAAGAGAGAGAGAGAGAGAGAGAGAGAGAGAGAGAGAGAGAGAGAGAGAGAGAGAGAGAGAGAGAGAGAGAGAGCATTGAGCTCCCACCCTGACTTTTAATTGGCTGCTCTCATGGCCTCCTTCACTTGACTGGTTTTCTAAGATCTTATTGAAAGCAGAATGAATATTCAGACTGCCTCCTGAGTAAACTGATGATATTTATTTATGTCTGGGAAGTTTTGTTTCATTTTCATTTGCACCATGGTGGGAGTGTGTAACTCTACATGGATTACAAAGTGATTTTGGGACTGAACAACTCTCTAGAAAAGATGCATGTCACTAAGGAAAACAATCCTAATTACATAAATGAATGTTTAATGTTTATCTTCTCTAACATACCTTAGTCCTATGCCCTATTCTTTATTAATGACTCAGTGCTCTTTTCATATGTGTGGAATGTGAAATGCACATTTGTGTTACATATGTATGTATCTATATATAGTTTTATATTTATATATCTATGTATTTGTACATAGTTTAGTTTTTGTGCATAATGTTTACATTTTCTTGTACCAACACCAGCTATGTTCATTTCTTTAGTTGATTTAGATGGCTAGTTTCTCCAAAGTGAGACTGTAGTTTTTTCGGCTCAGAAAGTAAAACAATGCACAAGTGTTTATTGCATATTGGCTGGCAGTTGCTTTAAAAGGTAAGGCAGTGTCATGTGAATGCTATTTTTTCCTAGGAGAATACTTCTCCTTCTCTCCCTTCCATATCATGCTGATTTTGGGGGGTAACAAGTTATTATGAATTATTTTTATGAACTCCGGAACCACTTTTAAGTTAGATGCAAACCATTAACTATATCTAGGTGCTGTATGAAAACTGACATCTCTCTGTAAGAAGAAAGGAATTTGAAGCATTGATAGCAATTGTTTATAGCAATTTGACATCAGTGAGATATCCAATGGATATTTCACTTTTCCATTTATTCATTGATTTTTAAACCAAAGAAATGTGTCTGCTCCCCAACCCACATGTGTGTATGTATTTGAGTGTATGCTACATATGTATGAAGGGCCTGTGGAAGCCAGAGAGGTTGTTAGATACCCTGGAGCTGTATTTAGAGGCAGTTGTGAACCACCTGAGGTGTGTGCTTGCAAAACGAAACTCTGGTCCCCCTGGTGGAGCATGAAGTCCTCTTAATTGCTGGCTGTTTTTTCAGCACATGTTTATACTTTAAAAATTTTATTTTCTGGGTATTGGTCTGCCCTAGATTGGACATTAAGTAAAACATAGAATGCTGTGAATCTGGTCCAGCTTACTGCACACAAGCATTGAGTTTGGATACCCAGTCTCTACATGAAAAGTAGACATGGCAGCACATGTCTATAAGCTCAGTGCCTCGGGAAGACAAGAAAGAGGATCCCTGGAGCTTGCTGGACAGTCTGGATAATCAAACTGGTGAGGTCTGGGAGAGTAGGAGACCCTACTTCATATAAAAGAAAGTGGAGAGCAATTGGGGATACACTCAACATTAGTCTGCGTCCTCTGCACACACTGACAGCTACACATACTTGCACACACATGAACACATATGAAAACATACAACAACACATTATTCAATACTTTAAAAAGAACAGCCAGGCAGTGGTGGTGCACGCCTTTAATCCCAGCATTCAGGAGGCATAGGCAGGTGGCTCTCTGAGTTCAAGGACAGCCTGGTCTCCAGAGAGTTCTAGGACAGTCAGATCTGTGCCTTGAAACACCAAAACAAAACAAAATCCCATAAACAAAGCTCTGGGCCAACACCCTAGCTGGCCTCAGATGCTCAGATCTGATGTGTGGTACTGTTCCTCAACCCTGGCTGCATATCCAGTTTCCCTGGAGACTAAGAACTGGTCCCAGCTTATCTTGTGTCAGTGTCAGTGACAGTTCATCATGTGTACTTAATTACTGCAGTCAATGCCTTTAGTTTTGGGAGATTTCTGTAGAACACACATGGCTCTGACTGCCTGCCTTGTCTGTTCCACTGCTGTCTTTCCTAGCTGGCTGATAGCAAGAGTAAGCAATCAAAAAGGTGGCTCGAGTGAAGGAATGGATACACATTGTAGTTTCTTAGCTTGACTCTTCAGACATTAAACACAGGCTCATATTTTCAATTTTGTGACTTCACAACCTGATGATATAAAATATCCGCAAAGAGCATCCTTCCAGAGTAAGAATGATGCTGCGTCCTTCTAGAGTAAGAATGATGCTCCTTCTGTCCTCTATTTATGTTCATGGCACAACCTCCATGTTTCCAGCTGAAGAGGTAATGTGGCTTTTTCAGGGCTATGTGTCTTCAGGCGTTTTGCTGAATCAGCTGTGGTTAACCTCACTCTGCTGTGGAGAATTTCAAAGGGGTTGCCCGCTGGTACCTGGGAAATGGTTGGTCTCGTGGTACTTCGAAGGGTGCACTCTTTACCTGAGAACACAGTCTATCTTTACAGGGACGTGCAGTCCTTTCTTGCTTACCCATCTCCTAATGCTCCCCTTCTGGCCACACTGCTATTTCTTTTACCCATTCCAAGCAGATTTGTTCAGTTTTAAGGATGGTCTTTCTCTCATTCTGCTCAGAACTAACCACTGTTTTGTGTCTGTGAAAGGGAATTGCTCTGCTTCCTGTTTTCCTTCCCTCCTTGGCCAAACCATCCATATTCTGTTGCATCATTTTCCTGTTATGCACAAACCAGTTTTAATTTCTTCTGTCTCCTAGACTGAAATCCTCCTGGGCTTTGAGCACATATCACTAATTTCTATGTTGTTTCTTTGTATCAATGCCTTTTTCAGAGGGTGTACTTTGAAGATGCCTTTAATTTGGATGTAGGTGTTTTTGACTGGAGAAAAGGATTGCATGAAGTTACCTTCCTAGCATCCCACAGAGCAATCTTGGAAGGGCATTGTTCTTTCTCTGAGGTGAATACTCTGCCCTTTCAGGAAGCCCTGGTTCCAAGGAACCTTGAATAAGAAAAGCAATCTGTGCTGGGATGAAGCTATTCACTAAATAGCTTTAGGTGCCTCTGAAAATGTTCATTTCTTCGATAAGTCCTTTTGTCTTACCCACCTCAAAATACAAGCAGTCATTAACCAGTGCTAAATTTAGTCTCTTTCAATTTCAGTCAAAGAAGCCATTGTTTTCAATATTTTATCTGCACTGTAATTTAGACAGAAGTCCTTTTAATTTTGTCAAGATAATGGATATTTTAGAATAGTGATTAATAACACTTCATGTTATCCCTTCAATATTCTGCCTCTAAACCTGTCCAAGGATCAGATGCTTGTTCAAGTTGTCAAAGGGCATTTCTTTTTTGTTCTTTCTGTCAACCAAGAAGGCAGAGGCGCTCAGCACTGTGCTTTTTGTGTCTACTTCACCCTTCTACTAAGGGTTCAGACTGCTGGATGCACAGCTTCAGTTAGGGTGCCTTCAGTTCTCCATCTTGTAGAATTAGTCATAGTCTGCTTCCCCCATATCCCCAAAACAGAAACTCAAGGTAGGAAGAAGACAGCAGCTAGATCCAGGTGGACGCAAGTTGGTAAGCAGGATTTTCATTTTTAGTCCAATGAAATATTTTTATTGATTATATGGGAATTTTACATACTGTACTCCAATCATACTTGCTTCCCAGTCCTACCAGGTTCCTCCCACATCTTGTGACCTTCCCCCAAATAATAGTAATAAAAATACAATGAGTCCAATTTGTGTTGTCCATATACTCACTGGAGCATGGCCAAGCTCCCAGTAGCCAGCCAGTTAAAGAAAACTGAGTCCACCCCCACCCCCACCAGAAGCCATCAGCTGTGAAGAGGTACACTTCAGCATACCTGCCATCATTTTTAAGACTTCTCTTCAATGGCTTCCTGTCTAGACTGTTTCTTGTTCCAGGTGGGTATATGGGGAGAGCTTGATACAGAAATCTTCTTCTTTATAAATCTCCTCTTTGTTCCATTTTGTGTGTATCTCCCCCACACGTGTGTGTGTGTGTGTGTGTGTGTGTGTGTGTGTTGTGTGACACTATCCCATGATCCCCTGTAGACATGGACAAAAGAGAACTAATGGCAGACAGAAGTACAGATACCCTCAAAATACAACTTGGGGAGGCAATGAGTTTTATTGCTTACAATAATAAACACATACAATAAACTTATATGAACTTACATAAGGAGCAGAAATGATTCAAAGCCAGCTACCTCACCAAATGCCCACCCAAGCACCAGTGACAGTTCATGACAGCTGGAAACTTGGAAACTGGGAGCACATGGCACAGCCTGCAGACAGCTCAACAAATGGAAGGGTGTCCTTTCCTGATAATTCCGTTGGCCCGAGCATCTTCCAGGCAACATGGCAGCTTTGTGTTTTGCGGAGATACCTCAGCAGCTCTCTGCTTCTCTCAGAATGCTTGTCTTGTCTTTGTTTTCTCCAGGCTGTCTGGTCTGAGTCTCTTCCAAGCAGCTCATCTGGTCTTAGACTGTCTCCCTGCTGTCTTTACTGTTAAGGATGGAGGGGCCAGTAGATCTGGGAGAGACTATGTTCCTAATAAGAGAACACAACTTAGTATTTCAATGTGTTATATACCTCAAACATCATCTTAGAAGCAATGAATTGTAGTGCCTGGGTGACATAAGGCTTAGAAAATTGGGAGAATATACTTTGTGCAAATATTATATACATAAACAGAACTGTGGGAAAAGAATCCCACCTTTGTGTGAGGACCTCTGTTAGATCCTTCTTCAGTGGTCTTGAGATCTCTGCATTCCTACTCAAATGTGGGATGAATTGTGTATTTTTTCCATAAATGTGAATTGTCATAAAATTTCAGTCTCTCTTTATAGAACTTTTGGTTCGTCATATTCAGGTTGTTTTGAATCCTTCAGCTTTCTTTAGTTGATTCTGCTTTAAATTTGTCTGTCAATATGCACTGTTTTCTGTACCTACAACATTCTTCCTGATCCTCTCTCTCTTACTCAGATCTGCTAGACCAAGTCGTAATCACAGACTTCATTCTTACGTCCTTTCTGTCTCCCAAAATTGTGCTATTTTTTTCTTGGCTATATAAAAACCACTCTATTTTTACAGAGATTTTTTCTATTTCTCCTTAAAAGCTTATTTTTAAAAGCCATACAGCATATGAAGAATCTTAGGAATCTAAAATAAGAGAGAGAATGTTTAAAAGCTTGCTGAATAGTATTTATTCTTACAATGCAAAGCACCAGGTGAAACAAGGAGTCTTTCTAGTTACAGAAAAATTGGTGGAATATATTCTGTGTTGTTTGATTGAGAATGTGATGGAAATGGAAATCTAAAGCAATATAGAAGAAAACAAAGTCCACGGAGCAGAATCTATTTTTATTCTTAGAATCTTGTAAACTGAAGTGGATAATTTTACAGGCTTCTGAAAAGGATGAATTGATGCTGAGAGACAAAGGTGAACACGAGCAAGTCAATGACTTTGTTCCCACACGAGAAAATGCATTTCAAGCTAGAGAACATTGTAAAGAGAAACCAGCAGTTGCCTTTTGTTCATTTGGTACTACTTGCATGTTCATGGTAATGGCAAATCATTATGTGCGTAAATACACATTTAAGCCTCACAACAAATTCACCCATTTTTCCTAGTTGCTTTTCTAATGCTTTGATAGGACTCCATGATCATGAAATTATTTAATTTGAGTTTATGGATTCATAAGGTTGAGTCTATGATTGTAGAGTCAAAGTCCGGTGGCAGGAAAAGCTGAGATCTTGCATCTTATTGACAATTAGTAGGGGGAAAGAGTTATAATTGGAATGGCTGAGTCTTTTCAAACCTCCTAGTCCATTCCTAATGACATGCCTCCTAAAAAGACCACACCTGCTAGTAGTTCCCAGACAGCTCCAACAGCTGGGGTCAAGTATTCAAACATATGGACTTATAGGAGCCACACTCACTTAAACAACCACATTCCATGCCCTGACCCTTATAGGTGTGCAACCATGTCTAAATGCACCATTTTCAAAAGTCACCATATTCTTTCAAAGTCCCAGCAAACTCCAAAGTATCTTTTGGAACTCAGGGGAGTCTCTTAGTTGTAACCTCTTTTAAAATGATAAAATGAACTACTCACTACTAACAAGCAATGACACAGAATATATATTACCATTCTGAAATAGAGGAAAGGGGGAAAAGTAAGGAAACACTGGACCCAAGCAAGCCTGGAAGCCAACAGTGCAAACTCCAAATTCCATAGCTCCATGCCTGATATCACATGGCTTATACAGATGCTTCTCTTAAACAGCTTTGCTGCCTTCTCTTCTCTCTCCTGGGCTGCATCCACTCTGTGTGAAACTCTCTTTGGAGGTGTCTTGTGGCTTTGGATTTAAAACATCTTGGGGTCTCTAATATAATGCACACCTTACTTTCACAACTGCCTGTAATGTCCTCTCTGAGTCTATGTAGGGCTTTCCTACATTGGCTTCAGTGATTATTTTTAACCACAGAGAAAGACTCCCAGATTCCCAACCCTATTCTCTTGTAAGTACCTCAGAAGTCTAAAGCTCTAACTGTGGGCTGGGCAACACTGCCAAGTCTGTCTGATCACTTGGGATGGAGCCTGGCTCCCTTGAATCACATACAGAGGCTTCATTTGTTGTTTCTTTTTAGGAGCAGAAAATTCTTCAGGTCTTTCCTTTTTAAATTTTGGAAGTTTTTCAGTATGGGGTGTTTCCAAGAGAGGAACCCCACTTTATTTCATTTCAGAATGGGCCTCTCTTTTATCTTCTCTCTCTTTAGCACAAGTCATAGATTCAACATTAAATTTCCTACTGCTATTTTTCTCCTCATATTACACGTTTTGTATTCATCCCATGTGTTTTTTCATGTAGACCTTCATAATTTTGATTACTAATAACCAAGAAACAATGTCGCTATTGGACTGTATTGAAATCCCCTATGTTAAAGAATTTAGTTCATTACTTTTCAATTTAGCCTCAGAGGTTCTTAGGAGAAGATGAGAA